>NW_011888828.1:6797947-6841091 GCF_000151845.1 Pteropus vampyrus | reverse complement strand
ACTTATATATATAAATCTCCGTGTGTGTGTGTGTGTGTGTGTGTATCTGTATAAACTACAGTTTACTTATCTGTATCCCTAGTAATGAGCATTCCCTTTGTGTCTATTTTTTTTTTTTTTTTTGCCATTATGAACAAAGCTACAGTAAAGATCCTTGCATATGCACCTTTATGTGCTGGGAGTTTTATTTTTATGGACTTGCTAAGAGAGGGAGTGTGTGTGCTGATAATCTTAATAGATATGTCCAGAGTTGCATTCTCAAAAGATGTTAACAGTGTCCATTTTTTCTTTGTGTTTTATCCAATATTTGTTCTTAGTGTTTCTACATACACATAATTGGGATAATTACTATAGACTTATTCCATTATTAGTGATGCTAAAAAAATCGTTAACCAAGTTTTACCTGGCTCATTGATCTTGTCACCTGTGTTCTAAAAGTGAAACGGGCCTTCGATAAGCACACTTTCAAAGCTCTGCCAGGCAGCCACATAGTTAGAATTATAGCCAGCAGCTCTGAGAGCCACAGTGGGAATTTACTCAGTTCCACCAGTTCTCGAAGAATGCTCTCTGCATTCCATTTAGCTGAGGAAAACAGCCCCATTTTGCCAGCATTGCTTTTTGATTTTTATCCTGCTGCTATGATATTTGCTTCCAGCACCTGAAAGCAGTATGAAAATACATTTTAAATCATTGAATAGAATTTCTCTGCTCTGATTTGCATTATGAACTTAAAGAAAAAGCAATTTAGAGCTGTAAGTCTCAGCTTCTCGGTTGTGTTATTTTTTAAGTGCTGGAAAAAAAATCAAAATCACCCATCAAATTAACCCATTCTACTGATACATGATGAATTACTTATCATTTAATTATTATAGATAGAGTTAACGTACAAACATATCTAGGCTTCAGTTTCACAGCAATGTTCTGATTGATTTTCTGAAATACATAATAATTGGCCAGTATCTGCCCAGGTGGGCGTTGGTGTCTCTCAGGTGATCTCCCAGGTACTCCAGTCTCTTAACCTTTGATTCTTGTGTCAAGCTCTGAACTACAGACTGAAAAAGGGCAAAACCTGTTATCCAGCATCAACCACTGTATGTTCAGCCACATTTTCAGATGAAAAAAAATAATTATCCTCTACTGTAATCACAGAAAAAAAATGTCTAAAGATGACTTAAATATTTTTAAAAGCCTGCTATTGTGGTTATATGATCCACATCATAAATAGCTATTCTTCTCCAAGTGTGTTAGAAAAACAATCTCGGGATATAAACAGAACACTAATATTATTTTAAATCTTCTGTCCAGTAGTTGTGTATAAACAAAGTAGTGACTGAGCCCTGAGTAAAAATGCCCAGCAGTAATGACTATGTATACACCAGTCCCCTGTGAGCTGTATATTAATGTCTGGCTGGTAATTTAATGGCACCTCTAGGCATAAACAAAGGTTTATTAAAATAGTAAGTAAAATATTCCTGAACACTGGATAGCTTTTCTTATTCTTTTGGAAATTAAGAAAGCCTATATTGTGATGCTAAAAGACACTGATTGAATCAACACTTGGCATCATTTTATTCAGGTTCTATTTAACATAGCCCAAAGCAAATAATCTACCTATATTTAAATTTAAAAATTTTTATTGCAGAGAGAAAAACTATAATAGTCATGAATAGAGTCCTTTTCTACGTGTTCTTCCCTTCTATTTACCTCCTAGATTTACCTCCACTTTCTCCCTGAACAGCTCTCCACCCTCTTCGTGATGGCAAAATCCCTGGAAGCTTTTTTTTTTCCTCTTGAAAAACAATCAAATAACAAAAGTAAATTAATCTTATGGCGACTGCTTCATGAATCCATCTTGGACAAGCAGCTTCGAAATTCTTATGGTCTCCTAATAACGACTGCATCTGACATGGCACCTGGTGGTCCATAGATCAGAATCATTCTCATTTTTTCAAAGAAAATAGTCTGAGGCTACTGCCAGCACCACTGGGTGTTTCTTTATAGACTCCCAGCAGGAAGAATACTCTGATATCTTGAGAAATTTTGACTTTAAAGAATGTCGTATATCACTATTCTCATAGCTTAGGGTCTTTTATCTTAAAGAAACAGCAAAACTGTACCTAATAGTGCTGTCTGTTCTATTCTCCTTCCACAAATGACAATATGACTATTTTTTGAAGGGACTGGAGCTCATTATTAACTCTCTCTTAAATTATCTATTTCTCTTAGTCAAAAATTAATGCAGTATAATTAAGCAAGTGATTTGTAAAAGTTCGTCACCAAGATTCATATGGATTTTGCCTTAATTTATGAAATTCTATTTGGCACTGGTACTTTACCAATAGATAATGCTCTGTATACAAGTGGTTGACTTTTCAGTAGCCAAAAAGGCTGTTTAATGAGGAAATTTCATATACATTTTCTTATAGTAGAAGTTTGTAGTGACTTGTATCAAAAGCTTATTTTTACTGCACAGATAGTTACAGGTACAATTTTAACTGTGGGTGCTAGCAAGTCACTTTGAGTTACCTTTATAAAATAGTTTTAGCAGGTTTAGGTAGTTTTCCGACAAAAGAGAATATATTTAAGAACCTCTGGGGGACATCTTTCTTTGGCCCTGTGAGTTAACATTTAAATTTAAAATCTATTTGACATAATGTCTCTAAAACCAAACATTGTTTTCCTACATTATAAAGGACATTTTCTCAATCTGCATGCAGAAAACCTAGTTTAAAATTATAATCATGAGCACAATCTACTGTGATGAGTGATACTTGGGCGATTTATTTCCCCTCCAAAGTGTGTACTTATTTTTTATATCTTTCAATGATGCAGTGTGGTGGCAAAACAATGTCACTTTATGAGGTCTGTCTACTGGTTTTAGTAAAAATAATTGCTTTACCAATAAGAAGAATGACAGGAAGTTAAGAAATAAAAGATAGACTGGTCCAAAAAGAAGAAAATTGGCCTAACGTGAGGATAAAGTTTAATTAGGGAAGCTCTGCAGTGCTCCATCTCATAAAACTCATTTTATTAAATTTATGCTCCATATTTTTGCCACACTATATTGCTTTCTGCACTTAAAATCCAGGCATGAGGATATGAAATTATTTTCCCACTCAGTCATTGGCTTCAGGGGACAGGGTCCTGATTTCACCAGGGTCTTCGGTCCTCTTGCCCTTTTGTGCCTTATTCAAAAGTTTCAGCAAATTTGACCTCAGAGAAGATACAATTTCCTGTTAGCTTTATAGTGTGACTTTTCTGTTTGCATCTTAGGACTCTGCTCAGAAGTAGACAGTCTTACAGCAGAGCTCAGGAGCCAGAGCCAACATCAAGTGAAATTTTATTGCCAGCATATTTCACAGCTGGGCCACTTTCCTTATTTAGGGCTTAGCATCAAATCCTTTTTTTTTTTTTTTTTAGGGTCCATTTTGGAGTGACATTCTTGTATAGTTCTCTTCATGATCCACTCTTGAGTATTATCTGGCTAATCCTACAAAATGTCTTTGTCTCCAACATCGAATCACGCCTATGAAGGGGGAAAAAACCCATGTGTGTCGGAAGTCCTGGTTACCTGGGGGAAGGGCAGGGGCAGGCTGCGGACACTGATCACATCCAGACAGTACTCAGCTCCCTTCTCCTTCATTTGTAGTGACTCAGCCTGACCAGAACATTCTTTTGTCAAATCTGGTCCTGTTTGAGAAGAAGCAATATTCACAATTGATACCTGAATTGCTTTTTAAAGTTTCATTCATTAACTAGCTGCTTTGGAACGGATTTTCCAGTGAAAACGATTTAAAAATCAGAGGCTGAAATACAAACACAGGTGTGTCTGGGGTCCAGCAAGTGCTGTTACGAGAGAAGTAGGCAGGGTGGAAAATGCATGATTTTCAAAGGTTTCAGTGAAACAGAAATTACTGGACAACGGGAACCCTGACCTTTATTCCAGCAAAGAGTACCCACACTGGGCTTCTTGGGCCTGAAGGGGGAACCCCTGGTGGGAGTGGGTGTAGCCTAGAGGCCTTAGGCTTTGGAGGAATAACAGAGGGGATCTGTGACCTCTTTGCCCAAGGGACGATGATTCCAAGAGAGGAGGTGAAAAGGTGGGGTCCGGGGTTGGGTTCGATGCATTTTAACAGTTAATTAGGGAAGAAATGATAGCCCCGTGGGAACATCCAACACTGCTCTCTCACCCTGTCAGGGGATACTGCGGGGCAAAGCAGCTTCAGGAGGAATGGGCTTGAGTGGAAGAGGACATCCACTTTGCACGTGGAGGGGTTGTCCTTACACAGGAGCAGAGACGATTGAATGTAAGAAAAGGGAAGGCACATGGGGATGTAGAGAGAGGAAAGTGTGTGGGAGCATATAGAAGCTCCTTCTAATTGCCTCTATTTTCTGTTAAAATGAAGAGCAACTTCATTAAAAGTGTGAGAATAAAGGATGAAGTGCTGTAGGTTTGAAGAGGGAGATGCAAAATAGTCTAGGAGAGTAAGAGAGGAAAGTGACTAGTCAAAGACAATAGAATTCTCTGGCAACAGTGAGTCCACTTGAGATTAACAGTCAGAGGTTGAAGTGAAATCTATCAGCCTATGTGTTTGTTTTCTTTCGGCCATCTTCAACAGTTCAGGGACCAGAAGGAGCAGGTGGAAGTTTGGATTGATCTAAGAACAAGGTAATGTGATGGTGGGAGAGAAGGACAAAGGAATCGGGATATGTGCATGGTGATGATCATCGTGTCGAACCATTGAGTCTTAATTGAAGAAAGAGGTAAACGAAGACATGGGGAGGTGAGGGACAGATACTAAGTTTAACAGATGTGTATCCTGGGGCTGAAAATGGTTAAGTTAAGATGGAGAGAGGATGTAGTGGTGGGAGTGTGTCATGTCTGAAACTGACATTACGAAGAGGGTGCAGTTACTGGTAGTGATGATGTCCAATGCGTGACTATAAGAGCAAGTAGCTGGAGTGATGTGGAGGATAAAATCATGGGAGAAGCCAATGTCCAGAGTCCAAGAGTAGAATTATTGCAAAGATTTTCTCAATGATAATGAAATCACCAAAAATTATGAGAAGAGTTCTGTTGGAGAGAGTGACAGAATGAACATGAGAATCTTCAAAGAATGATGAGAGGCAACTATGCAGTCTGTAATAACTGACACGTGCAGAGGTAGATTACTAATGGCTGAGCTTCAAAGGAAGCAAAAATTTTTAGGGAGGAAAGGGGACCATCTGGAATTGGCAGTGAGTACTCACAGCTGCAGGAAGAACAGGCTTCATCTAAAGTAAAGAGGTGAAGTTAATGTAGAAAAGACTTTGAGGATATAGGAAATTTTGCTGATGGTAATGAGTTCCAGAGGGTGTAGTAGAAGGGTTTTATTTGGGGAAGGATATGGGATTGGTTAATATACAGGGATGATCAAAGTTGTATGGGGATGTGATTTAAAATGATGAATGGTATTGGGGCTTCTTTTGGTGACTGAGATAACATGGGTATATGTAATTTGCAAATGAATAGAAATTTCCAACAATTTACTGAGTTTCGAGTCTAGAGAAAATGGGAAAATATGGCTTGTGTACATGCTAAAGTGATTTCATTGTACAGTATACCGCCATGACCAGTAGGTGGTACTGTTGGCCTAAGATAGTTTGGTTGCTGTTTAGCACAGAGTGAGGAAGAGAGGAAAGGTTATGAGGGACAGGAGGTAGTGTATCCACCAGCAGCTAAAATGTAAAGGATGCTGGTAGATTTAGATCTCTCTTTTTGAGAGTTCCTTGTACAAAATCAATGTTTCTTAGAATGGATAAACTTTTAAAGAATCTTGAGCAATAAAGACGAGTTTGGAAATATATAAAGTGCAAATGGTGATGTTTTGGCTTTTAATTTTTTTTTGATGAAAAAAATCTGAAACAGAGAAATTAATGAAATAGCAAGAACTTACAGAGCACAGAAGACGGTTCAGGATGCCACGCCCCTCGGTTCCTCCTATTTCACCTCTGGGACAACCATGTGCACTAACCCTGGCAGGTAAATGTATGAGACGTCACTGGTTAAATTCTGATATTTATCTGTAAACACATGCTCTGTAAAAGGCAAATTCAGGTTTTGCTATAAAAACCAACAAAACCCCCCCGGCTCCCTCACTTCCCTCTTCTCCTGCATGCTTTGGGGATTCAGAACACAGAGCTTGGACAGCCAGAGGCACAGACACTTCCTTTCCAGGAGGACAGGCTGAAAGAGGCAGATGCTGATCAGAGTCTATGAGCTTTGCATATTCATATTCCTGAGATTTTCAGTAATGAGCATGTGACGACTCTAGCAGTCTCTGTATAGCTTGGGGGTTTGCGATTCTCATGTTCTCTATGAAGAAATGACTCTTATCAAATCAGGAGGCTTCCCACCCCCCGCTCCAAATTTGAATCAGCACTTGTACACTGAAGTTTTCAACATCACCCACAAGATTTTTAAGGGCTTGTCAAAAGAATCTTCATAGTCTCCAACCATGAATAAAAATGATTTCAGATATCATCACTATTGCACATTTTATTTCATGGAATTAATTTAATTGGTTGAGCTGAATAGTTAAGGGTTGTTAACTGGTTGCTAGGAGTGAAGATAAATGCTTGAAACTCTTCTTTAGTGCTAGTACAGTTATACCTTGATTAAACAATCCTCTAGGGCAAAAAATAAAAAAAAACCAAGCCCCCAAAACTCCTTTATAATAAAATTCAGCCATATTAAGAAAAAATGTGTACAACTATCACATAAAGTTAATCTGCTTGGTATTTATTTGCAGTTTGAAAATATCTTATGATTATCTCTGCCCACATCTTCTATGTGGGCAAATATAGTCAAAAGTTCATAATACCAGCCCTAGGAAAAAATATTTTCTAATCTTTTCTTGGACATATCATCTTAGTAGGCATTTGAAGGCCAGGTTATTATTCAAAAATTTGTAAAGGATTCAAAGGCCAGAGTTTATGAGCTAAACCTAGGGAAATTTTCTAGAGAGAATTTCTATTTCTTCTCTTAAGAATTACAAGAAAAGACCACTTTTCCCCAGCTGTTAGGTAGAGAATAAACCCTGACCTACTTCTTCCTTAAGAGTGATTCATTCTACAATAATGGAGGACACTGTAGGAGAATGGAGACCTTCAGCATTTTGTTATCATTTTTTTTCTCTCTGATGCTTAAGCAATCCATTGCTCCCAAAGGCTTGTCTTTGGCAGCGATGGCTCCTAGAGCCCATCAAGGGCATCCCTAACTCTCACTAGCTGTGCCTGTCAACGGTTCCAGTGTGCAAGCAAGTCAGAGCAGTGTTTATCACAGTGGACAAAGTCATCTACAGTATTTGTTAAAAGTTCCTGGATCTTACCCCAGACCTGATGAATTGGGATCACTGGGGTGGGCTGAACATCTGCATTTTACAAACTCAGAGTTGAATCTCTGCTTAATTCTCACCAGCTATTCTACCATCTTTCTGGCTCAAACCACTCATGTCTCATCTGGACTAGAAAAGCCTTTTCTGGTCCTCTCTTATCTCTGCAGTCTATTCTCAGGCAGGGGCCAAAGTTATCTTGCAGAACTTAAGGCAGGAAATAGATTGATCTGCTCAAATCCTTCCAAAGGCTTTGTTTTCAAGTCTTCCCCTTCAAGCCTTTGCATAATCTGGCCCCTTCTCCTCGCTAAACTTTATCACCTGCTACTGTTTCCCTTGTTCTCTCTGCACCAGCTGCACTGGCCTTATTGGTCCTAGAACAGCAATTTATACTCTCAAGGCCTTTGCGTATGCTTTCCCACTTTGCTAGCTCCCTCACATGCTTCAAAGATTACCTTTACTTTGAGGCATTCCCTGGTCACCCTATTTAAAATTTTAGTTTTCTTAATTCCTGATATTTTGTAGCTCCTAAATTTATTTTTCCTTTTTTAGCACTTAACATTACCTTACGTACTATATATTTTACTTATTTGTCTTGTTTATTCAGTCTCCCCTTCTAGAAGATCCATTAAGGTTGAATATTTTTTCATTTTGTTTAATATTATATCCCATCACCTAGTAGGTATTCAATACATATGTGCTAGATATTGATTTAAAAATTTTTTGAAATGTTAACACTGATACTGCTTATCATAGTTGGTACATATTTCTGGAGAAAATCTCATTAAAGTAAGGAAGTAAAAGCATTTCTTGTATTTGCAGCATTTAGACTATTCATGTCAATCAACAGATATGTATTGAGTATATGGAGTGGGAAGATGATGATCACAGAAAGTGATGATAATAGAATTTAAGTGATGATGCTAGAAAGTCACTGCTTTCATGAGTAAAATGTTACAGGGAAGTAGATCTTCTGTCCTAGTGGGAGGAAATAGCAATAAATGAATAAAGAGAGCACCTAATGCATCAGGTGATGAGTGCCGTGTGGAAGAAAATGGCAGATAGAGGAAAAGATGGTCTTGGTGTGGATGTGCTATTTCAGACTGATGACCAGGGATGGCCTCTCAGAGGAGGTGACATTTGATTAGAGACATAAAAGAAGTGAGGAAGGGAACCAAGTGAATATTTGTGGAGAAATGTTCTAGGCAGAAGAAACTGCAAGGACAAAGACCCTGAGGCAAGTGTGTGGCTGGGGTGTTGGGGTGACCGTGACAAGGCCAGGGAGGCTGGAGCACAGTGTCTGCATTGGAGGGGGAGGGAAGGGATTCTGGTTGCAGAGGGAAGGAAAATTGGGTCAGATTATTACGGGATCAGCGGAGCCTTATGGACATGAGTGCTGGAGTGAAGAGCCATGATCTGGGCGAGACTAGAATAAACCGGGTAGGGAACCTGATGGGATTATTCCTGCTGGATTCTTGGGCAAAGGGAGGCCGTGAGTGCATTGAAGAGAAAGTCAGGGCTCTTGCCCATAGCAGGCAGAACTTTGTGGGCTCATGGTTGAGTCATTCTGATGGTGGCAAATGTGGTGGCACCAGGGGCCCATAGGGACTTTGAAATAATCAGTTTATTAAATGGCCCCCCAGTTAGTAATGGGCAGAGGAAAGTTCTTGGTGGCCTTCCATCAGTATGGAAAAATTAGTTTTCTCCTTCTCAAAGGAAAATGTAACAAATATTTTCCCTGATATGCTTAACATCACTTTCAAGATCACACACATCGCTGTAATAACTGAAGGATCAGATTGATTTCTCTAGTAAGGAAATGAGCGTTCCACAAAGTAGGTAATCAAGGCGAACTTTAAATTTAAAAAAAAATTACCTAAGATATTTGGAATTTGGGTGACAAATTAATTGTGAGGTGGCTTTGTACGAATTTCATTGACAAGATGATGACTTTTGATGGAAAACATTCGTTGACTTATTAAAACGGAGCCCATCCTAGGGACCAGCCTTGAGAGGGGCATCTCCTAACACAGGAAGATTATTTATGTTGCCAGCTGACCTTCCCACAGGCACTGGTACTGATCGCATCACCTAGTGGTTTACTGTCCATCGTTTCTGCAAAGTAAATGTTAGTGAGGAATTGAGGAATTTAAGGCTATGAATATCTTTTTTCCAGGGAGTGACATTTAGGAGGGGGAAAAAAAAGAAAGCACTTGAGAGTAAGAGAAAATGGGTATTACATCTCTCCTTCTTTCCAAAGCAGAAACTGTTTCAATCTACCTTTTCCCTCATGAGTCAGAAAAATAAAGTGATACAAAATCCAGTCTATTCCTATGCCTCGAGGCATGACTATAACTAAACCATTAGGGGATGCAAATTGAATCCTCTCTGACTAAAATTCAGTGTATAACATAGTGTTTGGGCCACATGCAGAAACCATCTATTCATAAACGGCTTTTCTCTGAGCATTCATGGGCAGGCTCTGCTCAAGCATTGAGAAAAGTTTGACTCACAGGATTATTAAAAATAAAGTGATCCTTTAAAATTTTTCCGTTAACAGACAATAAGCTGAGAACAAAATCAGTTTTAGTCACTGACTTTTTAAAAATGAGACATTTCATTAACTTAATAGTTTATGAAAAGCATTGCTAGCGGTGGGATGTAGATTGCTCATTTCTCGCCTCATTGTTTGTGAGCCTGGAATTAAATGACTGTTGAGCAGGTTTGGCCTGCTCCATGCAAATAATATCGAAGCATTCATGTTCTGGAAGCTGCAGTGAGTGCTTGCAAAAGCTAAGGGCAGCAGTATGATGGCTCCTTGAAAATATTTAAAGTAGAAGTACCATATGACCCAGCAATTCCAATCTTGGATATAGACCCAAAAGAACTGAAAGCAGGATCTCAGACACACCTGAGAAATTTATACAGTCATGTTCATAGCAGCATTATTCACAGTAGCCAAAGGCAGAAGCAACGTCAGTGTCCACTGACAAATGAATGGATAAAAATGTAGAGTGTGTGTGTGTGTATGTGTGTGTATGTGTGTGTGTGTGTGTGTGTGTGTGTGTGTGTGTGTGTGTATGATATTATTCAGCCTTAAAAGAAATTCTGACACATACTACAGCATGGATGAAGTAACCCAGAAACCAAAGAACAAATACCGTATGATCACTTATATGTGGTACCCAGAGCGGGCAAATTCGTCAAGACAGAAAGTAGAAGTGTGGATGCCAGGGGTTAAGGGAGGGGAAGTAGGAGTTATGGTTTGATGAGTACAGAGTTTCTGTTTGGGATGATGTAAAAGTTCTGGAGACAGATAGTTGTGACGGTTGAACAACAGTGCGAATGTACTTAATAACACTGAACTGGACACTTAAAAATGGTTAAGATGAAACATTTTATGTTATGTGTATTTTACCCCAATTTTTTGAAAAGCTAATGGCTCAATAATAGATATGCCTATTCTGGGCATTTTACATAAATGGAATCATATAATATGTGGTCTCATATGTGGCTTCCTTCACTTACCGTGTTTTCAAGGTTCGCTCATGTCACAGCGTGTGTCAGTACTTCATTCCTTTTATTGGTGAATAATAGTCCACTGTATGAATGTGCCTCATTTTCCCAGAGGCTGGAGGGAGGAGGTGATGGGGTGACTGCAATGGGACTGAAACAGGGTTTCTTTTTGGCGTGATGAAAATCTTCTAAAATTAGATCATTGTGATAGCTGCACAACTCTGTGAATGTACTAAAACTTACAGAATTGTATACTTTAAAGGGGTGAATTTCATAGTACGTGAATTATATCTCAATAAAGATGCTATAAAAAAAACTTTTAAAAAACCTAATGGCATCTTAGATGCATTAATGAAAGTACAGAGTCCATAACAAACATGGTGGAAAGGGCAAACATTTAGAGTCAGAAGGCCTGGTTCGAGCTGGTTCAGGGCACTTATTGGTACAATTTTGGTCAAGTATTAACTACTCTGAACCTCACATTTATGATCTGTAAAATGGAAATAATAAATTAATGCCTACTTTGCAGGGACGTAGTGGGGACCAAATAACATAATAGATACGAAAGTTTTTTTTATTACTGAGTTGATATATTAGCATTAATCAGAATGCAGAGTATATGTGGCGGGGGGGCGCAGAAGATAACTGTCTTTTGGTCAAAGGGCTATTAGAAGAGGATTGGATTCATTCTGAATGGTTTTAAAGGGCAGAATTGGAAACATAGATATAATTTATAAGGAAGGCAGATGTTAAATTGATAACATAAAGATCTTTCTAGGGAAGGTGCTGAGAACACCTCACTGACAGTGTTAGAACAGAAGCTGGATTTAAGCTTCACGCGCACTGTTCGTCTAGAGGGTTAAAACACATCTAAGGTCTCCTCCAATTGTGAGACCTTTTTTCCCCTGTACTGTTACCAGGTTTTTATATTTCTTAATTCCAATGGTTTTTTTCCAAAAGCATATGTCTTCTACATGGTGATTAAGTCTTTTAAAAATGTAACCCCTATTTCTCCTCTGCACCCATGTTTTTTTTTTTTTTTTCTCAGATGCCACTCTTCTTTATATCTTCATTTTCCATCCTTTCTAACTCCCACCAGCAGTGAAGCAAAAATCCTAGGGTGGATTTAGCCTTAACTGCACAATGTAATCACTTGAGCTTTACAAACTACGAATACCTAGATCTCACTCTTAGAGAGTCTTGAGGTCTAGGGTGAGGTTGGACGTCAGGATTTTTAAAGCTGCCAGGTGATTCTAAACGTACAACCCAAGCCGAGAACACTGCTATGGAGAGAACGATCGTATGACCCCAGCGTAACTTAGCCAGGGAGTCGGGGGCTGGCAGGGAGAGATCCAGTTCTGCTAGCTCCTTCTCTCATACATCTTGTGTTGTGCCAAGTCACCAGCTGCCTCTAAGTAGGTAAGCAACAGCTGCAGGTGAGTCTGGAACAGATGTCAAGCTGGAATTTCATTCCAACGATTACTAGCCACGCTAAGTCTTTTCTTCCTGCTAAAAAGAAGCTCTCCTTTGCATTGATGCAACTGAAGTCAAGCAGGCCTGATCTGAGTCCCATCATTCACCCTGTGGACATAGAAGTCCAAGCCAGCACTGGAGGAGATGGGCAGGCTTTCTGTAGAAGGGTGTCTAAGGAAACTGTAACTGTTTTGCATATATTGGCTTTTATAGAAATGTTCTCTCTTTTCTTACTACAGTCCTCTGTCCTTTAAGATATTTCACTAAAGTGTTCCCTATCAATTCTCCTTGACTTTTGGAGTTTTTACAGTTTTGTTTCTTATGTCACATCAGGTTTGGAGGAATGGTTTGACTTTCCTTTCTGGCCATCTCTTCCTTATCATCCTCTTGATCCCTACAGACCCAGGAAGGAGACTTAGTCTTTAAGATACAGTCATTTCCTTTGCCCCACCTTGAAGCTGATCTCCAAGGACAGGGAAAAAGTACAACCCAACCAATTCTCCGGTTTCCTAACCAACATTTCTTCACCAGCATTTTATTCTCTAGTGTGAGGTGATATTAGGAAAAATGGACCAGTGAAAGAATAAGTGACTTTTTCTCTCTCAACTTTTTAGGGATAGTGTCGATGGACTTTGTTCGCCCCACGCAAGAGAAAGACACCCAGCGTGTATGTGTTCAGAAGACAGACCTCTATTATGCATCTTGATTTAAGAGAGAACTCAGCAAATAACCAGTCTTGAGGTAAGACTGAGCGACCCATCCATTCCATAGAGCCAGAGATTCCATAACTAACTTAACTCTAAACTGGAGATGGGAGGTATTATTATTCTTATACTGGAAAACAATGACTTGGTAAGAAATTTAGTGGTCCTGGAACAGTAGAAGGGAGGCGGGTAAAAGGATAGGAATGTTCGGTGAGAAGGTTAATCCTTTAAGCTTGAGGGATTTACTGACAGCAAATAAGAGACACTTTAAGAAGCAAAGCTCAGAAGTTTGGGGTCTTTTAATGTTCAAAGCTTCAAGTGTGTTGAATCGCTGACACCCCAGACTTTCTATGGCCAGTTGCTCAAAATATTTCTCATTATAAAAACTACTTAGATATCATTTCAAAAAATTCCTGTCTGTTCAGGTTTATTTACAGAGGTGAATAATATTTCAATATGTTTGTAAAAGCGAAATGCTTGGCCTATGGCCTCACTGGGTGTGTGATGTTATCATTCCCTCCTTCCCCCTACAAAGAAAAATATCTATCTTACTTATAAAAAGAATCTTTCATTTTAGGCTCTCTGCAAAAGTTTAAAATAGAGAAATATTATTTTCCTTAGAAGGTCTGATAAATAATTCAGACCAGCTATAAATCTTAATGAAAAAAATTTTTTTTTTCTTTTCTGTAAGTCTCAATCCTCTGTCTATAATAGAATATAGTTGTTCTTTGGCTGTTCCACCTCTAATCACAATACTTTCCGGAATGGCCTCTAATTTTCTTTCATTTCTCGCTCTCAATCTTCGTGATTCTGGTGAAATCCATGCCACCTCTGATGCCTTTCAAAGTCTGGCCAGTCAGACCGGGGACACTGATTTGTTCGGGATGGACACGTGATCCCAGTCTGGCCACTTAGAGACAACAAGGTAAATTCAAGGACACTGATGTCAGATAGTAGGTTCGCAAACAAGTGATCATTATAGATAACTGGAGCTTAATCTTGCTTTGAAATTCTGGGAACAAATGCAGGATACCTGCCTCAGAATTGTCCTACCCTAAGGGCGAAAAAACCCCTGCTATTTATACCCCATTTCCCATCAGTCTTTGGCTGAGAGCTACTGGTTGTGGTGGGAGGTATTCATTAATTCATTTGCATTTTGGACTTGGGCGATCAGAGAAGACCCTCAGGCAAAGAAATGCATTTCGAAGTTGGTCCTGTGTGCACCAAAATAGTAAGGGAAAAGGGGATTTGGGTAGGGCACTGACCCATATTGATCTACTACAATCAATAATATCTTTGTACAATATTTTATTCCATTTTATCATAAACTCTTAGTAAATGTCACTTACTGAAAATATTCATTCATTCAATAAATATCTATTGTACCATGTACTAAGGTACATTCACTGTGCTAGGTGCTGGGAATAAAACAAAACAGAACATCCCATTCCTCAAGGAGCTGACAATCTATAACAGATACATACAAGGAAGCAAGAAAGCATGTCCTGATGATAGGGAAGGTATGGGGTGCTGGGAAAACATATGAGAGAAGAAACTAACCCAGAAAGTATTTTCTAAGAGCCCTCCCCAGTTTCCAGCAGCAGGAATAAAAAAATTGGAGAGAGAGAAAGATGACAGAGGTGGAAGGGAAGTGGAGATTTTCTATTATTGAATTTTATACTATGTGCATGTATTATATATTTAAAAACAACTTTTTAAAGGAATAATCTATCTTAAAAGAGTAAATCAACGTAACGAATAAAATTACCAACTGCAGTCGTAATCTGAGACTGTGAAGTGTGGATAAGGAGATTTGGGGACACGAGTTCATTTTGGGTGATGAGGATACATGCCACATGAAGGCATACCTGGAATGCAATAGCATCTAGCAAGGTTTAACCTCACATATTGTACCCTGGCCGGTCCAAGGACAGGAGAATCAGGTGTGTAGCAGCAGGAAGTGCAGAAAGCAGAGTCAAAGACGAAGTGTCTGTCATTGTGTCTCCAGGGCTGTTCTGGGAAGAGGCTGCACAAACAGGCCATCAGCATTGCTGGGACCCCCTCACAGGGCGTCGGAGGATGCCCAGCAGACAGTTACTGCCTTAAGTGAATTCTCTTTGACATGGACAAATTAACCTATCACAACTCAGTAACACTAATCATTAAGAATATCCCTGGCTCCAATTTCACACTCATTAAATAACCCTTTGATTATAATCTGGCTTCGATGTAGATAATCCTGTGGAAACAGAGTAGGCTCTCTTAGTAAACTTTGATAATTATACATTTAAGTAAATGCATTGGCTCTTCTCTGCTTGGTTGGTGTGACTCGGGGCCCCTCAACTTATTACCTGAGGATAAGCTGACAAAAATCACATTTCTTGACCTACAGAGCCAAGCACAGGACTTGAAGTACACTGGCCCCACAAAGATAAGTGCTCTGTGAGGCCCACAGTTACATTTCTATTTCGTTTCATTCTGACTACAAGTACACGCCCAGAATTTTGAAGGTATGCGTTGCTGTGATGAAGTTCATTCAACTCAGGGCCACGCCATTGCTCAAATCAGAGGCCATTGTTCGCTTGGGCAAAATCCACGTTCCCACCTCAGGATTTAATCAGTGTTAACAGAGGACATTAACGGCAGGATTAAAGTCATGGAAGTGTGTTGACAGGTTGGGGCAGATACCACAATGTGAAAGAACATGAAAAACTTAAGAGATCAGGCCTTTGAGCCAAGTGGGCCTTGGTTAGCAATTTGGACTTTGTTCTTAGGTGATGGCAACCCATGTTTCAGCAGAAAGGTAGTAAAGTTATTATAATTTTAAAAAGTAGTTGGAAACATTTTGCTTAAAGTGAAAACCCAGAAGATACAGCCTTGCTAATGCACGACAATGCTGCCTACCTTTGCAATCCTGTCTTCTTCAAACATTTTCAATCCAGTCTATTAGGAAAATGTATTGCTGATTTTATCATGTTGATTTTCTCAAGACATCAATTCAATTCCCTTCATCATATGCTTACTGAACACCTATTATGTCTAGGTCATTATAGAGAGTATAAAAATCAATTAAGTATGATCTCTTTCTATACAATCTAGGGCCACAAAAGTAGCATAAACAAAATCTTATTAAGACACAGGGCAGAAAGACCTAGTTCTAAATAATTTTATCAAATGTATTTACTTTTCATTTTGCTGAAATACATTTATTTCCCAGTAGGAGATCTTGGGAGGGAGAAGGAAAAATTCCCACACCTAAACACTGGAATCTAAAGAAACTTCAGTGTCCTTCTGACACAGAATGTCTCCCCAACCTCCTATTTATGCCACCTGTAAACAGAGCCCTTCCCAGCCAGTACCTGCCATAGGTCTGCCCAGACCCAAGGCCCTACATACACTTCTCACTCACAAGGTATAAACTCCTGGGCCCAAGCTCTCACTTCTTTCATGCCTGCAGCTATTACTGCAGTTTCTTCTTGCTCCACAGTGTGCTGCCCAGATGCTGATTCTCTGCCCAGCTCTGATTCTCTTCTACATCACATCTACGGTTAGAGAAATTCTAGTTTGGGGGCTGCTCCAACCTTACAGGGAATTGGACACTGGACTGAGAAAGATTCACAGCTCAATCGGTGCTCAGGGTTTGGAGAAGATTAGGGTGAGTAGGTAAACTCTGATTTCTTAGGAGTAATATTGAAGCTGCATTTATGACTTCTGTAGACTTCCTGAGCTTGCCAGGAATGAGGTAATAAGGCCAAGATTTGGAACAGATCCAGGTTAAAATCCCAACTCTGCTGTGCTATTTATAAGCTGCATAACTTCCAGCAAGTTACTTAGCCTCTTTCAGCTTTAGTTTTCTCATCTGTAAAATTTACATACTTCATAGTGATTAATTTACATACTTCATAGTGTTTTCTGAGAGATTAACAAATCATTTTTGTAAAAGCACCCAATACATAGTAGGCACTTTATAAATGCTGACTTTAATTATTGTCTTATATAGAAATGCAAATGAGATTTTAAACCAATTTTGGGGACACTGATTATTTATAAATTGGTACTACCTATAATCAATAATTCACTAAAATTTTATCACACTTAAACAATATTTATTGATTAAAAAAATTGTTTACTGTGGGACAGATAGCCTTTTAAATCTTTTTAATACAACAGATATAAACTTAATTTAAAAAATGCAACAAATAGCTTTTAGTAACTATTAACTTAGAGGTAATCATAAAATGCAAAATAAACACTAGAGAGATAGACAGATACATAGATAGGTAGATAGATGGAGGGAGATACTATATGCAACAAAGGAGTATATTCATAGAGAAATTGAATATTTATTTTCTACCCTAACATAACAAAAATGAAAAAAGGAAGCCTATTTTAACAATTATTCTAATTCTCTAACATATTATGTAGTGTCAAGAATGGAAGATATAGATATTTAATCTTACTTGAAATCTAACACAAATAGGCACACAAAAGCATGTGATTTTAGATTGCTGGTTCTCAAGGGAATGCTCTTCTTCCTATGCCAAATCATGGCCCTTCGGTTTAGTTGCCTACGTTGTGGCCTGGCTTACTTTCCTCTCACACGAGGGTACCTGAACACTGAGTCAGCAACCTCGGGTCTCTCTCTGGGTGAAGAAACAAATCTTATAGGATTTTTGTGAGGATCAAAAGGGAAATCCATTTTAGGTGCTACTATAATGCCCTGACACATAGAGACCCTCAATTAATATTAGCTATTATTTATCGTAACTCACACTGAAACCAGCTGCTTTGTACGAGACAGTACTATGATTCCATCCTATGCTGGGAAGCAATAGCACCTAGTAGTCTTACTGCATCCAATCCATCAATCTAAGCCGCCATCATTGCTTGCCTGGACCAGGGCCAATGCCTCCTCCTGACTGGTTTCCTCGTATCTACTTTTGCCCTTCTTATCCTCCGTTCTCACACAGAAGCCAAAGTTATCATGTTAAAACAAATCAAGATAATTTGGGGAGGGGTCAAGTGGAATAAATCTGTTTTAAAGTGCTTCTGTTTTTTGAAAGAGAGGTTAATATATTGATTAACTTCAAGTGTTTTCAAGTTGTTAAGTAACCATGGTAAAATTTCAAGAATTACTACTAATAGAATAGAAACAGAGTAAATAATGATGAAATGAGAAAACAAAGAAAACAGAAAAAAAATAACATCAATTGTTAAAAAGTAAAAATGTAACAAGCTGGCATCTCTATATTAATATCACACAAAATAGAATATATTATAAAAATCATTTTTAAGGATAAGAGATATTATGATCAAATATTTCATAATAGTGATATAGCAATTCTTAAGTAATATGCCTCTAATAATAAATTTACCTCAAAATATATAAAATAAAATGTATGAAACTATAGGAGAAACTGATAAATGCACAGTTATTATGGGAGATTTTAACACCTCTCTCTTAATGACTGACAGGTAAAATGATGAAAAATTAGTAAACAAATAAGACCTGAAGAACACAGTTAACATGCTTTATTTAATAAACACATGTCTGAACCCCAAAATTAGTCTAAACTCCTCTCATGCAAAACTTATTCATCATTGGCTGCTCATGGTTAAAAATTACCAAAAAAAAAAAAAAAAAAAAGACAGCCGTCATGCCAATATCAGATGGGTACAGAGCAGAGCAGGTAACACTCAGAGACTGAAGAGATACTGTTCTGATCTGCAATCAGTTCACCAAGATGAGCAAGAAGCGCCAGAGACCTTTTCCATCCTAATCATCAGAATTATCTTAGGTGATTTGTTGGCTTTCCCAATACTTTTTGAAGGTATTTCTGGCATTGTGTGTGACGCAGTACCTATTGATTGATAGGCTTCCTCTTTTATTTTCCAGGCATTGCCAGAAATGGTGATAGATAGTCCTTAAAAACAATTTTTGTATAGCCTACTCTTTTTACTATTCTGTTGACATGTTTCATGAAACTTTAGGTTGAAAAGAGAGATTTTAAGATAATTCTGGTATGCATAGTTGAATGACTGGCATGAAGAATATGTAACACTTTAAACCTCCATTTTTTATCTTGCTTCCAGTGGGGGCCACACTGAGAATGTTTTAAGTCTTTAAATATGTTCTCAGTACCTAAAACACATCTACACTTCAAAAAACCTCTGTATTATACAACTAAAGTTGAACTTCTTAAATATGCATGCTACTTCTGAAATACAAGATTCTTCTTTTTTTGTGTATGTGAAAGACATGGATCATGTTAGTAATAATCGTTTCTATACATATACCCACCAAATTCTCCCCATTGTGGAAAACACTTTCTCATCAGCAGGGATCTTTAATGCCAACACAAAGAAACTAAAATTGTGAATAATGGGGAAAGTCTTCCACACAGTTCTAGGTTTAAAGATTTCTTTCTCTTCCTATCTGTATCCATGGAAAACCATAAACCCCTAAGTTTCAGGAAGCATACTAGAAGGGGAAACGGTCATGGAGAAAGAGTGAACAACAGAAATCAGGGCCAGGATTAGAAACAGAGGAGGCAAAATTCGATGAACTCTGCCAAGAAACAGAAGCCTACCACCTAAGGAAAGAACTTAGAACCGGTGCAGTCAAAGCGACTCTAGCTCTCTACAATTAGCGAATAAATAGCAGTATTCAAAAGTGGCCAGACAATTGTGGATCAAGTAAATTGAGGAATAAATGGTGAGTCAGAGACACAGAACTAGGACAACGAGCCATAAAGGAGATCCCAACTGCAGTGGTTCATAAATGACCATACCTGCAAGATGGGGCTTGGAGATAAACTATAATCGGCACTGGGTATCACTGTTGATTTTGCTGAAAATAAATTGCTAATCCATAAGGGTGTAGTCATTTTACCCATTTGTTGCCTCAGTAAAGGACTAAGCAGACACAATTCCTTTAGATGCTAAGGAGGTAATCTGGGAGGTCTGGTCTGCTATTTGAAGCCTTAGACACAGAAAGAAAGCCATGCTCTATGTAAAGTGGCCCTCTAGCCCTCGATTTCTGGTTAGGTGATTCATCTCATCAATTGACACACGTAGTAAATTGTGCACCTGAGGTATTTAGACTAACTCTCTCAGGAAACAGACTGAGAGGATATGAAGTTTTCTGAAATTTCTCACATTATATTGTGTATCTATACATTCAGGCGGAATTTCTTTAAATTTTAGTATATAATACATTTCTGAAGTACGAAAAGTCACTCCATCAAATGTCAGTGTTTTACAGTTCTCAGAAAAATGTTTAGCCAACATACACTCTATTTTTCTTTCACTAAGAAACCGAGATAGTAGTACTGCTTTATATCACTGGAAATGAATAAGAATTACTTGATTAAAATTAATTCCATAAATAAAAAGTCTAGGGGAAAAAAAGGCTGCACAATCCCAATGGTAATTTCGGCATGAAAGCAAGATTACCTAAAATTGAAAATGTCCATATTGAATTTTTTAATGTACAATTCGTTGTCATTTTAGAAAGAAGGAACCAGAAACAAGCTGTCTTAGGATCTTCGGAATGTTCCTGTATGCTGACTACAGCTGACACTTTTTCTTACCCTCTGACAACAGGAATCTGCATTCGAGCAAGGAATTCAGAATTCTGTGTTAACAAGATAGTAAGTGAGGACCAGGGACCCCTTGCTAGCTTGCCCTCTTCCCCATAGATAAATTTTATAAAACACCCTGTAGATGTAGAGCATGCGAGAGGGAAAAAGGAGAGGAGCCATGTGGTATAAGCTAATAATTATTTATATTCCTAATCAAAGGCTCGCATTTCACATGCAAGGTTTACTACTGTGGCCCACCCGGGCCCTGAAGCTATTTTTCTTTTTTCAAATTAGGAATTTGCTGATCAAATCAAATGCTGATTCTGTATCTAAAATGATATGTTTTCTCTTTGTGCAAGTGATTAGATCCCCCTAAGAAACTAATTGCTGCCATTTTAAATTGCACAAGTAGCAAAAGCAGTTTCCTTAAGAAAGAATTACAGTTATTTCCTTCATATTTTTTCACCATTTTAAAGCCATGTTTTCCTTTAGCTCTGTTCGATCCATAAAAACGGCAAAGAGTAATTGAATGAATAAGGCCAACATGGGTAAAATTTAAATATGTTTCCTTTTGCAAGTGTGTTATATCTCATCAATCTTATATGCATATAGATATATACATGTGTGTTGAATTATTGAACACAATGCTTCAGTATTGTCTCCGGCTTTACATATTGCCTGTGCACAAGTTTAAATTCAATTGGCAATAGGTCAACTCTCCGCTGTTTCACCAAGAGACCTCAGTAGCTTAGCCTCTTTTTTGTCCTGTCCTCCCTAACAAGTAGGTAGAATAAACAGCAGTCGCATTACATGGCCACTTCTCCATTGTCTCCTTGGAAATGTTGGACTCTACAACTAGAGATCCACTTTAAGGGACTCTATCAAAATGCAAATTTGTGCAGAAAAGGTGTCTCTTGATACCTGCCTGATACAGTAGTAAGTCAATTACACCTTAATGTGAATGGATGTGTCCGACTCTTTCTTGAGAGCTGGGTGTGAGGAGGGTTCAGTGGAACAGGATGGCCCTGGGAGGAAGAGGGATTGGGGCGATCAGGAGAAAGAATGAGAAAAGGCAGAAGACGCCGACAGTTCTTTTAAAGAGGTGTACAGGCCCTTTTCTCACGGAAAATGCCTTTATAGGGAAATCTTCAGTGAACAAAATGTGTTGCCCTGGAACCTCTTTGTTAGTGGGGAATAATGAAAAGCTGCCAACTGCTGCAACCCCACATGTTTAGTCTCAGAAAGAACATCTCCTGTGATTTCCACTCCCTTTTTGTGTTGCCAGAAAAGAACTGGGCCAAATGGTAGGGACAGTTATTTGGCAAGAGACCGAAGTTGCCAGAGGAATGAAGAATGAAAACAAGCAAAATTAAAATGAATTTACCACCTGGGGGTTTCTAACATCCTATCTGTAAGGGGAAGGAAATTTTAAACTTGCACTTAAAGAACTAGTGCCAACTGGAATCACATCCGTGTGTGTGTGTGTGTGTGTGTGTGTTCACTGTGATAAAGCTTCCTTCACTTAATGGTTTCACAACACCTACATGATCTATTTTTGGGTTTTACTCTTGCACAAAATGAACTGAAATTTAAGGGAAAATTTCTTTCTTTATATTACTATTCTGATGCTATAGTACTTCTTTTCCAAATTACTTATGTTCAAAATAATATTCTAAAATACAGCACTAGTGCCTGTTTAAGAGTCAAAAATAACTTTCAGAGAGAAGTAAATAAGAACACAAAGATATTGCTGAACATATTTAAATTTATTGGTAAAATTGGCCCTAGAAATAGTCTCTATCCTAGACTTTAACTAGAACACATTTTTAATGCCTAAATTCTAAATCTCAGACAATATATTTGTGTCCAAGTGATGGTACATAAAACACTAGTCCAACATTTGAATCTCAAATAAAAATTTACTGCATATGCTATCACTATCGATTAATTAAAAAAATTTTTTCATTTGCTATTTTCTGAAAAAATTAAAAGGTAAAGCAACTATTCACACCTATAGATATTTGGTGTGAATACATACCAGTTATATCCACTTTTCTTCTATAAAATCATTGAGAAATACCAAATATTAAAAACTTTTGAAAATGACCATTCATATATTGATATTTGATAAACATCTAAACACCACACGCTAGCTAATAATTATCCCTGTAATCTGAACAAGAAACGATTTAATTATATAATTATTTTCTTAAAACAGAAACACTCAAAATGTTACTAGTAGAAATGGCAACTGCATCTTTATAAACTTTCCAACTATTTTCAGGCTCATCTGGACCAATCGCTACCAGAAATTTATAGATTTCACATGCTACAGTTGATCCATGTTTATCTGTAAGGTTGTGGAGATGGTACGGACAGTTGACTGAATTGTCTTAAAAGCTAACTCAGAGAGACAGCAGATTTCTTAGAAATGGTCTTTTGTGAAAACTAAAAAAACCTGAAATTCGATAAAGGAAAATGGATTCTGAGCTACAGCTAGATATGGCCTAAGTCGACAGCCTTAACTAATGCAATATGGGTGAATAGTCAATGACTCTTGCTGGAAGCTGGACCAGGCTCAGGCTATTTCAAGTCCTGATGGTCTTGATCTCGGGCCTTCAGATGCGAGACCCTTCTGAGCATATGTTAGCATTTTCCTGTGGACTGCACAACAGCCAGAGATGTTACTAATCAACTCAATGAAAATGTTAGCTCTGTAGCTAGACTGCCTGGCTTTGCTATTTACTCACTGTAGGCCTTTGAGCAAGTTAGTTAACATCTCTGTTTCTTAGTTCCTCTTCAGCAAAACAAAGGTTAGAGCAGTTCACCTAGGAAGGGCCCCTTTTTATCTAGAATTTTAGTTCTTCCAAAGTTCATTGCTTCCAAAGTTCTCCAATATTTTCAAAATTTTAATTTTTGTAATTATCTTTTTTATTTAAATTGTTGCAATGGGAGCAAAGGACTGCTCCACAGGGTATTTTATAGAATCATCCGATGTTAGATTCAGAAATACCATCAATATTTTTACATGAGCTAATCCTGGTAGGCTCCTCCAGCAAGCATCCCACCTTCTGAAATTACTAGATAAGAAGCATTCGCTGGTCTTTATGTTTAAGTGTCCCAACCACCTTAAGAAAGCTTTTCCAAAAATTCTCTCACCATCCCTTTCAATTGGGGCCTGAAAATTCTGAAGCTTAGCAAGTATCCATCCAAACAGAAAATATCCTTCTTTTCTTGTGGGCTTCCTAAATAGCCACAAGTGATTCCCACTCCAGATACAGCAGGCTTTCTTCAGTGTCAAGGCATAAACTGATTCTCTCTCAAACTAGACTTCACAGCAGCTAGTACAGAGTCAGCACTCAATAAACACTCAATTATTTAATAAACAATAGAGATGAATAAAGAAACTCACCTACATGCCAATTGCACAATAATGAAATTTTAACTGTGACTGAATTTAACTTTAGATTTTATCTGGACTTAACATACTTGGTTTCACATTAAATATCTGTGTTTCTAGAATCGATATAAGAATGGTTGGTTTTTCTACATGGGAAAACCATGCAGAACAAATGAAATTGATAATTCAAGAAAATCATTTACATTAATTTAGCAAATTAATTTACAGATTAATAATTATTGGAAAGGGTGAAAATTAGAAGTCTGAAAATATATGCCTTTTTGTTTTATCTCTCAGCTACTCAGGGAGCATCCTGGTTTAGCTCTAGACAAAGAGAGGCAATCTGGATTGTAGTTGAAATAGTTTAGGCCATATTTAGAGGATCATTCTGTGGGATCCCCAGCTAAGTATGTGAGTCAAGACTGACTCTTCTGTATCGGCCCATGAGCTTTTCCCCATTTCAGAGACATACTGTAAAACTTAGAAGGTAAAATATATCCTTCTCAAATCAATTAAGTAGTATTTCCAATTTATAAATATTCACTGTGGCTAGTTATAGTGAATGAATTTAGCTGATCGTTCAGCTGATGATGGATTACTTATTTACAAGCAGATTAAATAAAAGATGCAATGACCCTTATATGAAAAATGTATGCAACCTAGGAAAGTTATATCTGTTTTTAAATCTGTACGCACATATAATTCTGGTAATAAGAGGAAAAAATGCTCATCAAAGACAATTTGGAAAATTAAAATATTTCACTATGCAACAAAAATACTTATTTTTTTACTGTTTTCTGTGCATCTATATACTTTTGAATAAAAAATATTGTTTTATATGTTTGCTTTTTCTTAAATAGCATATTTTCCCATGTCATTAAATATTCTCTGAAAACATGATTATAGTGGCTGAATACGATTTAATAATATGGTTGTACTACAGTTTATTAAACTATTTCTGTTATTGAATATATGGATGTCTGTAGTTTTCACCATTGTAAATCATACTGCCTTTTATCTTTGTGTGCATTTTTTAAATTGTTTTCTTAAGAGAGATTCCTAGAAGTAAGATTCATAGGAGGAAATGAACTCTTTTAAGGCCCTTGATATGTCTTAATATATTAATTTCCCAGTTACATTTCCACCAACCAGTTGTACTTACTCTAATGAGATGACTATGTCCTTGGACATATTTATCTCCTTGAAAAATACACAGCTAC
The DNA here is from genome assembly GCF_000151845.1 of Pteropus vampyrus. Taxonomy (NCBI): domain Eukaryota; kingdom Metazoa; phylum Chordata; class Mammalia; order Chiroptera; family Pteropodidae; genus Pteropus; species Pteropus vampyrus. The sequence goes on along the minus strand of NW_011888828.1, from coordinate 6,815,822 downwards.
TTTTTTGTGTGTTTATGTATGTAGATGGCACTATATTACAGACCTTGCTCAGCTTTTAATCAACTTTTTAAGGCCTTTCTATACTGTCGTAAGAGTCAAGCAGAGCTTCTCTCTACTGCCTCTACTTCTCAGCCATTATAAACAACACTGATAGGAACATTTTAAAACATATCACCTCTTGGTTTTGTAGAAAAACCCAGCGGTGAAATAGGTAGGCCAGGGGTATTTGCAAGGTCATTTTCACTAAAGACTGGCAGTTTGATTTTCGCAATGGCCATCCAATATTATACTTCTATCAGTATCATATTATGACTTCTATCCTACATCCTTAATACCTTCCGGTATTATCTAATTTTTCAATTTTTGAAGATGATAGTTATAAAGTGGTATCTCACTGTTTAAATTAGCATTTTTCTGGTTATTTGGTAAAATTTGGCATCTCTCCAATTCTAGTTAGCCCTTAACTTTGCCAATCTATACATTTCCTATTTATAGCCTTTGTCCACTTTTCTAAGATTTCTTTTCATGTTAGTTTGCAGGGGAGCCATGTATAATCTAGTTTTTCCTTTGTAATTTTTAGCCAATGCAAATGTTTTCTTTCAGTCTGTTGTCTCCCTGTTAACTTTAGGTCAGCTACTGAAAAGATTCAGAAGAGAACAAGCATTGGTAAGATTTTAATGCAAACATGCACTTCATTTGCCATCATAATCCATTCAGTCAGTCCGTGACTATATATCAAGCACCTACTCCATACGTGATGCAATGATAAGCATGTTAAGGCCACAGGAGGAATTAAACATAGACTCTCCCTTCAAGGATCTCACAGTCTCATATAAGAGATTGGACAAGAAAAAAAATATACATATACATAAATGGAAAGTAAGAAATTCCATAAGTGAAATATTAATAAAGTGATACAGGTCTGTAGAGGTTGGGTTTGAAGGTAGAGCATTTATCCAGGTGGAGAAATCGAATAAATCGTTGGAATCTGAAACTGACTTTCAGAAGAGATCAGAGTCCTATAGTTTGGGGAGGCATTTGGGTGAGAATTAGAAGCTATGAAATTGATGAAATTTGCAAGGAAGATGCAAAAATAGAGAGTTGGTAGATCCTTAGGTAATCACTACTTAAAAAAAAAAAAAGGGAGAGTAGTAAAGGAAAAGAAAAAATACCAGTGTTTCCAAATGTAGATGTGCAGAATACTCTTGACTTGAGGAAAGGAACCATATTGAATATGCTCAGGTGTAGATACTGAGTACATTTTTCTTTCAGAATATATCCATTTTAAGGAAACAGGTTAAAAGTGATGTGAAGCCTGGTCACAAAAATTTGGGTCTCCTTGAGCAAGGTAAAGCACTTATCCAATAGTAATTAATTCTCTACTTCTCTGAATGTATCTTTGAGTTAATGGATAAATGATATATAGTCCATATTTTTGATATAGCAGCCTTGGGGAGATGGGCCATTGGGGATCTGGCCTTGTTTGATGGACAGGAGAGAGTAGGAAAAGAATATCAAGAAAGGACCAAGCCTGGCTGAAAGGATGATTGTGCTGAGGCTGGCATATCCTGCCCTTACATAACGTATGCTAAGAATCAAGCCAATCCATTTTAAGAATGGGAGAATTGCCAGCCCTCGCATTCTGCAACGATTATTATTCATGTTGTATTATTAACCAATATTTATTAAGTGTTTATTACACACAAGGAGATATGCTAAACTTTTTACATACAATATGCCATTTTACCCCCTCAGTAATCTGGGAGAAGAATATGCTAATATTATCCACATTTTTCAGAGGAGCAAAATGAGAATTGGAGTCAATAACTGGTAGAACCAGCACACAAATCTAAGTTTGAAGCCCACGCTTTTGGAAAAAGTGCCACAAAATGTGTGAACTAAAAAGCCATTGGAATCCTAAGAGGAACATCATCAGTAGAGAGTTAAGGATAGAAATAATCTTTTCAGAAATTAAGAGGTGATTGGGTAGTGAGAAGATAGAAACCGTAAATGCAACTACCATTTCCAAAAGTTGATGGCCAAAGGAAGGGAGATGTTGGAGGTAAGAAATTTAAAGAAAGTTCTTGCTTTATTTAAATGTTATGGCCAAAGCATCTTGAATATATTTACAGAGTAAGAAGAGAGAGACTGGAGAAGAAAAATCAAAGATGCAAGAAAAAGAGTAAATTGATTGAATTCTTTCATTTAGCATATGTTTTAGAAGTTCATCCATGTTGTAGCATTTTTATCGGCTGAATTACATCCCCTCAAAATGTATAGGTTGAAATCCTAACCTCTAGTTCCTCAGAACATGACTGTATCTAGAGATAGGAGAGAGGTAAATTCAATTAAAATGAGGTCATTAGCATGGGCTCCAACCAATATAACTTTTGTCCTTACACGGGAAGGATATTAGGGGTAATGCCAGCAAGGTGGTAGAATAGAAAGCCCCAGACTTCCTTCTCCACATGCACACACCGATTCAACAACAATACAAGGATCGATTCCCTTTGGAAAAAATCCAGAGACCAATTGAGAAGCTCCTGCACCCCAACCGAGCATGAGATCAACTGCATCAAAGCCAGTAGAAAAGTGCATGGTACCATGTCATCATAATCTCTCCCCTATGATAGCCCCACACAATCAGGAGGAATTCCCCAGCTCCTGACTTCTCCCCAAGGAAGGAAGGAGAGGACTGGTCCATGTATCCAACGTTCTAACATTTCAAGGGGTTGCCTGAGGGATTGGTTCTGTCTTTCCTGAGTCTTAGCACTGATGGGAAAGTACGCCAGGTCAGCAGCCCCTGAGAACAAAGGTGATGGCTTGGACTAGCAATGCACTCACTAGCCATATACCTTTTCACAAGTCAGCACAGAGCAAGTGGGGAAAAGACCCAAATTCTGGCTTCTCTCTGAGGAGGGAAAGAATTGGAGCATCTGTCCAACATTCCAGTCTTTTTTGGTGTTATCCAAGGGACTGGCTTCTGTGTGAAAGATTCCTCTCTAGGAATCAACCAGGTTGGAAAAACAACAACAAAACCACCACTAGTTTTATCCACAAGGAAACAGCCCAGCCAGGTCACCCTAAATAGAAAAGCGAAGTACTAAAGGCAAATTCAGGGCATGGGATTTCCAATCAATTTTTTACCCAGTTAACCAGAGAGTATCTTATGCAAAGGATAGAGAAAAGGAAGCATTGAAAATAAAAGTACTTTGGAGGAAATAGACTCTGAGGGATGAAGAAATTGGAAAGAAACTGTTAATAATAGTAGAGATATCAATGAATAGAACTCTGAGATATAACTAAAAAGACAGAATTCATGAAAAAAGAAAAAGATTTTTTCTTTGAACAAAAAATCTGTTAGAATTGGTTTTAATGATAGAAGAAATGAAAAACTAGAAGGATTGAAAAATCAGATTTAGGAAAACATCACAAAACAACAAAAAGACAAAGAAAAAGAGAGAAATAATAAATCAGATCATCAATCCAGATGGCCCAACATTAAAGCAATAGGCATTTCATAAGTCAGAGAAAGACAAACACCATAACATTTCGCTTATATGTGGAATTTAAAAAACAAAGTAAATGAACAAACAGAAACAAACTCATAGATACAGAGAACATTTTGATGGTGTTCAGATGGGAGGGGGTTTGGGGAAATGAGAGAAGGGAGAAGAGATTAAGAAGTACAAATAGGTAAGTATGAAACAGTCATAAGGATGTAAAGTAAAGCATAGGGAATATAATCACTAATATTGTAATAACTAGGTATAGTGTCAGATGCATATTAGATTTATCGGAGTGATCACTTTGTAAGTCGTATAAATGGTCTAATTACTATGTTGCACACCTGAAACTAATTAATATCGTATGTCAACTATAATTGAAAAATAAAAAATTATTTAAAAAGCAATAGACATTTCAGAAGTATGGAAATAGGGGAGGAAAAAAACCCATAAAATGTCAAAGAAATAATGCAAGAACATTTCCTAGAATAAAAGTTGTAAATTCCCAGATTGAAAAATGCTCAGCAAAATAAAAAGAATATACTACTCTATAAGCTTCCCGAGATTAAACAAAGAAACAAACAAACAAGTTTCCTGCAAAAATTAAGAATGAGAATGGCTTTGAACTTTTCAAAAGGAACACCAAGTACTAGAAGGCAATGGAGAAATCTCTTCAGAGTGTGCAGGAAAATGATTCCAACCCGGAAATCTGTAGCTGGTCAAATAACCATTTAAGTATATGAATAGCATAGAGACATTTTTAGGCCCAGTAGTTTTCAAAAAATCTCTCATCGCTCTCTTTCTCAGGGAGCACTGTGCCATATAAATGGGATGCCAGCTTAAAGAGAAAATATAGATCCTGGGAAATAGAGGGTTTAACCCAAAAGGGAATCCTTAGGATGGTGGTGAAGGGGGATCCTAGGATGGTAGCCATCAGCTAGTTCAGACCGAAGCAGGTAAGACATTCCAACAGAAGATCAAACTGATAGAACACTGTGTGTTTGAAAGTTGTGAGAGGAGATTTGTATAAATGGGAGAGTTTGATTTCAAAAAAAGGAAGAAAAAGACTCAGTCTCTCACCAACACGCCTGCCCAAAACTCACCTGTTAATATGAGCAACACCTGCATGCCTACGCATTGTGGGACTGGTATCATCATATCTGGAGAGCTCACCTCACTAAAAATTACACACTGCTGTGGATTTCAAGTAGAAAGATGATGTAAAACATCCAGATGTTTGGTCCGCAGGCTGAGAAAACAGGCCCAAGCATTCTACAGTGCACAAGACAAAGGCGAAAGCATCTACTGCAGGTTCTTTCCCTACCTGGCTCAGAAGTCCGCGGAGCCGAAGAGGTGAGAGATGCCCACCAACTCCCCCGTCTCACAGTGACTCCTGATATCACCTCCTGGGAATGAGTCGCTCCCTGCTTAGTTCACCAACACCTTCTTCGCCCAAGAAGCGATGATCTCCTAGTCAAGGCATGGAAGTTCTGGGGGAAGGCATTACATCAGACACCTCTTCCGGCTTTTCTTTCCACAGCAGAGATTGACTACGCCGAGAGTCAGGTGCTCTCTATCTAAAATTTGCCCCAAGTAGAGCATGAGAAAACCATTATAATTAGTTCTTAATTAACCACAGGAATGGAGGAGAAAGTATGGGCATGGATGACTGAAAAATGCAGAACAATCCAAGCCCCACTGAGAGTCCTGAGTGAGAAGAATGAGTGAAAGAGTGTGTTTTAAAATAGGAGTTTTTATTATTCAGGTATGGCAAGACCAACGGGTCAGGACACAGTTGCCATTGAAAAGATAACTTGTTTCCCCATTTCCAAAAGGAGGGGCATACTTTGCCATGGGGGCCACATGACAAGGCACCAGGGTCAGTCAGGAGACAGAGAGAGTGAGGGGGAATGTAGACAAGAGTCTTTATTAAGGATTCCATAGGAAAAAAAAATGGGTGGGGCAGGTACGAAGGCTCAGGATTGGCTAGTTGAAATAATTTCAACAGGCTCTGGAGCATAGGAGCTGGCCATGATTGTCTGGCCTCCAGCGCTGGTGTGATTAGGGCAGGGGTACGTGGCCTTGAGTGTGGGAGCTCCATCAAGGAGATTGCTGGGCGTGTGGGCTCTGGTCTTGCTGGTGCGCACTCAGAAAGCAAGTTGTTTGCTCTCTCTTGGAATTAGCTGATTCTGGGATGGGCAGTCTCTCTCCATACAAGACCCTGAGATGCCAAAACATCAAAAATACAGACTTAAAAGACACAATTAATACAGTACTCCTATTCTCCAGCTTTTTCAGATTTCACATATAGGTGAGATTACACCATACGTATCTGTCTGACTATTTAACTTAGTATGGTGCCCTCAGAGTCCATCCATGTTGTTGCAAACGAGAGGAGTTCCTTTTTCATGGCTGAATAACACACCATTGTATATATACCACATCATCTACCCATTCATCCACTGACAGACACTTAGATTGTTTCCATATCTTGGCTATTGTGATTTATTTTGTATTTTTGATATTTTGACTTTGTGTGTATGTAGTTTTAGTTTTTGTAAGCCTGAAATATTCTGTAATTTAAAATTTCAAAATAAAAAACTAATTTGGTAATAATTTGATCCTGTAAAAAAGAATGAAAGAAAGAAAAGAAGGAAAGAAATAAAAAAAAACTGCTGGATAAGAACGATATTGATAAGTCCTACTTTGGCTTTGCCTTGAAAGGCAAAGGAATGTAATGAGCACATGGCATCACAAAATATATAGAATTTGTGTTTTGAAGAGGAGAGATCTCAATGCCTTAAAATACAGCGTGCTTGTCATGACACTTGGTCAGTTTAACATCATATGCATATCAGGAAAATCTTCCAGAGCACATGTTAGCTTAGCTTGTGCTATCCTGATGATCTGTATATTCATATAAAGGAAAGAAAGAGGGAGACATTAGCACATATTTGGGTACAAGTATTATAACTCTATGGTAGATTTGCACACTTCTGTATATATGAGATTTACAGGCAAATCATAGGCCATATGTAAAACTTCAAGAAAAGATGAATGTTTCAAGGTGAGTTTGTTATCATGTAATGTCCTTCTGCTGCATTAAAAAAGTTGAGAGTGGATGCCTACAAGGAATCTAACATGTTTTATGTATTCAATTCACATTTATATAGCTAAGAAATATTTATAGGCCATCGGTCAATCTATTAGTATTTTTCTTTAGGTTTTTTTCTTTTTTCTACAAAAGGCATGCTTTTTTGTTTCCAGTTCATCTGGGGGTGGGGAAGGGAGGAAAGAAGGAAGGAAGGAAGGAAGGAAGGAAAGAAGGAAGGAAGTTAGTTAGTTTCAAGTTCTTTAATGCACAAGATTTGACATAGGCTATAGGTTTCCACTTCCTGGTGGCTTCCCAGTGGATGCCTCAGCCATGACTTCACTGAATTTCAATTGTTTGTCTGCAAATCTCTCCTTTTGTAAGAGTTCCCTTTATCTCTGAAAAGAAGCAGTGAAGTTTGCTTACCGCCAGGCTGCTTTGATTTCCTCTCAATGCCTCCAAACATCAACGGAGCACTCTAGAGGTAGTCCCATGTGTCTCTCAAACAAAATAAAGAAGAATATGCAGTGAAAATCAGAGTAGAGCCACTGTATCTTCCAACATCTTTTTAAAGGTCTATACATGATTAAATGTTTACTGCACGATTGTGTTATAATCTAAAGACTTTCGGACATTGAAAAATACATTCTGGAAAGAAAACAAATACAATTTATGTAACAGAAAAATACACTCACATTTTTTATGCTGGGATGCAACTCCCTTGGTGAAGAGTACAAGAGAAAGGTTGACATCGACCCCATAAAGGATGAGTAATCTCTCTCTCTTTTTTAATGATCACAATAAGAGAAGGGGAAAAAACTGCTGTCTTTAGAGGATCGTTGTTTTGTGAAACCCTTGTGAAATGGGATTCTCCAACCCAAGTCTGTTATAGAGGCATGGATCTTGTAGGCACCTATAAATATTTGCCAATGAGGATGGTTAATAGACAAGCCATCTGGTATCCCCAATCTTCAGAATTCAATAAGGTCTTTATTATTATTGCTCAAGAGAGTTCTGTTGTATAAACTCTGACACTCAGTGTATATGCTGCCGGAAGAGGAAGGTCCCAGCTAACTCTGAGAGAACTAAAATATGCAGGTGGGGGAAACAAGGAAACTCACTCCTTTCACAAATGCGCAGTTAGTTCTTGGTTAACCTCTCATTAGCAGTCTCCTCACATCTCATTTCCATTAAGAGTATTCCGTTTCCTTTGTCTAAAGTGTTGAGTGGTTATGAATAGTAAGGATAGACTATCTGTAATTATTTTTTAATTATTAATGGTTTTGTTAGATCCTTTCACTTTTACATTACATTTCTGTTAATGTAAGTTAAATCAAAATGTACTTCAGTTTCCCAGCTGTTCCCCAATGTATTTTTCATTCTTTCATAACATTACTTCAGATTTCTGTAAGGTGTCTGTGGGAAAGCTTGTCTTTCTGGAGTCGCCCTCACCATGCTAATAGATTCAGGGACCATTCTGTTCTGCCAATCCACTGGCCACAGCACTAGTTATCACCAAAGGTCTAAATTCCCACTAGTACCCAATGTCAGAGTCACAATATGTACAAAAGTTATTTGATCTTAGCCAGCATCTTTATGCTGAAAGCAGGAGCATCTATTTTATTTAGCGGCACCAGATGAAGGTCTTTTGGCACTGTCTAGATATGAAGATTCTCAATCAGAAATCAAAGAAGAGGTGGGAATGAGTGAGTTTAAAAAGAACAGATATCTGAGGAAGAAAGAAGTGTCCAGGTTTTGTGGTCCACCCAAATACCTGAGGAACAGTTTAGTCAGAACAAATATTCTAGTTCTGTGCCTAGGAAGATAATGACGCCTGGGAGGTAGGGGGGAAAGAACTTCCCTGGAGAGAAGAAAAAAAGTCCACCTCTAATCAATTTTTCCATCACCAGTAGAATGGCACTTTTTGATGGTGCACTGTTCCCTCAGAGAAATGGTCCTGGCTGGTATTTACCAAGGGGCCTGGTTTCAGATCTAGTATTAAGCAACTAACACAAATTCGAATAATAACCTAAGTGAGCAAAATAAGAGAGGGATTCTTGTACCGTTATAGTTGGTGACTTCTGAAAAGAGAAATGTTATTAGATCAGTTCTAAGCAGTGGGAGAAGGGGGAGCCTAGTGCAGGGCAAAATTCCCGGCAGAGATGGGGCACAGGGACCCCCCAAAAATCGAAGAAGGGAACCAGACTTTAGCCAAAAGTATAGCGTTAACATACACTGCGCCGAGCACAAACGGTACTAAAAATGACTGGATACATTATGCAGAGGGATTTCTGGATTTCTTTCAAGTAATTAAGTTTCGATTTCTTGCATTTATTTTAGTTCCAGGAATCACAAGGCGCCATGGATTGCAAAAGTCTACATTGATTGTTCCAACGCTTTAAGTTTGATTTCGTGACTGGACTTAACTTTGGAAAGAGGTAAACACGCGGACCAGGCAAGTTTACTGCGACGAAAAATAACAGTTTTGTCGGGGCAAGTAAACCCAGGGATGCTTGCTTGTGGACGGAACGCAGAAGTCTGCTCCCCTCCCCACCGCGCACCAGTGGCGCGCCAGAGGGGCAGGAGACAAGCAGGTGTGCATCCGAGTGAACGTGCGTGCCAGCACGTGTGAGTCTGCGTGCGTGGATGTGTGAGCGTGCCTGTGAGTGTGTCCGTTCATCGGTGTGCGAATCCGCGCCCCCACGCTCTGGGATACTGAGGACTGAATCCTTCCCTGCGGCAGATTTTAATTTCTTGGCGCCTGTTGTGTTTGCTGCAAAGGCTGCTTGACTCCAGTGGCTCCTCGCCACGCTCAGCCTCAGCGAACCTATCAGGCAGAATCGGGAAGGCGTCTAGGAGCCCTGCAGGCATCCGGCGGCTCGGCTCCGTCTCGCGGCCCCCTCCTCCTAGTCTGCTTTATTTGAAATCGAGCTCTGCTCTCTTCCCTCCGCCGGGGAAATAGGGAACAGTTGCTTTCCTTTCTACCGTGCCTCCTCTCACTCCTTGTCCCCTGTCCTCTGTCCTCAGTCCAGAATTGCCTAGAGAGAGGCTCACTTGGCTCGTTCTGCGACAAAAGCTCTGGCCTTGGCGCAAGTCTCTCCGTGTCCCTAAAGCCTGCCCCCAGAGCGCCAATGGCCACTTGCTTTTGTTTTTCTCTCTTCACCCTGCCTGGCCTTGGTGGGAGGGCTGGATGTTGCGACCGGAATTTCGATCTAGAAGGCCCTGGGAACTGCTGGATGCGGAGGTTTCCGGAGATGCTTGCTGGCTGCTTGCATTGGGCGGTTGAGCGTGAGTTAGTCAGAAAGGCACTGGGAAGGAGCTGTGCCGATGGGCATAGGTGGTGCCTGGCATCTTTGGAGGAAGGAAGGAGATTTGGGGCTCATGGGGAGGCCAACACAAGAGCAGTGGTGGACTGCTGGGAAGATGAAAGATGTGTGAGCGAAATGCACCCATCACTCCTAGAACACAGACCAGGAGAGCCTTCCTTCCCCGGCAAGGCACTCTGTGGCCAGCTCCCTGAGCGCTCCCAGAAGTCTCAATTTCAGGGATAATATCTTCTGTTTTCTTCCTTGCAACAGCTGAAGCCATAGAGAGTTCAAGCACCCCCCCCCAAACACACACTATGTCCCAAGCCACAGAGTCCAGACAGAGCTCAGAAGTTCTGATTCTACTCAGAATTGGGAGCAGATTGCCCTCTTTGAGAAGATGAGAATGGGGGGGAGCAATCCATCCTTTCCCTCTTTCCTCCCACAAACCCTGTATCCCCGAAATAGAAATGGTGCATGAATAAGGTCAGATCTGTCCTTTAAGAAATCTTCCTTGCAGTCCAACTCCATTCTGTTTGAAATACAAAGAAATCACACTGCCCTTAATGGGTTAAAATTTAATAAAACACATTAGGTCCGGTAAATTAGGAATGCACTTCTTAAAATGTTAATAGTAAATTAGGACCCAGATACAGGGAGGAGACTGTGACTTCTCCCCTCGGGATGGCTTCAGGCCGATTTTGGGGTGAGGGGGCACCTACTGCTGGGACCCGCTGCTGCCAGCTTGGGTGGAACCTCCAGCAACTCCTTTCTTGCCTGGAGGGAGGCTGGTCACATCTGTCCGCATCTGGCAGTGGATAGGCCAGAAGCTACTGTCAAACAAAGAAGCTTGGCAAGAAGAAAGGTGCTCCTCACACATTTAACCCGTTTTCCATTTTTCTGCTTTAAAAAATCACTTTGTTTTTTTTTCTTTTTCAGTTTATTAGGTAGGTCTGTAGGTGTGCAGAGGAGCCAATGTGGATAGGCACTTGAACATTAAAGCATATATAGAGGTCATATGAAGGAGATTCTGGATACTGGGCCATTCCCTTCCGTCCCTTGGGTTTATTCTCAACTTTCCAGTTCTTTAGATGGCCTCCACTACCTGGCGTTGGGGGGCAGAAGCGGGGAGCTGCAGTCTTTCTCAGTGAGCAGCTTCACTTGCTGGAGCACTTTGCAGCAATGCCTGTGGGCAAAACCTAAATGGGTTTTATTGATATCACTGCAAAGACGTTGGTATTCTGGACGTTCCTGGAAGGAATGATTGCAAAACTGCAAGTCGTGGTGATGAAGGAAGAATTGTATTTTCCCTCTTAACACAGCACAATCACTGCTGTTCATTTTTCACTTTGAGTGAGAAAAGGAGAAATCTAACTCTGTGATTTGTTTTTTTTTTTTTTAAAAATGTATGTGTTTTCTGAGGGAAGGGATTAGAGGTAAATAAACTGAATTGCTCTATAACTATATATTAATTTTATCTCAACTTGATAATGGGAGTAAACGGCTTTCTTTTTTTCCTGTCTGAAATTAGAGATATAGCTGAGAAATATCTGAGAGATAAAAAGTTATATTGAAATTAATTTAATGATGTATGGATTTAAACCACAGGAAAATATTCTCCTGGGAGTTATCCTGCTTAAAATAGTTTCAGTCGATAAACTCCTTATCAAAGTTTTCCAGTCATTTCAACAGTGCCCTCTTTATTTCATGAATTTATTATACTACCTTATTTACCATATGAAGTGGTGACAAGTGTTTAGCATTTTGGAGATCAGTTGTCAGTTGCTATTAAAATCAAGATTAATTCATATTAACGATATGCGTTTCTCAATACTCCCAGGTGACAACATACATTAAAGCAACTATTGCAAGTAATTAAGCTCAATGAAGGGGGAGGGGACTGGGAGAGGTTCATAACACCCCCAAATATTTGATTTTGCAATCCAAGTTCAGCAGACTGTTGCCACATAATGCTTGGGAAACTCCTCAGGGTTGCTTTTCACTTTACATCTAATTAGGCACCTAATGAAAGAGAAGAATTTTTTCCCCATGTGATTTTTCTCCTTGATATTCTTTTGCTTTTATTTAAACACATAAACACACGGTTTAGGAGGTGCAATATCCAAAAGTTTCTCCTGTGATTCACCTAGTATAATCTAGGGGAACTAAGTAGATGCAGACATTTGTCTTCCAGTTACTTCCCTCCTCTACTCTCACTAGTCATTTGGCCCTTACTCAATACTGATAGAAAACATACCCAAAATATTTTAATGGGTTTTTATTAGGCTTTAGAGATGCTCAACAGTTTATACTAATTAGACCATCCAAAGCCTTTTGAAGATTAAGCAAATTGGACAACCCTTGTTAATTAAAACATAATTTGAAGTTTGAAATTATATCACTGATGAAGTAGTCTAATTAGTATGACGATATTAATGGACCAGTGAGACACAGCATCAGTGGAGTTTGGTGTGAATCTCTCCAAGGCTTGCGCGAAAACCCTCCCTCCTATACCGGCGTTAATAAAAGATTTCTATAGACTTCAGCCTTTCCACGATGATATACAATTTATAGTACACACAATGCATTAGCCCATAGTGCTGCTCAATCTTTTCACTATTATGAAAACTAATAAATTCGTCAAGCTGAATTAAGCATACAAATCAGATGAGGCATAGCAGATTACACAGTGAAGCGCGGTGTCTCCCGAGCCTAAATGAAATTTCAATCTAATAATTCCTTCCTGGCTCAGTCATAATTTGTTTAGAGATGTTGTTCTACTTCTTTCAAAGCGCTATTCGCACTATAATTAAATGATACTCAAGCTTTTAACTTTGATTTATTTCATTTCTCGAAGCTTGAGACAGTGAGAGCTGTACCATGTCATTTTTTTTATTTCCTTGAAAATTACCCTGGCTGTTGTTGAGATAGAAATTAAACACCTAAGCATTGACTTGAACCGTCCGGCGCAAGCCACATTCATTCATGTCAACACCCCCTCTCCAGCCTCGCGTCCAGGCTTCTCCGGCTCATGCTCAGGAACACTGCTGGTAGGAATCCCCTTCGGCTATTATTTATTATGTTCCTCCACATAGGGATGGAGAAAGGCAAACCCGGGAGTAGCGCAGGAAAGCGCAGAGGGGTTAAGGACCATGGACAGAGTCCGTCGCGCGCCGTTTGCTGTCGCCTTGTCAGCGCTCTGGAGACTTGCGGGGACTGTGCTCCCAACTTGAACCTGCCGTCCCACTCTGCGGAGGTCAGGGGTGAACGGGCGGCCTCCTACTCGCGGCTGCCGCTGACCACTCGAGGGCCCCCCTTCGCCACGCTCCTTTCCATTCTGTTTCGTCCCGGCGCGCGCCAGCGCCTCTCAGGCCTGCCGCCTGCTCTCGCACCTGCTCGCCTTCCCCAGGCACAGTGTGCCTGCACCTGCTCCCAGTCACTCCCGTCCGGGCCGGGCAACCCGCGGGCTCCAGCGTCCGGGTCTCCGGGCCTCGCCCTCGCCTGCACCCGCTCCTTCTGCGCTCCCGGGAGGTGACAGCAGCTCCCAACAACGGGGGAAGTAGAGAAGACACCCGAGAGGAGCTGGAGGAGAGGAAGGTGGTGTGTGTGTGTGTGTGCGTGTGTGTATGTGTGTGTGTGTGTGTGTGTGTGTGTGTGTGTGTGTGTGTAGGAGGCATAGCAGAATAGGAGAGGTGGTTTCTTTTTTTCACAGCTGAAAAAGTGTATGTCCACTTTTAAGAAAAGTGGTCTCCACTGGGACAAAACTGGGAGCAAAGAGTTTGCTAAAAATAGGCTATCTCTGCGCCGAGTGGCTGTGGAAATGAAGATCAGTGGGGCTTCTGCCAGCCCTTGAGGGCGCGCGCACGCGTGTGTGCGCGTGTGTGTGTGCGTGTGTGTGTGTGCTGGGGGGGTGTTCAGTAAGCACATGCGCTCTGTGATCTCTGGCCCTGCCTTTCCCTCTGTCGGTTGCCCCTTCCTCCCTTGACTATGGCTAATGAAGAATAATAAATCCAGTGGCAAGGTTTGACTGTGGATCCGCCCAAGACCCAACTCACACTGAACTGGATACAGGGAGGTGGAGAAAGATACTGAGGACGAGAAAAGAGGGTGGAGAGGAGTGTGTGTCGGCGGTGGTGCTGGGGGAGTACACGGGGACAGGGGCCGGGGGTTGGGGGGGAGTCGCATGCGCATAGGCGACCCGGCCGGCTCCGCCGCCGTCCAATCCGCTGAGAGCTGAGAGAAACCGAGTGAGAGAAAGCCCTGCAGCCTCGTCGACCCCTTGTCTCTTCCTCACCAGGCACCCGCCGGGCCGAGGGGGCGCAGAGCAGAGCGCCAACCTCTGCGCGCACCCAGCGGAAGCGCAGAGCAGCGCGGAGTATCGGGGTCGGCAGCAGCGTCTGGGTACCCCGCTGTGGCAGGGAGCCAGTGATCAGGGTCACCTGAGCTACAGGGAGGGGAGGGCTGAGTGGGGGCGGATGCCTGGAACTTAGCGGTAAGCAGGAGGAGGGGAGGCAACCAGGTAAGAGGCTTTCCTAGTAGTCTAGGGAGGAACCCAGCCGAGGCTGGCTTGGCCCACAACTTTAGGAGTTTCTTTTCCTGGCGAGGCGGGGCGGAAGGAGCGGGAGGGTCTGGAGTCCGGCTCCGAGGTAGGAACTGCGCCGCGCCTGGAGCGCAGACTGGCCAGTGAGGTGGGGTGGAGCAGGAGCATTAAAGTAAGTGAAAGCTGCGGGGCACCGGGAAGGGGCGGTAGTACCAGAGAGCGAGAGGGGGCAAGGAGGGGTGGTGGAGGGCGCAAGGAGGGGTGGTGGAGGGCGCGGCGGGGGAGCGGGAGGCGGGTGTCAGGAGAGCTGAAAGGACCCGAACCTGGAGGGGGCTAAGAGGGAAAAGAGGCGACGCAGGAGGAACCACCTCTTCTTGGCAGGGGAGGGCGGAGGCGCGAGGGAGAGCGGGCGGGTGGGGGTGCGGGGGCAGGCGCGGGGAGAGGGGAGTATAACTCGGCGGCCGCCACGCGCGGGGGCAGTTTCGGGCGCCCAGGTCTGCAGTCCAGCGCCGAGCGGAGCCCAGCATCCGCTCGTACTGACAGCGAAGCCAGCGGAGGAGTGCTCAGCCAGGGCAAGGCGCGCCGAGCTCGGGGCGGTGGCGGGTGAGCTCAACTTTGCACCGCCCTTTCCCGTTCCCGCTCTTGCCCAGCACTTCTCCAGAGGGTCTCGGCAGCCGGGGTCAGCGCCTGCGCTACGGACAAGCGCCCCGGCGGGCTGGGAAGATGATGATGATGTCCCTGAACAGCAAGCAGGCGTTCAGCATGCCTCACGGCGGCAGCCTGCACGTGGAGCCCAAGTACTCGGCATTGCATAGCGCCTCGCCCGGCTCCTCCGCGCCCGCGGCGCCCTCCGCCAGCTCTCCTAGCAGCTCGAGCAATGCCGGTGGCGGTGGTGGCAGTGGCGGGGGTGGTGGAGGCCGGAGCAGCAGCTCCAGTACGAGTGGCGGCAGCGGCGGCAGCGGCGGGGGCTCGGAGGCGATGCGGAGAGCGTGTCTTCCAACCCCACCGGTGCGTATTTCTGCATAATCACCGCTTAAAGGCACATTTTGACAGCCTCCTTTATCTGCTTGATGTTTTTTTCATGTCTGCACAGCAAATCACCCCACACCTCCAACCAATTTCCCCCCTCTCTCTCTTATGTATTCAGCGGGTCGTTCCTTTCATATTAATTTTTATGACCTGGGATGTTGCCCGTGCGCGTGTTGTGTTGTTTGCAGGCTCACTTCTTCCTCCTCGTGCACTCTTGGCTTCTCTGGGTGGCTTCTTTCCTCTCCTCCTCACCAGCCATTTTCAGGATTATTGTTATTACTATTCATTATTATTATTTTAACGTTCTGGGGATGTTGTAGGCGGCGGCAGTGGAGCGCAGGGCCGGGGTTTCCGGAGAGAGTGCTCACAATTCCCTGCTGAGCGTAATGTGTGCCTTTTACTTGCAATTGCAGAGCAATATATTCGGCGGGCTGGATGAGAGTCTGCTGGCCCGCGCCGAGGCTCTGGCGGCGGTCGACATCGTCTCCCAGAGCAAGAGCCACCACCACCACCCGCCCCACCACAGCCCCTTCAAGCCGGACGCCACCTACCACACCATGAATACCATCCCGTGCACGTCGGCTGCCTCCTCTTCGTCGGTGCCCATCTCGCACCCGTCCGCGCTGGCGGGCACGCACCACCACCACCATCACCACCACCACCACCACCACCAGCCGCACCAGGCGCTTGAGGGCGAGCTGCTGGAACACCTGAGTCCCGGGCTGGCCCTGGGTGCCATGGCGGGCCCCGACGGCACCGTGGTGTCCACGCCAGCTCACGCGCCGCACATGGCTACCATGAACCCCATGCACCAAGCAGCGCTCAGCATGGCCCACGCGCACGGGCTGCCCTCGCACATGGGATGCATGAGCGATGTGGACGCCGACCCCCGGGACCTGGAGGCATTCGCCGAGCGCTTCAAGCAGCGACGCATCAAGCTGGGGGTGACCCAGGCCGATGTGGGCTCCGCGCTGGCCAACCTCAAGATCCCCGGCGTGGGCTCGCTTAGCCAGAGCACCATCTGCAGGTTCGAGTCCCTCACGTTGTCTCACAACAATATGATCGCGCTCAAACCTATCTTGCAAGCGTGGCTCGAGGAGGCCGAGAAGTCTCACCGCGAGAAGCTCACCAAGCCGGAGCTCTTCAATGGCGCGGAGAAGAAGCGCAAGCGCACGTCCATCGCCGCGCCGGAGAAGCGCTCGCTGGAAGCCTACTTCGCCATCCAGCCGCGGCCGTCCTCCGAGAAGATCGCCGCCATCGCGGAGAAGCTGGACCTTAAGAAAAATGTGGTGCGCGTCTGGTTCTGCAACCAGAGGCAGAAACAGAAAAGAATGAAATATTCCGCAGGCATTTAGGAGACCCTTTGGCCTCTCCAGGGACAGCCCCCTCCGCATCCCCTTTTTTCCCCTCCCTCTCTCTCCTGCCTCTTTTCTTTTCACTTTCGGCGACCAGAAATAATTCCAGTAAATGTGAATCCAGAGAAAGCGAGGACTGGAGAGCGAGCGAGCGAGCAACTGAGCCCCAAACCCGTCGAGAATGTGAAACCACTTCTCAAAGGAAAACAGACAAAAGAAGGGATTTGTCAAGTTGTAGCAAAGTTGTCCCTTTTAACCCCACCCCACCCGGAAAAGGCATCCCCACTTCAGAGGAAGTCTGGAGCTGGCTGTTTGCAGGAAGGCAGACGAGACAGCCTTTTGAAAGGCCCCCAGAATGATCAAGTAAGATTTGTTTTTATTCCTAAAGACACCCTCGTTCAAGTTTAAAAGTACACTTTGCAGCTATTTTTCAGAAATAGAAATTGATTCAGGACCGAGACTTTAAACTAGAGTGGATGCTTGATGTGAGAGACATCTCTAAAGTATTTTGAATTTTAAAAAAAGATGGCAGATTTTCTGCATTTACACTGTATATTATATATATATTTTTATTGTGGTTTTACCCCTTCTCCCTTCTCTGAAGTGTTAATGCTTAAGAAAGGAGTTGCGCCTGCTGTGTTCACTGATCTTGAAAGCTTTTATTAGATTATTGCCGAACAACCCTCTGTAAATTATTAATTTATCTCTCTAGCAACTTAATTTGTGCACATTCTAATTAATTAAAGTTCTTTAGTCTAAAAAACGGGGGAAATGTGTGGCTGGTGAAGTTAAAATTTTTTTTGTTTGATGAGTTTACTGAATTGTTACAGCTTTCCTCTTATACTGTGTTTCTTTTGGTCCATTTGTATATTCTCACTTTGAATGAAGATCGTTTTTTCTTTGTTTTTACTGGTAGTGTTCTGATTTGTGAGTTGACACTCAGTAATGGATGTCTTAATCGTGTAGACCTGATTCACTGTCCAGAGTATTGTTTACTTCGTTACATATTTAATGGGGATTCCCACATTGTCTCCACTACACACACACAC
>NW_011888828.1:6765983-6796062 GCF_000151845.1 Pteropus vampyrus | reverse complement strand
AGCTGTGAAAGTTGGATAGATAATGGGTGGAGAAACTTCTCTTTCTATAACTGAAATAAGAAGACACTTGAAGCAATAAAATTCACATGTCCATTTAGAAACAGAGATACAATAATAATTGTATAGATGCCTATAGGTGTTTGAAAGTTGTAGAGATTTAAAAGAATTGTGAATTCAGATATAGTGATATTGATGGTTTAATTTTATTCCTATAGTTTGGAGGCTGAAAGCCCCTTCTTCCATTTTATCCCTCATTCTTGGATTTTGTTTTCCCAAAAGTCTTTTCAAAAAGCCTCCGGTCTCACGATGCTGAGTACTTGATTCAGCACCACGGATAGTAACCACAGGTCTCCCCTCTACTTCCACAAGTTTGACCAGGCAGCTGGAGAACTTTCCGCTTGCTTACTTTTTCTAGAGTGGGGGGAATTAATTAAATGGCTTGAATGTATAGGAAATCAGGCTTCCTGATCTAGGATAAAAATTAGCTTCAATAATTAACACTTCCTCCTTCCCATTTGTGCCTGTTACCTAAGGGTCTAGGATAATATGCTTTAAGAGAAAGGGAAGTCAGTTAGGGAGAAGACAGACAAGATGTGCTAGTTTACTTTCTACAAGTATGACACCTTTAAATAAAAAGAGAAATCCTGTGGGAGTAATAGAAATTGAGAAATATATTGAATAGAACTAAAACAGGTGTCCTTTTAAATGCATTTTGAGGTACCTAATAGCTTGCCTGTCTGTCCAAGAGTTCTTCTGTGAGGACTCTCCATTTACTTCAACAGCTGAGAGTGAAGGCTGTATTTTCCCCCATCATGGACCAAGTGTTCTTTGTCTCCCATGTTCCTAGACGTTCAAAACTGTATCACATTTCACATTCATCTTCTTTATGTTATTACAAGGTTAAAAAAACTTTCTTGCCTACAAGTTGGAAATTATATCCATTATTTGAGTCTGCTTTAATGTGTGTTTTATGGGAAAGGCATAATTTTAGAAAGAAATCTATTCTGAAAGCATTTATTAATAAGAGTTTCAGAGACATACCAAAACAAACCAAAGAGACTTGGGGAGAAGATCGGTCTTAAAGAAGAAATTAAAGGTAAGAATAGAATGAACCATGTGTAAATTGTTAAGAAATATACATTTGGCATTGATTTTAAAAATACTCAACTGGATAAATAGCAAATTGAAGCTGAAGATCTTTGTCATATCAATCGAATCCATTGGCATTCAGGACATTTTCTAATTTTATTTCCTCAAGATCCACAATTACTGTTTTATTGGAAAGAGATTTTTTATGCATTGACCTAGCAGCACACCTAATCATCCTCAATTTGACAGTTCAAAACTATGTAGTTTATTTTTTAAACTTCTCTAAAGGCAAATTATCCAATCTTTTTGTTCAATGTTATTTTGTAAATCTAAACTGGAATGGAATAAATGACTAACAGCAAAGATCATGTAAGGCCTGGTTGACATGTAAGTACTCTCTATACCAATTGGATTCTAATATTATCTGGAAAAATGCAGTTTCCTCTGGATAGCTGACATTAAATCAGTTGGTCAATTCTTTATCAAATTAAGTTTCACTGAGATATAGCTTGGGGAAAACTAATGAAAATATGAAAAGGCACATGAAATAATTAAGATTTACATCTAATGTAATACTCTCCTGTTTTCTATAAAATGTATATTAAAATAGTAACAATACATAACTTTTCACTAACAAGGACAAATCCTGGGACCTCTCTTTACCAAGAGAATTAGAATTTGGGAGATAAAACTCTTTATTTCAAACTTTAAATGAATCAATTCCTTTTGGTCTATCTATTGGAGAAGCTCTTGAGGAGATGGTGGAAAGGCATTTAAAAATTTACTTGATTTAAAAAGACATATTATTCAGCAGATGAAGCTCAAATTTTTCTAGGCAAGCCATAACGGTAAGTTTAGAAATTTATCTTTTCAATTGTTTAGTGAAAACAAAAATTTATCTCTAGCTAAATGGTCCACATAGAACTGAAAACTGCACTTTACTTTTCAGTTGGCCTTGGAGGGTGGGAAGGAAGGGCTGCAACAGAAGGAAAAAGAAAAAAGTTGGACCGGTATCCTGGTAGCACAAAGAGAAAGACAAAGGTTCCAGATGATTATGATGATAGAAATATTCCTGAAGTCTACATTTGTCAGGAGACAGATTTATGGCAATGAGAAAAAAAATCACTAAATTCTTCCTGCTTGGCCCCTTTAAAGGAGCCATTCCCAGTACTGAAAGGCTATTATGAGTGAATTAATAAATTACACAGCAAATTATTAAATCCAGATAATTACAAGGAATAAGTAAGTAATCATTAGTTATCTCAGCTAATTACTGTGGGTCAGAGCCAGCCGGAATGTGAAATCCTCCTCGGGAATTGAAATTAACTTTGCACAGTGAGTCTCTCTGCTTGACATCCCTAGTCTGTAGGCACATGGCAGCTCCCCTGTGAGCCGGTCTTTCTATTTAACTTGGAGAGAATAGAAATAAAATTAAGTGGCGGTGTGATAATAGGAAGCTGCTCAGAAAGCAAACTGTGGGTTTTATTCTGTACTTTCAATGCCTAGAGATGAAAAGCTTTATTTACACCAATTTCAAAAAAATTTAAAGCACTCTTGTTGAGACAGGCTCCCTGAACACACACACACACACACACACACACACACTACAGTCCTCTGGTGTGACAGATTAGTAGCACATGAAGAAGGCTCAAAAAGAGCAAACATTTTTGAGCTGTGTGTGTGTGTGGAGAGAGAGAGAGAGAGAGAGAGAGAGATGGGGGGGTGGCAGTAAGAAAGAAAGAAAGAAAATGAAAATATTATTCTGCTTTCATCCCACACAGTGGAAGGGCTGTCGAAAAGTGCAGCCCGATCTAATAATCTGTTTGTTTTGTTTGGGTTACGATATGCTTTCATCTTGCCACAGGAAGAACCAGCTTAGTGCAAATGTTGTCTCTCGTTGATCTTTCACCAGATGCTTCAAGAACTGATGTCGCTTTTTTTTTTTTCCATATAGCATCACTTTCTGAAGCCAGCCTATAGTACCCTGTCTCCCTGCACTCCCACCAACCTCCACCCCGCTACCCCCAGGCCTGCTCAAAGGGCAGAGAAGACAGCTAAGCCCAGTGCCTGTTGGAAAGTGGAAAATGTATCTGTGATAAAGTGATTATGTGTATCACAGGGTTTGGAAAGACTGGACATACGAAGAAAACTGGTGTTAATATATTAAAATGAGGGAGAATCTAAGAGCTTTTTTTTTTTTTTTTATCAATTGCAATTAGATGGACAGTCTTTCCGCTCATTCCCTGCTCTAGTCTGGGATGATAATAAAAATTTAATGAAGCCTGGGACGAGCAGAGAGCTCTGTCTAGGGACCGTGGAATAGAATATTTTAACTGTACATTTATACCAACTGTCTGGCTTCAAAGACGTGACTGCTTTTAATCTCGAATTAGAAAACCACAGACTTGAAATTAAATATTAGATACCCTCAGATCCCCTTCCTTTCTGAAATATTATCACGACTCTGTTTTCCTCCATTGGCCCCTAACACACATATCTTAGGTCTCCAATTACATTTCCGTGAATAATAGATGGCTTTGATAGGGTGCAGTATTCTGGTGCTTTTGTGTGTGTGTGTGTGTGTGTGTGTGTGTGTGTGTGTGTGTGTGTGTGTGTGTGTTTAAATAGAGTTAATGCAATATTAATTGGCTGTAGATGTTATAAGAATGCACAGCCCCCTTTTCAGGAACAAATCGATGAGATAGGGATGTTAGAGAGAGCGAAGGCGAAGGCTTTTCTCCAGACAAGGTCACTCATTTGTGGAGGGGACCTCCTTAGCGCTTTGGGTAAGTGAAGGGGCGCCGTCAATTCCGCGGACCTGGCTGCACCAGCTTGGCAGCCAGGAGAGGGGACTTCGGGCGAGGGAGGATAGAGAAAGGGAACATAGACGGGGAGAAGCAGAGCGCGGGGACAGCGGTCACCAATCTTCCTTTGCTTTTCAAGGCTAATGCTTAGCACCTGTGATCCCTGCACCCACTCTCTAGTTTACCGCCACTTTGCACCCCGCGGGCCTTGGATTGCCTGCCCACCCCTCCTCCCCTCCCCTCCAGGTCGGGGTGCACACTGGTGAGAGGTCGGTGGGGAGAGGGTGAGGGTTGGAGTCCGTGGGGTTGGGCGGTGGGAAGCAGAGCCGCCCACGCGTGCTGGAGGGGCTCGCTCTGGCCTCGCCCGGCCCCTAGAGCCTGGGGGAGCAGGCGCCTAGCCAGGCGTGCAGCCAGGAACCCGCGAGAAAGACAGGCCCGGCGCCTCGCCCCCTTGCATTTTACTAATCACGTCTATTTAAATTCTAGCGCGGTCCGCCGCGCTCTCACCGGGAAAGCTCTGGAGAACTGGACCCATCAATTATTCTGAAAAAATCCCAGACTACGTGAGGCTCCCAGCCTGAGGGAGGGAGGCGGCGGCAGGGGGTGGAGTACCTAGCCCTTACCCCTCGCCCCTCCTCCCCGCCCTTCCGCGCGCTGATCCCTTGGCTTTCGCTTAACTTCAGGGTTCTGGGGCCCAAGGGAGCTTTGCGCCTTCTGGGTTTGCGCTTTTGTGGGCTGGGAGGCGAGGTGGCGGGAGTGGGCTGGGACCTGGCTTCTCTTTCCCTTCAACCCTCGGGGAAAGCTTTCAGTCCCGAGGAGCCAAATCAGATGGATCACCGTTTCCTGGGCTGCTGCCCCCTTCGGCATTGCCAACCCCACCCCGCGACTTTTTGCCAGGTCTCTAATGCAGGCGGAGTGGCTGGGAGCTACTTTCCTTTGCTCCACAGCCCTTCAAGGATGGGACCTTGGGGACATCCTAGTTCAGAAGCCGTTTAGGAACCTCGATTTAAAGTCCTTTGGCAGAACCCCCAACCCACCCCAGTTCAGGCTCCAGAGTGCCCTGAGGCCGAGCAGGAAGCCGAGCGCGCAGCTGGACGCAAAAAGAACGCGTTCGCTCTAAAGTAGGAAGGCGAGTGAGCCTGGTTAGTAATTACTGCCCCTCCCCAAGCCTCGCCCGCCCCCGCCCCTGCACCAGGTCTGCAGCCATTACTCCAGCTGTCACTCGTCGGAAAGCAAGCGCCCTCCCCCAGCCCCAGACTTCTCTGTAGCTAACAGAAGCCCGTGTCCCCCTTGCCCTCCCATAGTGTCTGGGTCTTGGTTCTTAAATTTTTGTTATAATTTTTCAGAAATACGATACTTCTTCCTTCCTCTTTCCCCTAACCTTCCCATTTTCTGTTCCCTAGGAACATACTCAAAGTCTTATTTGTGTATATTGGTGTTTTGTTTTGTTTTGTTTTGTTTGATGGAGGAGAGGGATGGTTCTCTTGTAACTTCTAGATTTCCCTGAGTAATTTGGGGCCACAGGAAAATGAAAAGTACATATCCGATAATTTTGAAACAAGCCAATTGTTTTCTGGAATTCTTGTAAAATGACAAAGTAGTTCTGTTAAATCAATGGGGTGTCATTTAAAAAATTACTGATGAGTTTGTAAGTGATTGAAAGAAATCAACACCCTCTGCAAGAGCGGCTGGGGTGGTGTTTGTATTCTTGGAAGGCTTGAGGGACTCTGAGATGGTGGGCTCACAGGAGGTGGAGGGTTAATACACACTGGGCCAGAGAGTCCTAGTTCCCAGTGGGTAACCGGGGCTTTATTAAATGGCAGTCTGCATCTCTATGCAATTTGGTCAAACAGGGTGGAGGCTCCCTGACTCCCAGAGACAGAGTAGGTCTTGGTTTGGGTAGTTATTGGCCTGGTGTGTGAGGTGATGGGGCGGGTGGGGTGGCGGGGGGAGGCAGGGAGAGCGGTCATCCCTTTGGAAAAACCAGTCACCTTAAGGCTCCAAATCCAACAGTAGTCTGGGGCCCAGATATGGAAGGTAAGATTTCCCAGGAACTTGCCCAGAGAGCCAGCCACCTTTTCTGCTCCAACCCTGGTCGGTCTCTCACTTTCCCAGTTATAAATCCATGGCATCTATTCCTTGCACCGGGGGTGGGGAGAGTGGGGGTAAGATGTGTCTATCGGTGGAGATGGCTGTCAAAGGTCAACTGGCCTTCTGGCCTTTGCAAAAGCAAGATCTGTGTTTAAAGGTGGGCTAAGAACCGCCCAAGCCAAATCATTTGACAGCACAGAGGAGCCACCTCCCGCCACAGTGCACCTGCATCTGAGGGCTTGGCCTGAAGCCACGGACCAGAAGAGAGGTAGAGATCCTCTATTTCACTCTGACATTTTCCTCGCAACTCGTCAGCCGGTAGCACACACGGAGATGGATGTTCACAAACAACGCACAGGCAGACTCAGAGCCAGTCCCTCGGGGTAGGATACCTTGGTGATACTTTTCAAACTCAACTCAAAATCTCTCCTTCTTTGTCTAGCTGCCCGATTTGCTTGGGCAGGTGCCTTAGACTTACCTTTGAGGTATCTCCTTTTCAGTGCACCTGACCGGCTTTGACCTTCTGTTTGCCACAGGTGTCCTTCCTGCCTTTCCACAGAACGCAAACACGGTGTCTTTTGGTGGCAGCACCTCTGTCTCCGAAGGTGGAAGCAGTTTGTGACTTCCAGGAAGGACCTGGGACCAGACCTGCAGCAGGGGTGAGGGGTGAGGGGCCAGAATTAGATGGAGGGTTCCCTCTGGGAATCTGGGTTCAGTGCTTTAGGCTCTGGGCTCTCCCGGACTTCAGTGACTTCTCGAGGGGGCAGTCTGGCTATTGATTTTAAGTCTCATTTTGTTACCTACTCCGAGGGAGTTCTAACACAGCTCTGGAGCTGGTTAACTTTCCATCTCAGTATCTGGAAGTGATCACTTCTTCACCTGGAGCCAGAATAAAGGTGGCAGCTTTCTCCTCCACTCCCACAGTCTTTGGTCTTTGGGGAGGGGGGCCGAGTGGGAAAGAGAACCCAGCCCCTGGCTTCCAATCCAGTACTTCTGATTATTTCTGAGAGAAAAGTTATTTCTGAGGACCTTGGGGCTCACATCCTTAGATCAAGGCTCTAACTTCCGTGAAACTGTCCTAAATGGGTTAGGTCAGAATCGGTTGCACTTTCTTTCATCAACTTTTCACTTTGCAGCCCTGAGAGCTTTTAATTACGATATTGTCAGAGGGGCCCATTCTTCCATTTCCTAAATCATTTCATTGATTTTTTTTTCTTGTGCTGCTTGCTGCTTTCCTTTTCAGTAAAACAATCCCCCCTCTGCCCCGATGCATTCGGAGTTTCAGAGAGGAACAAGAAAAAAGAGGGAGTGTGACCAGAAGACTGGTGGTAAATAGGAGAGTGATCTCTACCTGTCCCCAGGGAGAAGAAGAAGTGCAAAGAATGACCATCTCCCTATCTTAGACAGTGTAGATGCATAAAAGGGAAAGAGGAGATGTAATAAAATAGAAAGGCCACAGCACGGGGAATGAGACCAGCCCATGTCGCCAGGTATTCTCAATTTGTTCTGAAGAGAGAGGCCAAAGTATCTGGATAACTGGCACTTAGTCTTGATAACACGTGCTTATTCACTGTAAATAAAATCACAAAATTCCCTAATGGTGACTTGAACTGTATACTCTGGGTGGGAGGAAAAAATGGAAGAATAAGCAAATAAGCTTGCTGAGTTGAAATGTGTCAAACACCGCTTTTCATTCTGAAAAGCTCAGCTACTTTTCCTCTTAAAACCGGGTGAGACCAGAATTCTGCAGTTTAGTTGTTAATTTTGTGAGGAACATAGCTCTGTTTCATTTCTCAAAAAGAGCTTTTACCATCCAGTTCTGGTATCAGCACGGAACATAAACCTAGCCAGTGGATAACAGAGAGGAGCAGGATTTTGCTGTCAGACAAAATGAGAGTTGAGGCTGTTCTTTCTGCTTCCACTGCTACAGAATCCAACACTGATGGGTAGAAGAAATTTCCAGATGATTCCCGCATGTCCCTTTGGCACTAGAAGTGTGTGCAATTGGGGAGGAGGGTTGGAGGGAGGAGTAGACAGATTTAATAGAAGATGAGAACAATCATATTTATTGTACCCCAATTTAAAACTACTTCATAACTCAGTAATGACAGTAAGAAGCATCCTTACTCTCTAGCATTTAACTCCTGGCCATTAGGTATCAGTTACTGCAAGATAAAATGATTTAATCAGTCTAGGAGAAATCTCTTTAATGCTCACTCCCTCACCCTTCCATTTTCCCCTCCCCTCTGCCCTGTTCTCATTATCCTCATCTCTCAAATGTCTTGGATGGAGAAATCTTAGAAGCTGGTGTCACTAGTAGAAACAGTTCCGTTACTTAGGCAGGATTTCTGTATCAACTTGAACACTGCCCATGAGTTGCTTATAAAAATAATCCCCCCAAATCCATATTTTTCTTGCATGTGTAAGGCATAGAAAACTGCCCTGAGATGTACGAATGCTTGGCTTTCCTGCAGCAGAAAGGTGAAATTTTTGTTTGTAATTTATAATAAGCCATTGACAAGCTAGAGTTGGATGATTTTTCAGGTTTTGAAAACTCACACTTACACAAACTCTTTGCCCTTGTTCAGGAAAGGAGACTATGTCTGAAACTACATCCAGATGCAGCTCTAAGTAATCCGAGTGTCATGCAGGACAATTTGTCCCAGCTGACGCCAAAGAGACATGATAAAGCAGAAGCTGGACACAGGTAACACCATCTTAGGGTAATTCTTCTTCCAAGCTTCCCATTAACCATCAGAGCAGGAATGTGTTGGAAGGTAATCAATTTTAAGAATCAATCCCCAAACCCCTTCGTACATTCTGATGACTTGAGCCTTAACGCTTATAATGTGGGAGGCATAGAAGGAAAAAAAGAAAAGCAAAGCCACAAATGCCTCCTCCAATTTAAATTGGGCAGGTGTTAGAGTTCCTCCACCCTTTCCTATCTGCACTCTTTCAGCTCTCAAATTCTTCCCCACGCCTCTCCTTCCTACTTCACCACGACCATCATCATCTTTCTTCTTCCTCTGCTCCTCCTCCCCTCCTTTCCCTTCTCCCAATCCCTTCCCCTTCCCAGCACGCTCTTGCAGAGCCTGAATTGTGTGCAAAGCTAGGAATGAGAGCTCAAGCAATTTCACAGTGAGAGCATTCTTAAAGGTGATCGATCAAATGGAGCTTAGATCCCAGCAAACTTGCCTGAGTCTGTAAGGGTGGTGCAGGGACAGGTGGTGAGGAAGCATATAATTAGTGAAGGGTAGAGTTGTGGCTGTTCTGGTGTCTTGGTGGGTGTGAGGTGCAGGTATAAGGGAGATGAGCCTGGATACTCTTCTTTTGTGAACCTCCTTAAGCATATGGAGGAGATGCCAAGGGCATTTTTACCCTTTTGGCGGAAGAAGAGGCACACATGACTGTAGAAGATAGCATATTTACTACCTAAACACACTGACTTTTAGGTGGAAATGCCATCAGTTGTCTCTGCCCAGTTCTGTTGCAGATCTATTAATCATATCCACAAGGATTGCCAAAATGGCAGGGCTCTCTTCGCTTTTCAGTTTATACAGAACAGAATCATTTACATAAAGTCCTTAAGGCAAATAACTGTTGGGGCTCTAATTTATATCTGATCGAAAATTAGCCGTCATTATGCGCTCCATTAGCAGCGTCTTTAATGTGCTTCTAAGCACCATTTGTCAAGCGGCTTGTTAATATCCTTCAAGTCTTTAAAGTTGAGAGCTCATTAAAGAGTGCGCTCTGTTATTGATGTAATTTAGATGAGTTTGGAAGAGCAAGTACACCATGCCTTGAATGGGCAACCTCCAGAAGCCAGGGCAAGGGGGCATTTGGTGACTAAGTTCACTATTCATGGTTTCCCAGAAGGCTTCATGCTACCTTGACAGCAGGACTTGGGTCCTTCAAAGATGTTTTCGAAGGCCCACTCCCTGACCTGGGTGTAAGTCATTCATTTCTCTGGGAAGACCTGTGTTTATCTTCAATGTTGTCTTTTTTTTTTTTTTTCCTTGTTAACTCATATTTAACAAGGCTCCCTAAACCTTATGAGAAGGGGTGGGGAGTATAGAAAAATGGGCCCTAACCTAAAGTCCTTTATGAGAGAATTTAACTGTTTCCTTTTTTTTCTTCGCACCTCTAACCCTTATTTAGAATTTCCTGAGGTCTGCCCTTTATTCCACAGGGTGGAGGAAGTAAATATCCATTGAGAAAACCATAGCCCTAAAGACGGAGATACTGCCCTTGACCATATTTTGACTGAAGTACAGTAAACCCGCTTAATTATGTACATATTATTGCATTATCTATCAACCACCCCATCACAATAGCATAAAGGCCAATAAATTACCTCAGTTATTTATCTAAAAATCCATATATTTTGTCATTTTCTTTCTGGGGAGATTATGTTAGTGTAACATAATAAAGAAAACCATTAGCACAGCCAGAAAATTGCAACTGAGTGCAACTATAATTCCACTAGCAGGAATAAATAACAGTTAGAAAGCTGCATTTTGTCCTGAATTTTCTGGTAGGTTGTATCAGCCTCCTTTTGATCCAAGTCTTGAGTGTATCTGTGAATCCTGCTATCAAGGGTTTAATAAGATTTTATACATCCCTCCACTTCTAAATTTTACATTAAAATAAAAACAATCCAACCATCCTGAGTTTCGAACCCCACTTCCATCTCTAAATTCACTTCCTCTCCTGAGACCTTCTGGGGACTCAGAGATTAATGCAAGATAATTAAAGACATTAAGCATTTTATTCTGTCCTCTAAATTTCCAAGATTCTCTCAGCCTTAGGTGCTTGTGTGTGTGAAGGTGGCTCTACTTTATAAGTCGAAGTAAAAATAAAACCAAGAGTTTAAGCACTGGATCTGGCAGGGGTGGGAAGGTGGTCTAAACACTCAAAGTCTTTTTTAAACCCTCTCCCCCTTTACCTCGTGCTCAAAGGACAATCTCATTTTCATCATTTGTTGAACAGTTTATTCTTGCACTCCAAACCTTAAAAGAGTTCATTACATACACACGGAGAAAGAGAAGGGAGGAAGAAAGATATAATAAGATCAATCTAAGGACATATTGAGGTCATATAACAGCACAAATATTCTCAAGTGCTCTGTATAATGTGCAGTGGGGATTTTGGGCAGTTTTATTGTGTGGTAGGATCCTCATCTCCGTTGTTTTTTACAGGATTCCTCCAGGCTAAAGTAATAAAGCGAGTAATTAGAATGCTAAAGACAGATGTAAATAACAGGAATGAGACAGCGGTGACAGATGAGCGGCTGGGTCAGGAAAGAGCCCAGTTGGTGGAAATGACACCGCTTCCTCGCTCCCAATCCCCTCCCCCACCCCACCCCCTTTTTTCTTTCGGTCTCTCTTCCTTCCTAGCTGTGGCCTTAGGCAGCCGACCCGGGACGCGCCGGTCAAAATTGCATTCGGGGAGGCGCAGCGCGGCTGCCATCTCTGGCGTCGCGAGCCTCGGGAGTCGCAGACTCGCCCACTGATGGGCAAGCGAGGCGGCTGCCGGGTCCTTCCCGGGGCCCCCGCCAGGCCGCGAGGACTCGGGTCGCCGAGGTCCCAGCCCTGCAGCCCGCGCCCCGCGCCTGCGCCCCGGCGGCGGTGTGAGCGCGGCAGCCGCTCGGTTCCCGCATCCGCGCGGCTGCCTCCAGGCCTTTGTTGCCCTTTCTCCCAAACCAGAGCGAAGAGGCCTCGGAGGCGCCTTCACCGCTCAGTTCCACTGTGGCCGGGGAAGCCCAGGCCCGCCCTTGGCGCCTCCGCTAGCTGCACAGCCATGGCCAGAAGCTCGAGAAGCGGCCCAAGCCTGCGAGGCCTGCGCCGGAGGCACCACCGCCCTCTGCCTCCCGTGAATCACAAGGGGAGAGGGCATCACTGGGCTTCATTTGACTTTCCTCCAAGGCCACCCCATGAAGTCCAAGCCTTCTTGATGAAAATTTTACAAGTCATCCTATGAAGAACACGAGAAATCCGCTCTCCATGCGTTTTGACAAAAAGATATCAGTAGCAATTTGCCTTTCCCAGCCCTGACCTACTGACAACTAGGCACGTGGAAAAGCAAATATACTAATTCATAAATAGCCTTATTTCCCTCCCAACCATTTAAATAGGCTGAGCAGCCTGACCTCAGCTTGTTATATGGAAGTTTAAAATGTAAATGCTACTTAGCCACACTATCTTTGACATTAGAGAAAGAAGAATGACCATATCTGATTCAAATCCCACAACAGGTCCTTTAGTCTCTTAAACCCCATAGATAACTTTCATGATCTGGTTGCTAGAGCCCGCCCCCCCTCCCCCACCCTCATTTGTACTTAGAAGAGCCGCAGTTTTACAATTGGGGGCTTATTCAGGTTTGAAGGTTCATTCTAGAAACGCAGCTGCCCTATGCAGTGGACGTGGTTAAGACTAGATAGGAGGGATTGTGCATTTCCTTCCTATTCTAGCATTAGAGCATCAACGCCTTCCTTTCTGCATCTTCAGATTATATCAAACAAACAAAAAACCTAGAGTGAGCCAGACTAGGCCAGGAGGCAGCTCTCATCACCCCTGGCGATGCTGGTACTGGGGTCAGTTAGCAGGTGCTTGTGAAATACAATGACACATGTCAGCGGAAGAATTCCTCAGTTACTTCTCAGATTATGGACATAACTTATGCCTACCAGTGGGGAAGAGAACCATTCTTCCAGAGTTTTAAAGGAGACTTGTGAATGAGTAGGGCAAAATGAGAAACATGTTTATCATTTTTTATTTTATTTTTAATACCTAATCAATAAATTTTCCTCATTTGTATCAATAAACACAATGGATACATTTCTTAACCTGTCCCCTGCCTATTTCAGACAATAATTTTCTTTTGAGTTAACATTTTATTTTTAAACAACTATTTCTTAAAAAAAAAACAAACACTGGGGAATGTCTGTGGAGTATTTATGAAGCTAGTGACGAATGGCCTTATTCCTCTTAGGTGCATAGGTCTGATGGATAGGCCGGATTTTTTGAGGCTTTCATTAACTCTATACTTACTGAAAATAAGAATTTCAGATAGGCCTGAGTAAAGCATGAGATCTCTTTCCTAGATGAAACATTTATTAACATTGGTGGGGACTGGTGAGGGATCACCATAGAATTCATGGAAAAGTGGTAGCTTATTCTGCACGATAGGTACTTTTCTGTCTAGTAACTGGAAGTTTGATCAACTATAAAAGGACTGACCTTGGAAAACTGACTGGGACTAAAATTAATACTTATGAAGAAACATACTGGACTAAAGAATAAATTCCTTGTTTATGTATAGCCTCAGGGCCTGAAATGTAGGTCTGATCTGGAATTTTGGTCTGGCTGTATCTCTGATGGCAACCTTCACTCACAGTCCTGTGAAACAGCTTCACACATTCCGAACAAGAATCAGGCTGATGCTATTGGTTGTGGTAGAAAATAGTAGTGGGGATAACTCGTTGGAGAGGATGATAAGGTAACTATGTGGTATGATCACGCACTGGGCGTGGATTCCTTCCTGCTGAGGCAGCTAGTGCCTGGAAATGAGGAGAAGCAGGATGAGTGGGGGGAAGGAGAGGTCATGCTGTCTTGGACCACTTTTGTAGGAGGTGAGAATTACTTCCCGATTTCCTTTTATCTCTGTGAAGGACATTTATATGTGCAGAAATCCTTTCTGTTCCAGCAAGTTCAAATGTTAGGTTGTCACTCATCAGTGGGCAAAGAACTTAATTTAGTAGGTTGTGACCAGCATAAAGGAAAAATTTAAAAAATGAAATGGAATAGAAACAATGTGGACCACATATTGTGAGAACAAGTTTTGTTTCATGATGCATTTGTTTCAGTTTTATTTATATCTGTGTGTTTATATTGGGCCATCGTGTAAAGTGTATTTCATATTGTGTGTTTTAGTTAAAAACATTTGAAAATGGGATCACATCAGTCCTTAATGGTTGATCAAGTCCTTTGCCCATTATCTGTTATTTGTGCCATTTATCTGATGCCGCCCTAACATTTTCTCGCATCGTTAACTTCTCACGTGTACACATTTGTCTAATTGAATTTAAACTTCCTCAAAGATGTATATGTTAGGCTGCTTTGTACACTTCGCGGCCTCTAATGTGGTGCTGTACACATACCTAATTGACAAATGTAGATGGCTAAATATGTGCTTAACAAAAGCAAGTCAGATCTCAGCTCACATGCTGCTTTTTCAGGGATGCATTTTTTAACCTGTTCCCTGACTCCACTCTAGGCTAGATACTGTCTCTCACAGTGCTTGTAATGCCTTCATTATGCTTACTGGAATTTGAATATAAACATTCACGTGACTAGGTGATTTGTTTCCTCCACCAGGGTGTAAACTTCATTGGAGTAGACCAGCTCTGTTGAGCTCACTTGTACCGTGCACAGCACTTGGCACATGGTGGGCATACAACAAATACTTGTTGACTGACTGACTGACTGACTGACTGACTGACTGACTGACTGACTGACAGGATAAATGATTAAAAGGATAACCAGTAGTTTTGGCAGAGGCGGCAGGTCTTTTCTTACTTGTTATCAGAAAGATGTTTTGCTAATGAACATGGAATGAGACAGGAGACTCAGATCTAATGATTTCAGAAAGTTAAAATTTTATATGAAGCCACCGTCTCATTTTTTTTTTTTTCAATTATGACAGGAGCACTGTCTTTAGTTTGCCTGGACCTGGCTATAGAAATGGGTCCATGTAAGAAACAAGCTATGTTAAGTGGAATCTCTGCAATCTTTGAATAACTGCTGTGGAGAAAATGAATTCTGTTGGATGAGGTTCATTTTGTGACCTGCACAAGAAATTTCTCTTGGAACTTGTAAGCTGTTATTCCTTCTTGATAAAATGGTAGCGTGTGTGTGTGTGTTTTTTTTTTTATTAGATGAAAGAAGGCTGCTACCCTTGTGATTTCCCACTTTGCCTTGGCTGACAGTGCAGGACTAAGATTTGGGTTAAAATGTAATGGATTTTTTTTTCAATATGTATATTTTGAGAATATTTATCTTCTTGTTCTCCAGCCTTTTATAATTTTCTTTTTTTATGTTTATTTATTTATTGGATTATGTACTTTCTGGTTTTATTATGCTGTTGTCAGCATACTAGAGAGGAAATGGCATGCATCAGCTTTGGAGTTAGATAGACCTGGGTTCAAATTCTGAACAAACTGGGATTGTAATACTTTGTAGCTATGTGATCTTGGAAATTTTTCTGTGTTTTATGATTCTCGTCTGTAAAATGAGACCAATACTGCTCTCTTCAATGTTTTAATTATTATTCGAGTAACTAGCACAGTGTTTAGCACATTTTAGGTACTCACAAAATAATAGCTCTTTTTCTTTCCATTGATGGTGTGTAACTTCAGATCCTTTTGGGGAGGAGGTAAGGAGGAACCATGATAATAAGAGAATTTGGTGTGTTAATGTTACATTTTCTATTTTTTGAGAACTTGGGAAAATAATCTTGTTTCCCTCAATTACTTTAAAAAAATTCAGAAAATAATCATTATATATCACCTTGGAAAATTATTTGTTAATAATATTGATGTATAAATTATTTGAAGACGCCTATGTATTGTCTTAAGGATAATTGTGAAAAGGCTAGAGAGAAATACCTTGATATGCTGACAATGTCATTTTTAGGTTCAATTATCAGATTTTGTATTAATCACATAAAAATGTAGTTCTTCCCCTAGTATTTTAGGTATAAGTTCATCTCATATTTCTTGAGGAAATCGAAGATAAAATAATTTACATTCTAGTCTATCCTAAGTGGTTATAGTGTATCTAGGGGAATGTGAAATAGGTACTGCTTCAGCTTTAGGGGTCCAATGCAAAGACTGTAGTGGCTGGAGCATTATAATGCTAAGATTTCAATAGCCAAATAGAACTGGTAAGGTAGGCATATGGGCTTCTACTAGAACCAGGTATCAGAAACAAACTGAATGTTGGGAATCTAGGAAGTCCCTAACCTGGGACTGAAAAACTAGTTTTTGATGTTCCAGGTAGGCAGGAGTTCCACATGGAGAAAATGAAGGTAGTTCAAAATGTGATACTACAAATGGATGCATAGGAGCAAAATGAACAAAGAGTATTTTACTCTAGTTTGTACATTTTGGGTTTTATGTATGAATCTGAGATTGAAGGTGTCTTCTGGAAGTCATTGCAATTTGCTGCTATATTCATGGTTTGTTGGGATATGAGACCTGATTTCACCATATATGATGCTTTTTTCCCCCCATCAAGATTCCTGGGATTACTATATTAATTAGTCAGTTGAACATTTAAATCATTAATTTAACGAACTGTCATTGAATTTCAGGTATTTTGAAAGATGTTGAGACTAAGAGACATGTCTTATCCTTAAAAAGTTTACAGATTTTTGGAGGAGAAAGACACCTGAAGAAAATGATGAGAAAATGACAAGAGCTGTGGGGTTAAGCACAGAGCGCTGCGGCAGCAGAGAAGTGGGAGCAAAAATTATATTTCATCAGGTGATGGTTTATTCCAACCCACCCTTCCCTTCACCCCTGTAGCACACACCCGGAAACTGAGACAGGCAGAGTGAAAGCTTCCTTTCTTCAGAGCCTGTTTCGGCTTATGTAAAACTATAATTGTTTGTTAAAGTCCAGTAGAGAAATGAGATGACTATAATGGAAATTCATTAAAGGTTCCGTTTGGCCATCGAACTGTGCATTCATTTGCCATTTCAGTTAATGTAATTTTTGATACATTTGCTCTAGAAATTTAGGTTTATGCATATTTATTGTAAACATTCTTAACTCAATGAAAACAATACTCTATTAATTTTCCCTTTTTAGAGAAGAGAGAATTTCTTTTGATTTCTAGAAAGCACGATAGTAGAACTAGCAAAGATTTTCTTTTCTTTATTTTACAAAGATGGTATGGTTTTATTTTTAGAATCAACACATTTTTGAGAAGTTTAGGTTGTAAACTGGGCAAAATTTCTCTTTTACTCTTTTTGTGGAGCTACATGATTGTATTTTCTGTGCTATTGCTTCCAAAATGTTTCACTTTTATTATTTGCAAAATGTCTCAGTTTAATATTTGGGGAAATTGTTGTATTTGGGAGAGAAACAGCCAGTCTAGGCTTTAACAACTGTGGATGTGAACAGTGATTGTTTTGCAAGATAAGAACCTCATAGCATTAATAAAGTTAAGAAAATGATAGCATGGCAATAAGCCTCAGTTATCTATTTAAATTCTATTTCTTATGTGTCTTGATATATAATCATCTGGCCACTGTATAATATTTCCCACATTTCCCAGCAGCTGGGAGCTGGCTTTGGCAGATGCTGCCCTGCAGGACTTGGCTAGGAGCCAGGCCACAAGAAAGGGCAGTGTGGAAGTCGGGTGAGGAGAATTAGCTAAGCTTTTAATTAACTCACCCTTTCCTGTTGTAGCAATGTGTAGAGACCCCAATCTTCAGTTATACTTCATATGCTCAAACTGGGCCACAGGTTGACATAATCGATGGAACAGTTTACTAAGCTTTACATATGAGAGTACAGAGGTACAGCAAGGCTTTAAAGAGGTACTCACCAGACTTGAGCGCCTGCAAAAATCTGTATAGAGATGGAGAGAGCTGAGACTTCTCAAGTTTCTGGGAGCTCTACCTCAATCAGTGCAGCCACCCTTCTGGGCATGCAAGGCACAAGCGGTGTTTAAATGATAAGACATTTGAACACATTCAGCCTCTACATGTCTATGTAGCTAACCTGGATACATCTAGACACATTTGACTTATTTATACCTATGGACTACTGCCCTACGGGGTCCTTATCTGGGCATGTCCTAAACCTCCTTTTAAAACCCCCAATTCTTACACATCACAGTTTTGAGTCATCGTACACTAAAGTGGCCACTGTCTCTGAAGTCAACTCAAAAAATTTTACTAATAAGAATGTTTATTGTTATCACGGAATAAGAAGTCCTGAGAGAGGCCACTCTAAAGCTGGTTAATCGAATGTGAAAGCAAATCTTCTCTGCTTAAGGAAAGGGAGTAACCTAGCGCCTGGTGCAGTACCGAGCATGATTTATCCAGTGGTGAAGGTAACACACGTGGAGGAGTTAGGGTGCCTGGCACCTGGGTTAGCGGCCTGCGACTTGTGAATTCTGTTGGGAGTTTGGGGAGAGAGCTGGTGAGCATAAGTATGTCTAATAAAGATAATTTGATCTTCATTATTGTCATTAGATATTATGGATAATATAAAAAACGATAAAAGTTGACTTCCCAGGTTTTATTTTTCAAATACAAATGACAGTTTTAACCAAACTTTAGTAAGTTGATTTTAAAAAGTCCGTTCTCATGTTATCTAGAGGTAAACGACGTCCCTCTTTGCCACCTTCACTTCTTCCTTTTTCTCTCCCTCCCCATACATTCCATTCCTCATATCAAACCCCTTCTTCAAAACTCTTTCTTTTCTCCTTAGCATAGATTTTATCTGAAACCTATTTTACATGACACTGGTTATTTAAATTTTAATCCTAAAGCTACATTTTAGTAGCTAAAAATTTTCTGTGAAAATGTTAAATGAAAGAGATTCTTTTTGTTTTTAATGCTAGCATTTTGATTTTATAGTTGAGCTTAAAGGCTGAATATATGTAATAAGCACAATGATAAACAGAAAAGTTTCAAATTCATCCTGTGAGAAAGACCCAAGGGAGAGTTAGCAAGCAATAACAAAAATTGTTCGATTTATTGTGCCCTATATTTTGAAGCACGGTAGATAAGGCTTTGTAGAAAGACTTCCATAGAATATCAAAATGTTATAGCCAAAAGAAGTTTAAGAGAGAATTTCATCCAAACTTTTCGTAGAAACGAAAAGATGAAGAAACTTATCTGAGGTCACATAGCAACTTCACAATATAGTCAGTAGTAGACTTTGGGTAGAAGGAACCTTTATTATGTGACTTTCTTTCAGATAATGACCTTACGAGAAATTAGGATAACATAAAAGCAAAATAAATGATTACAAATATTAACCACTATGTTTAAACCTCCGTCAGACTTAACTTCAAAGCAGTTTTTCATTTTGCTGACTGAGGCTGAGCTCTGAGAGGCTGGGGCAGAGGACTATCCTACTCCATCTCAGCTGCGGAACTAGGATGGGACGCCGGCTGCGTGTGCCTGCTTTGGAAGCTGTCACTTCCCTATCGCCCCGTCTTGCCTTATTGACCTCTCTACTACAAGATGATTTTTAATGATCTTCCTCACCTTCTAGAGTAGAAACCTGAAGAGAGATGTGAATCGCCACGCAAAGGGGTCATGTTGAGGTTGGGAAGGAGAGGGACGCGCGTGGGCTGGGAGTGGGGTCGGCAGGCCTGCCTGCATCAGGGCCTGGGGGTCAAGGGATAGGAAAGTCTGAAGGATGGCCCGGGTCGGAGGATAGCCGCTAGAGCTTGCCTCAATCGTAAAAAGGCTCGGCTGTTTCCGTTTCTTTCTACACAATTTAAATTCATGCTTAAAGAATAGACAGCCTGGTGCACATACTGCCTAGTGATGTTTCATTTCTGGATAGAGTGGATTTTAGGAGATGTGGGAAGCCCGGATTCCTTCCTCTTGTGATTGACTACCTCGCACCTCATTTGGCACGTTCCTTTTCCGTTTGTTCGCTTCCCTAGAGTAGGTAAAGCCATTGGATCTATAGGGTTTGCAGTAATAATTTGAAATACGTGACTGGTTTTGAAAAACGCTGTAAACTTGGCAAGATGAGAAGTTCAAAGAACACCCATCTGATACTTAAATGCTTGAGTCTTATCATTTATTAAACCTTGAAGTTAATGATGTTTCATCATAAAATTATATGTTTGTTACAGGAAATATGGCAAATATAAATATTTAAAACATGACATAAGAATAAATGTGAAGGATAAATGATCACCCATTGGCTCACTACCCAAAGTCTACTAACTTTTCGGAGTTGTTTATTTCTTCTACCTTTTCTATCTTCTTATTTTTCTAAGATTGATTTGTAGATTTGTAGTTTTCTTTTTTACTTAGGTCAAGAAACCTGGTAGCAGACAGGCTCCAGGTAGTGGGAAGTATTATTTATATTGTCACATATTCTACTGTGAAGTTATAATTTCCCTATTTGTTTCCTTTTATTGGGAGCTTAGATTGAAAACAATATTTGCTATATATATGATATAGTATACTTCTTGATACATATGACTTCGAGGCTTGAATTCTTAGCATACATCACTATCATGAATTTACAAGGTCTTGATATATGTTGTCAAATTACTTTCCAAAAATTGAAAACTTTACACTCTGTTTGGGACAACCGAAGTTCAGTAGGTCAAGCATCACTTTACCCCTCTTGCAGATGAATACCTGCCTTGTTTTAATTTACTCACCTGATGATCTGATTGTGGGGGGCAGGGGGGCGGCAGTAGCATATCTTTCTAAGTCTTAGCAATTGAGCTAGTGGGGACACATGGCCCAAGCTAGGCCAATCAGACTTCTCCACTTTTGTTTTTATATATAGTAGGTTGAGCTATTCTGTCCCTTGGGATTTCTAAGCTGTGTTGATAGAACTTGGAGCTGTCCGCTGCCAGGATTCCTGATTTATAGAGGAAACTCTGTAACTGGAGAGAAGGAGGACAATACGAAGAGGAGTTGAGATGAGATGCTGTGGGGGTTGGGGTGGAAGGTATGAAGGGAAAGGAAAAGAGGGCTAGAGGATAAGAGAAATGAGGAGAGAGGGGAAGGGAATAGGGAAAGAAGTACTACAGAGGAGAGAGAAGAGAGTTGAGTTTCTCAGTTCATTTATTCCTGAGGTCAATAACATCTGTATCCTTTCCAGTTATGTGAACCAATAAATCCTTTGATATGGTTAAGTGAGTTTGAATAGGGTTTCTATGGCTTGTATCTGAAAGAGTCCTAATATACATTCCCACTTTTTTCTATAGTTGCAGTTTAAATTAAAAATCTATAGTATAAATTTCCTGTTCTGCCTTGCACTGATACCGACTGTTAGTCATAATTAGCATCAGTATTAATTACTATGCATATCCACGATTAAACTAAAAGTGCTAAATTGGTTAGCATTTGAATCAAGATTAGTGGCAATAGAAGTAAATACATTTTAAATTGATAAATGAGGTGATGAACGAGTATTAAAAGTTTATAGAACATTTATTTTTCACCTTAAATTTAATATGATAAACTCATAACTTCTCTCTCTATCCCTCTCTAAACTGCCTTCTCTTAGGTAGGAAAATTCCTAGGTAGGAAAAGATTAAATTTTTGCTGTCATTGAATTCTTGATTTGTTCACAAAAAATAAAATTTTATATTAATTTCCTTCAAAAACATTTAACCTATTTCTTGGCTTTTTGTAATGTTTAGGTTATATCTGGGACCATGTTTAAGCGTACCTTATGTCCGATGCAGGTGTCTTGGTCTGGTTGACATATGCCATTGACTTGAGCAATTCCTACAAATCTTTCACCATAATGTAGATGTGAGAAGGTCTCTGGGGAAAAAGCAAGGGAAGGGTTTGGTTAAAATTGTTGGATTCTCAAACCCTTTCAAGTGCTAATTTGCATAGTCAATCCTCCAGAGGGAACTGCAAAGAGTAACGCGTCCCACACACTTTTTAACCATCAGGCACCTTTTTCCTCTAGCATTTCATCCACTATGTGTTTGGTTCTGGAAATACAGCAGTAAACAAGGTAAGATGTTTCTTTGCTCTCACAGAATTTGTGGAACTTACAAGTCATTTGCCCTGCTGGATGGAACCTGAGTACAAGTAAACACCTACATGTCATATGCCTAAATATTTAAAAGCTGTACATGAAATTAACAAAGTGTTAAAAAGTATTTCACACTCTTTCCTTGACTGATAAATCTACAAAATGACCTGGAAGGCCAGGCTTTCATTTAGAATTTTTGGATTCCTCAGTGTCTTGTGTCCTGATGGCAAAGAGAGTTTATTCCTGGCTCTCTGCACACATATAGGCGATCTTTGTACCTTCCCTTCAATATTGTTATAGACCTAAAAATCCCCTTAAAAAGTCTTAAAAATGTTAATGGAATATAACAAGAATCTAATGAAAACAAGTCAGGATAATAGAAAAAACAGAGGTCTGAGTGAAAGCTAGACTTCAATATATATATATATACACACATATATGTACATATATATGTATTTTAGTAGATTTAAAAAATTTTGTAACAAAATGTATTGCCAATTCATAACAAAATAATTAAAATAAGAAATACATAGTCTGATCACTTTTTTGTAAATACACACAGATAAAATATAGTACACAGTAAAATATTAATGACACACTGTGATTTTTGTTTTGTTCATTTACTTATTTGTGATTTTTATTCTCTTTGTTCACTTATTTGTATTTTCTGAGTTTTCTACAATACATATGACCTGTGTAATTTTTAGTGGTTTAAAAAACTTATCTTACTTTACCAAATTAATGGAGAGTAATTTAGGAGGTGTCGTAGTATTTTGAGCAACTTAGGGAATGCTTATAAATCCCTGGACCCAGAGCACATTTTCTCTATATGTTCTACATCAATGAAGAATACTCAGCACTTACTTTAAAAGAGCAAACTGCTCACGTTATCTTCAGATTACCAAAAAGCATGTTTAAATTTGACGTCAATTTACTTTCTTCCCTTGAAACCAAATTTACTATTTAATATCTAGTTAATAAATTAAAGTTACATGATATGTCCATTCATGTACATTTTTGTGTTGAAAGAGAAATAGAAATAAATACTTCATTTTCATAGACTTTGCTAAAATGTTTTTATTGATAGTCTCGTCTTTACTGCTTAACCTCATTTGGATTCTCTTCCAATACACGTCCACACATAAAGATGAAAAGTGTAAAACTATTTTATTAGAAATATTGATTTTAAATTTAAAACTGTTGAGAATAAATTGCTTGTTTAAGAAAAGCCAGAGGGGAAACTAGGGTGTTCTGTGTAAATAAGCACCGTTAGGGCATGCCATGTTCCTTATAATTTCTGTGAGGCGATATTGTACAATCGAGTGCAATTCATGTCTCTGTACCTCAGCTTCAAAGAATAAAGAAATCTGTGGCACCACATTGTCATCGTTGATATCTATCAACAACTTAAATTCATGGCATATACATGATACCTGTACATTCATTTTCACTCCCTCCTCATCTACTAAATATATTGGCAAATAAACATTGCTTTGGAGTAGGATCACAAGACAATTTCAGAAAATATCTGCAAATATTCTAAAGAAAACAAAGGGAACTTTAAATCAAGTCCAATAAGCCATGTCAATATCCGTCAGCAAACAATGTTCTAGCTCCCAATTGCTGGTTAGTCAGGGGTGAAAAGGATTCTCCCATCAAGTATTCAAAGAAATTCTCATCTGACCTCTTCCTAGTATGCCACCCTTCAATAAAGAGATAAACATGTGTCTCCAAAAGACTTCCCCGGACTCCATACAGTGTGGGTAAGAGAATGCTGAAAAAAGTATAGCCTCTTTTGAAAGAAAACAAGTCATACTGAGCATGACTATAAGTATAAGAGTGCTAATTGCTATGCTGGTTGGTGAATGTGATTAATCTGAAAGTTTTGGGCAGCTATTAAATACATTAATTTCCTTGCTGGTATGCCGCAAAGTGAATATTACCAATAACAGAAGCCAATATCTCAAAATATTTTTTTTCATTTTCTTCATTTTACGTGAGGGGGCTAAGGCTATTGGAAGGCTGACTAGCCAAATGCCTACTTCAGTTGTCATCCTCGATGTTCTCCAACTCAGCAATGTGGTCATCAAGGTTATTATTCCATTGAATCAGCATAATAATGCCTACAACATGAACAAGGCATAAAATTTAGCTTTATTGCTACTATCTGAATATTCTCTTTCAAACATAGATATGTGTGTTTTTGTTTTTGTTTTTTTTTTTTAGGCAAGGCAACCCTTGGTTGACCTCACAAATTGCAAGGACCTTGTCAGCTACAATCCCTTATTTTTTTATTTTTTACACCTATAGTACCTGGTCTTCCTCAGTGGTCCCTCATACAAGTACTAACCAGGCCCGACCCTGCTTAGCTTCTGAGATCAGATGGGGTCAGGCTTGTTCAGGGTGGCATGGATGTAGACTAAATATGCATTCTATACGTAGTTTGGAATGAAAAATATCTATAGATTTTAAATGTTCATGGTAGCCATTTGTTGAAGTATAAATGTAAATGTTATTGCAAGAGTAAAATACAGCAATAATTACTGATGATTGTGAAAATTGCTAATTTACGTATAAAAATGATCAGAACATTTCAAATAATATATGTATAAGAAATACATTTAAAGATTAGTATTGAGAGAATACGTTAGCTCGATAACTTTAGAAAGAATATTATATCCTCTTAGTGTCAGTATTTATAAAATTTAAATAACACAAGAAAATAATATAAATCATGTTATAAAGATTAGAAATAATCTTTGAAATTGTTGTATTAGTATTCAAATATTAATACAATAATCTTTAAAATTATGTTTATTTTATAGTATTTTTTAGTTATTTAATTTCATTTAGGCCACAGGTCTTTCAAGAAAAAATTCTCTTTGACAATTTCTCACATCTTAAAGGATGGCTAGGAAGCAAAATGTTAAGAAAGCCTTGTTAAAATTTCACAAGGCAGAAAAACAACTCAAATCACGTACAACATCTGTGACAAATCATCTTTGATCTGGACATAACAAATTTTTTATAGATTCTATTTCTCTGCTGAGATTCGCATGTGTTTACTTACTTTGGACATCTTTTCCTTTAAGCCCATGAACAAATTTATAATATCTGCTTTAAAGTTCTTGTCTTCTAATTCTGGATCATCTCAGGTCTGTGTCTAGCGCCTGCTGTTTTTCTTGGTTATAAGTCATAATTTCCTAATTTTTCATATGTTTAATAACTTACTATTGGATGTTGGACATTGTTGTGATACATTTTTGGGAGACTGATTTTTTTCTTTTGCACAATAAATTACTGGCAGATCCTTTTGGTTCTCACAAATATGCTGTGATTTTTTCCCCCCATCTTGCATTTATTTGTAAAAATTACAAATATTTCTCACTTATATATTTTCATGAAGTCTAAACATCTTGTACTACTTGAAGATATTTTACCAAGCATGACATTATTACCTTTTTATTATTATTAGTTTCTTTGTAAGTATATTCTATTTCCTTAATTACATTGTGAGCCTCAGGGGTGGATCTTTATTTTATATCTATTTTAAGTCATGGCATTTGACATGCAGCTGACACACAATAGAAGTTATTGTGTTAGTGACTATGAAGAATGTCTTAAAGTGGTCCTTTGGGCTTTGCTTTCTTCCATAGCTAATCTACACCTTTTATGGGTATCAAACATTGAGTTTATTCATCTGTTCACTCTTATATCCATTTATCCATTTATTCAATAAATATTTATTGAGAACCTACTATATGCCAATTCCTATCCTGGTTCTGTGAATGCAACAGAGAATAAAGTGAACAATGTTTACATCCTCATAGAACTTCTGACTTAGTAGTAGGTATCCAGGATTTGGCTAAGCCATGCTACGGAATTACTGCCTTAAAATCCCTTTTGTTTGGCCGACCAGCCTGCAGGGACCTTAAACTGACACTAACCCCCTCATGGAAGCCTATGCCCTAGAAAACAGAGCCGCAAGTCATTGTAAGCTCCTGATATGATTTTCTCAACAGCCCTTGTGATAAGCAGTTCTCTACCTCCACCCTGCCCGTCCCCAGGGCCTTCCTCTTAT
Organism: Pteropus vampyrus; assembly: GCF_000151845.1. Lineage (NCBI taxonomy): Eukaryota > Metazoa > Chordata > Mammalia > Chiroptera > Pteropodidae > Pteropus > Pteropus vampyrus. The sequence goes on along the minus strand of NW_011888828.1, from coordinate 6,770,228 downwards.
CCTTTAGATAAGACCTCTGGGGAGCTTGCTGAAATCCTGTTCTTTTTGGTTTGAATCCAGCCTTAGCCAGGGAAGCCCAAAGCATTCTACCTGCAGACTCTAATCAAAGCATGTGCCCCAGGTCCTGTCTGTACCATGTCTTTGCCTACTCCTCCTTGTGTGGCCCCTCAAGGCATGCTGTGTACTTCCTCCAGGACCTGTGAGTAATAAACTTCTCTATTTCAGTTTCTCTTGTGGTCTTTTGTTGCTCACCATCAAATACCTTGTGCTTTACTTAAAGTCATAACAATGGGGGAGATAGTCTAGGCCATGCTATCCAGAACAAACCCAATCCCATCTGATCTTGGAAGCTAAGCAGGGTCGGGCCTGGTTAGTACTTGGGTGGGAGACCACCTAGGAAGACCAGGTGCTGTGGGCATAAAAAAATATAAAATATAAAAAAAATAAAGGATTGTAAACTGACAAGTTCCTTGCAATCTGTGCAGTCAATCAAGGGTTGCCTCACCTAAAAAAAAAAAAAAATGGGGGAGATAAATAATAATGAAATAACGAGTAACCATATAATACAATTAGACAGTATTTTATGAAGAAAAAATAAAGCAGGAGAAAACAATAAAGAATAAAGAAGGTAGTTATTGTGGTGATGATGATGCATGTGATTTTAAAAATAGCGTGGTGAGGAAAGGCCTGTCCAAGTAGGTAATATTTGAGCAAAGACCTCAAGCAGAGCAGCTAGGTGAATGTATAAACAGAATTAGAGGTCAATTATTAGATATGATTTTAGGGGCATTTGAAAAGCTGCATTCTCCACTAATCTTCTGAACTTTGTACCTTTATCTTGAGGCTCTATTGCCTTAAGATGCAAATCTTTTTTGGAAGAGTTATTATTTAAACTTTTACTTGTCAAATATTTCTGTGTGAATGAGTTTCAGAATTTTTATGAGGAGGTAAAAATAGGGCGAGAACATAAAGAATCAGCCAAGTATAGCTGTGAAGATCATGAATTGCCTGGGTTTCAAATCCTGGCTTTGTGTGATCTTCATCAAGTTACTTAACCTCCTTGTGCCTCGATTTCTTCAACTTTAAAATGGAGATAATAATAATATCTATCCTGATATAGTTAAAATGTTGATGGTACATTGTATTTTCAGAATTTTCATGGCCCCTACCTATGGAGAATTACCCATCTCTCCACCACTGTCAGGGTTGGCCAAGTCACATTTTTGGCCTTTGAAATGTGACTGTAAGTGACGTATATAACTTATGAGCAGAAAGTTTAAAACCATGCCAATCATTTTCTTTTTTCTGTCATAAGAATGGTGATGTCTCAGATAGGGGTTTCCTTAGCCTGGATCCTGGAGTAGAGGGGACATGAATCAGAGCCACAGCTAAAGTCAACATATAATAGAAGTGAGAAATCAACTTTGATGCTGTGAGCCACTGAGATTTGGGGTCATTTCTTAGTGCTGCATAATTTTGCCTAATCTTATTGAAATAAATAAATGATTTCTAACATACTTATAACTGTATCTGGCATATAATGTACATTAAACAAACAAACAAACAAACAAACAAATAAACAGAAAGATCTTGAGGGAGTCTGGCTGTTGGAGAGAAACTAATAAGATTGCAAGACTGGAGCAGCAAAACCAAACTTCTTGACTACTTGATTCACCCATTAGTTTGTGCTATAAATATAAAATGTTATGTGTTGTTGTACTTGAGATCTGAACTAGATATCATAAATAAGATGTTGGATTTGAATGATTTGCTAATGTGTCACATTATGAGTGTTTCCAAACTATTTCTTATGGAGTCCTTGCTTTTTGGCTCCTGTGTCCACTTTTTAAGAGCAGAGGTTATACGGCCTATTAAAAAGTACGTACGCAATGCCTATTACATTGTTCTCTCCTTCATGCTTTCTGACTGACTGGATAACCATAAGAAAGAATTAAGTTGATAATCTGGATGGTTTGAAAAAAGGAGTGTTTCTGTTCATCCTGTGCGTGTGCTGAGAGTGACCATGATTTTCCTAATCACAGTCTGTTTGCTTTGTTAGCTGTGTTATTATACTAAATTCTGATGCTTATATAAATTACATAAATTGCTTATGGTGTATAAATTAGGTAAAGGGAGAATGAAGACTATTCTTTTCTCTTGTTTATGTCTACCAAAAAATCACAGTTTTAAGAATATATTAGAAGTTGAGCACAGCAATCCTACCTTTTTTAAAGTATAGATTAATCTAAATTAAATAAAATGTGATTAAAGAAGAACGATGTTACAATTTGAATCATTTCCTCTTTGGATCATTTAATGACATTAAAAAGGTCTAAGCTGTTAAAAAAAATACTCTGCAGGAAGTCTGGTAATGGAAGAACGACTGGAGTATTATGTCCATAATAAAAATTCAGGGTTTGGAAAGATCTATATTGCAAACTTGTATTTATTTTGTATATTATCATTTATAAAAATGTTTAAAATTATCTTTTAATTATTCAATTATGACCAATAATACTTAGTCATTAAGACTAATAGGGAAGAAATTAACCGAAAATAAATGAAATAGCAAGAAAAAATTAGAAAAAGTAATGCTTTTGATTGAAAAAAAATTCTTTTTGATTGGGAACTGGAAGGCATGAATATTTTTTCTTTTACTTTTTAAAAATTATTCATTATTATATAAATAAGTTTGGAAAATAAAATGTATACTTCTGTTCCCACTAGTTATCTTTATCAAATCTTTATATTATTCTGTATTTACTTCCGTTAGGTATTTTGGAAGAAATATAACTTTACAGATACAACTGCTGCCTCACACGCATTCCTCTCTGGTCCCATTTTCCTCCTCCCCTATATACAGATAACCACTTTTCTGAATTTGTTGTTAATTATTCTCATGCTATTTTTGTTCTTTATTTAGACACACACACACACACACACACACACACACACACACAACCAGCATTGCTTTACATAGTTTAAAATTTAGTTAAAATAATATGTATACATTTTTCTGCAAAATTTCTTTTTGTACAAAATTATGTTTTTGGATATTTGTCCATGCTAGTACATATAATTCTTGTTCATTCATTAAATGCTATATATGGTTTGTATTGTATGACTGTCACAGTGTATCCATTCTCATATTAACAAATATTTTCCAGCTTTTCATTATCATAAACAAGATGCAATAAACATTCTGTTTGTCTCCTTATGCGTATGTGAGAAAGGTTCTTTAGGCTATGTGTTCAGAAATGAAATTGCTGATTCATGGGTATAAATATATTCAACTTTATTAGATAGTGTCAAATTGCTCTCTAAAGTGTTTGCTCTATTTCTTCACATGCTCACCAATACTTGGGGTTATTAGAATTTTGTAATTTTTGTCAAATTAAGTGAATATAAACTATGTGTTAGTATTTTACTATGCATTTTCCTGATTAAATGTGAGGTTGATTATATTTCCTTATTTTTATTGACTACTTATTTGGAGTTCTTTCCCTATGAATTGTCTGTTCTTATACTCTACCCATTTTTCTATTGTGGTATCTTTTTCTTATTAATTTGTATGACTTATTACATTCTATAAAATTTTATTGGTTATACACATATTGCAGATTATTTTTATATTTACTCTGTTAATACTATGTGTTTGGAAGGGGAGATGCATATCAAAACATAAACTTTTATCTTGAAAGGAAATTCTCTTATCATTTACACAGCACTTACCATGGCTCAAGTATTCTCTTCAATCACTTTAAGCATATTAGCTCATTTTAATCTTGACAACACCCATGCCTATTCGTTTTATCGCTATTTTAAAAAAGAACAGCTTTATTGAGATATAATTCACATACAATTAAACTTACCCTTATAAAAGGTGTCCAACTCAGTGGTTTTAGTATATTCACGAAGGTGTGTAACCATCACCACTATCTGATTTCAGAACATTTTCATCATCCCCCAAAGAAATCCCACACCAATTAGCAGTCACTTTCTATGTTCCCCTAAGACCCTCAGTCCCAGGCAACCACTAATATTCTATTTGAGTTCTTTATATGTTAATTATATTTATTTTAATGATAAGGAAATGGAGGCATAGGAAGATTAAGTAACTTGCCTAAAGTCACACAACTCAGTAAGTGGCAGAGCCAGGATAGGAACAAAGGCAGTCAGCTCCAGAGTCCATGCTATTAACTTTTCTGCTACCCTATCTGACAGCGTTGTCCATCCTATCTGTGT
>NW_011888828.1:6756175-6765933 GCF_000151845.1 Pteropus vampyrus | reverse complement strand
ATTATATAAATAAGTTTGGAAAATAAAATGTATACTTCTGTTCCCACTAGTTATCTTTATCAAATCTTTATATTATTCTGTATTTACTTCCGTTAGGTATTTTGGAAGAAATATAACTTTACAGATACAACTGCTGCCTCACACGCATTCCTCTCTGGTCCCATTTTCCTCCTCCCCTATATACAGATAACCACTTTTCTGAATTTGTTGTTAATTATTCTCATGCTATTTTTGTTCTTTATTTAGACACACACACACACACACACACACACACACACACACAACCAGCATTGCTTTACATAGTTTAAAATTTAGTTAAAATAATATGTATACATTTTTCTGCAAAATTTCTTTTTGTACAAAATTATGTTTTTGGATATTTGTCCATGCTAGTACATATAATTCTTGTTCATTCATTAAATGCTATATATGGTTTGTATTGTATGACTGTCACAGTGTATCCATTCTCATATTAACAAATATTTTCCAGCTTTTCATTATCATAAACAAGATGCAATAAACATTCTGTTTGTCTCCTTATGCGTATGTGAGAAAGGTTCTTTAGGCTATGTGTTCAGAAATGAAATTGCTGATTCATGGGTATAAATATATTCAACTTTATTAGATAGTGTCAAATTGCTCTCTAAAGTGTTTGCTCTATTTCTTCACATGCTCACCAATACTTGGGGTTATTAGAATTTTGTAATTTTTGTCAAATTAAGTGAATATAAACTATGTGTTAGTATTTTACTATGCATTTTCCTGATTAAATGTGAGGTTGATTATATTTCCTTATTTTTATTGACTACTTATTTGGAGTTCTTTCCCTATGAATTGTCTGTTCTTATACTCTACCCATTTTTCTATTGTGGTATCTTTTTCTTATTAATTTGTATGACTTATTACATTCTATAAAATTTTATTGGTTATACACATATTGCAGATTATTTTTATATTTACTCTGTTAATACTATGTGTTTGGAAGGGGAGATGCATATCAAAACATAAACTTTTATCTTGAAAGGAAATTCTCTTATCATTTACACAGCACTTACCATGGCTCAAGTATTCTCTTCAATCACTTTAAGCATATTAGCTCATTTTAATCTTGACAACACCCATGCCTATTCGTTTTATCGCTATTTTAAAAAAGAACAGCTTTATTGAGATATAATTCACATACAATTAAACTTACCCTTATAAAAGGTGTCCAACTCAGTGGTTTTAGTATATTCACGAAGGTGTGTAACCATCACCACTATCTGATTTCAGAACATTTTCATCATCCCCCAAAGAAATCCCACACCAATTAGCAGTCACTTTCTATGTTCCCCTAAGACCCTCAGTCCCAGGCAACCACTAATATTCTATTTGAGTTCTTTATATGTTAATTATATTTATTTTAATGATAAGGAAATGGAGGCATAGGAAGATTAAGTAACTTGCCTAAAGTCACACAACTCAGTAAGTGGCAGAGCCAGGATAGGAACAAAGGCAGTCAGCTCCAGAGTCCATGCTATTAACTTTTCTGCTACCCTATCTGACAGCGTTGTCCATCCTATCTGTGTTCTAGTATAGTGTATTTATAACACAATCTGTAAGAAATAGAGACATTAAAGTTTAGGATTTGGTTTTTGGAAATACATTGTGATGAGAAGTCATTATGTTAAATGTTATGAAATTTATTGCTCAAGCAATATTTTTATCATAATAAAGGAAACAAAATAAAAACATTTGACCATGTTCCATCACATGAGTTCCTGACCTATATTAATATAACCTGTAATCAAATTCAAATTCTGATTATCAGAAAACTGGTAAAAAATCTTAATGTCTTTGGAGGTAGGAATGGTGTCGTATGTGTGTCACATATTTAGCACATTGCTTAGCATAAAAGATGCTGCTCAATAAATAAATTTTAAATATCTGGACACTATCAAATTTATTAGATTTATATAAAATTAATTTTATATGAAAATACATTAAATTTTATTGTAAACCAACAAATGTTTTGTTTATATTCTATTGTGACATGTTGATAATCATTATATGTATTTCTTTTACAAAAACTGAAAAAATAACGGGTTGGTAGTACATCTGAAATTGACTTGCAAAGTCGTCTCAAAATTTAAGTTTTGAAAATCTCTTCTACTCATATCAGTATCTGCTGAAAATTAGATAAAAAACCAACTTACTGAATCATTAAATATATGTCAAATTGAACTAACTGCATTTCATTTTTAAACATTTAATATGTACTTGTATATTAAATATTTGCAGTATATAAATGTTAACACAAAATATGGCAATGCTTTTAGAATGAAAGGCATTACAAATTCACTGTAATTACCTGCTATTTAGAAATTTGTCAAGATTTTCAGCTCAAAGTCCCAGTGGCTATCATATCCTGTGACAAAACGCTTGGCTGGGCAGTGTGGGGCTCACAGTGACTGCTGTAGACTTGATTTTCCTAGTTCTATTCTTGAGTAAGTGATTTGCTGGTAAGAAATTAGACACTACAGATTAATATTTCTCTCAGGGAATGAAATTGTTTTTTTCTGATTGTTTCTTAATAGTAATTCTAACTTTTATACGTTAGTCCCAAATATGTGCATTTAATAACATATGTACTTTTTCATGAATCATGAATATGTAATTATAATTTTTGATACCACTGTGTTTTACATTAAGATAAATTAACAAAATTGATTTTCTTTTCCTATACTCAAATTTATTGTACTTAAATTTTGAATGCTCCATCTTGGCTATGCTTTAACTAGCCTGACTTTTGCTCTGGGTCCTGGACTTCGATTTCTAAGTGCCTCTTTTCTTCTGTGGGAGGTTTAATAAGCATCTCAAACTTGTGTCTAAAATAGGGCTCTTTATTTCACCCTCAAATTTTGATCTTCCTTTAGCCTTTCTCATTTTGGTAACTGGTACTATCAATCATTAAATTGCTCAAGGAAATACTCTAGGATCCATCTATATTTTCCCCTTTCTCTCATTATCTCATCCAGTCTCATCAGCAATTTTTACAGACTGTGCCTTAAAAATATATCTCAAACCATGTGCTTTTGTTCATCTTCATTGCCACCTTTTATTCTTTGTGACTCTCACCTGTCTCTTGCCCGAACCAGTGCAGCAGCCTCCTGACAGTTCTCCCAGGTACCACTCTTGCTCGCATATGTTCTCTTTACACAACTGCCAAAGTTGTCTTTCAAAACATAAACAAGTTCACATCTCTTCTATGTTTAAGAGTTTGGATGCCTTCCTATTGATATTTAGAATGAGCTCTGAACTTTTTACTCTGATCTAAAGATACTTATCTGATCTGGTACCTACCTATTTCTTTAGTTTCAGCAGGTGCCATTTCCTCCCACTCATTGCATCCTGCAATCACGCCATCCTCCTTTGTGTTGCACAAACATGCCAAACTCTTTCTTACCTCAGAGCCTTTGCGTTGCTGTTGTCTGTGGGAATGCTTCTTATTTTGTATTTTCACACCACTGTATTATTCTCATCTTGTAGGTCTCAGTTCAAATTTACTTCCTCACAGTCCTTCCCCAATGAACCTATGTAAAAATAGTTCTTTCTCCATTATTATCTATCACATCTTGTTTATTTCCTTCAAGCTTTTATAACAATCTGTCTTGTTTATTTACTCACTTGTTAAGACTTCACATGTGTTCTCTGTCTTGGCTTGATGGACGTAGCTTTTTGTCTTTTGCACTGTAACCTACAATATCCTCAGTGCTTGTTGCTTCAATAATGACAGTTCAGGATATGTACTTTAACAGTTAGAATAAACCTACAGCGCCTTGACAATTAGCAAATGTGAATAAATAATTGCATTGGGAAACTTATCTTGAATGATTTATGTCACATTAAAAAGAAAGAAGTTCTCTACAGTGTAAAATAGACAAAATGAAGACTTAATTTCTTGTAGCTCTGATAACTTTTTCCCTTCCTTTTTCCCCCCCCTCCTTTTTTTTTTTTTTTAATCTTAGATTGAACTTGAGCATATAGGTGAGTAGCAGAGTTAGAATCAGCAACTCTTTGAGCTGGAAAAAATGAAAAACATCATGCAGTTCATTTTACTGATTAAGTAACAGAGGTTTAAAAATGAGGGACTTTTTCCTCCAAGGTCATAGAAGAAAAAGACCAGGAATTATTTCATCTTTATTATATATTCTTTTTATTATGTCAGTAGTACATGTTCATTGGAAAATACAGAAAATAAAAAAATTTAATTTAAATCACCCAAAATCCTACCTTTTAGAAATAACTGTTAGTGTTTTGTGCTATCTTTTCAGGATTTGCTTCTATGCATATTCAATAATATAAATAAACCAATAAAAATTTTAGGAATTGCTCCTAGACATATTCACTAATAAGCCACTGCAAACCTACATGTATATATGTGTGTATCTATATCATTTATCATCTATCATCTATCAATCTATCTATCATCTATCTATTCTATTCTATTCTATTCTATTCTATTAATATATCTACATATCTATCTACTCATTCTAAATAACTGTCCTCTTCCCTCAATAGTATTATAATGTTCTTCTTTTCTGCCATTAAATATACAGCTAAATTCAGGAGTGATATTCAACATATTTAATGATTACTACTTCAGAGGTACCAAGGAATGAGAAAGGACAGCCTGTGGCCTAGGGTTTACTGATGTGACAGGCAGTGGTCCTTTAATTGCTAGATCAGGAGGTGGGGCTGAGGTTGTCCTAGGGGAGAGACTAGAAGAACATCCAGGCCCTGGGTGGAAGATGGGGACCCAAGGCAGTACTACAGCACTGAAGCCAAATACTACAGAACTATTTCAGTATTTTAATGACTGGCTTATGTTTTTGAACAGGTAAGCCAAATTCCAAATCTATAGTCCTCATTTTTAGTTATTGTATTTTGTTCCATGGTGTGGTAAGTAGAATTACGGCCCCCCAAATGTCTCATTTTAATCCCAAGAACCTGTGAATATGAGGAGACTTCACTCCCATGATTGTATTATATAGCATAGCTGACCTTAAGATAGGAGAATTATCTGAGTGAGCCTAATCTAATCACATGAGCCCTTAAAAGCGAAGAACTTTTTTTTCTCACTGTTGCAGAAGGAGAAACTAGAGAGCTTTGAAGACAGAAGGATTCCATGTGCCACTGTTGCTTCCAAGATGGAGCGGGCTATGTGAAAGAATGTTGGTGGCCTCGAGTTGCTGAAGGTGGCCTGAGACAAAGTCTTGTAAATGAAATTGCGGCGTCAAAGATTTTTTAAAGGTTTTTGGTGCACACTGTCAAACCGCTCTCAGAATTTTTTTTTCTTTTATTCTTTTTAACCATTTACATTTCTATCCCCTTGTTTTACCCACCATTGTAAGACTTTTATTTTTTTAAATTTTTTGATCATCTATGATAAGGAAAATATTAGTATTATTGTCATTTTAATTTGCATTTCTTTGACCACTAGTAGATGCAAAATATGCTTACAGTTTAGGGGTTATAAATAATGATAAGCTTATTGTTTCTGAAGCCAAAATTATTCAACTTGGTAAATTCTAAATTGTCCGAGTAAATAATCAATAAAAACATTTTTTTAAAAAAGGAGTGAGGTAATCCATACATATATATGTGTGTGTGTGTATATATATGTCAAAAATTTCAGGACAATAACTTATAATCACTTGCAATTTCATAAAATTTGTAGGTATGATGCTACAAAGAACTGCTATTCCAAAGAGAGCTTGAGAGGTTAGATATAAAAGCAAGATATTTGGAAAGAAAAGTAATTTCTAGTGAAGGATTAATTAAATTTAAGCATTTGAGTTTTTTTCTTTTAATTTTTAGTCAATTCTGATAACTTCTAAAATAATCCTATAATAATTACATGATCATATTACTCTCAAGATAAACCTTATCATTTCTATGGTATGTGTGTGTGTGTAGGGCGTGGGTTGCGGGGCGCGGAGATCAGTACCAGTTAGTGATAGCAATATAATACATTCCCATAAAAATATCTGGGTAAAGGAACTTTGAAAAGACACTAAAGCTTTTCACATAATGGAAGTTTCATTTCTTTTTTTAAAAACTCCTTACATTTTACCTTTAAATGAGGCTCTTGAAAATTAACCAAATATGACTTCTACATTTCGATGTATACCAACACACTGTGCAGATATGCTATCACAGTCCATGAGAGGAAACGAAGGCCCCCAGAAGGGAAAAAGTCAGGGGAGAGAAGAAAGATGAAGGGTCCTTTAAAATTAGATCAATGGATCTTCAGTGTTACGTAAAATGTGGGGGCACTAAGATATCTTCAGTGTTACGTAAAATGTGGGGGCACTAAGATATCCGTGTACTGTAACCTGAGATGTATTTTTTAAAACACTTTTAGGGAATCTTATTAGAGAGTATGAAAAACAGAAATGGCATGATATCACAGCAATTTTTAAAAGGCAAAACTGAGAGCTAAAGTAATTATAGTACCTTGGAATGCTGTATTTTAGGCATTGCCATTTTGGTAAAAAAGGAATGAGAGACCATTGTGAACACTTACGCCTTCTCAGAGAGTGGTCCTTGCTTCATTATTTGTGGAAGGACCTCGTATAGATAAGTACTAGCATTTGATGCAATTGTGATTTGCATCTGTCATTATAAAATGTTGATTTTATTTCCAGATTTGTTTTCAGTTTCACAAATAAAAATGACTCAAATTGAAGTTTAAGGAGAAACCACCAAGGAAACCTTTTGTTTAAATCTATCGGAAGGGCCAGCAGTGTGGTTGTTCAGCATTTGATTGTAAATTCTGGTTTCCGTTGACCCTTCCCGACAGGTTTATGTTTGCTACATCTAACTTCCAGAAGTGTTTTCAAAGATGTGGGCATTCTGATTAAAAGTATTCGCACACAACCTTCCAAGTATCTTTTGAAAAGATCTTAAAATTAATTTAAGGAGAAACTATAGCAAAAGGCTGTTATTACAGAAAAGGCTTCAGAGGAAAAAAATAAGTATGTGTTATTTGAATTTAGAACTTCAAGGCTAGAATTGTTCTTATGAAAGGAAAGAATTTTTCTCATGACTAATTTCCCTTTTCAGATAGAGTGAGATTAGATGGGGTATTTGTAATGAAAATGGCTAAGCAAACACTTTACCCCATGGTGAGAGAATCTTTTTTTGTCTTTAATATTGTTTATTGTTAAAGCACATACATACAATGTATAGTCAAGTATGTGAAAAAAAAACAACCAACACAGATGTATAAAAAGTAAAATGATTCCCACTTTCCCATTCTCTAGAGATGATCACAGTTCACATTTGAGTTTAGATCATTTAAGACCATTTTCTATATACATATAACTATACACATAACCACAAGTGAGCACAACTACAACAATGACCAGACTGGACATACTTTATAGCCACATGCTACTTTTTTTGAAAGTCAGATTTATTGAGTTCTAATTTACATAGTAAAATTCATCCTCAAGTGTCCAGTTCAGATACCGATGAGAAGCATCTATATTTGTACAACCACCACCACAATCAAGATATAGAACATTTCTACAGCACCTCTCCTCACCCCCCCAAAAAAACTTCTATCATATCCTTGTATCGTCACTTCCTTTCTTCTATCCCAGCTCTTGTCAGCCAATGTTCCGATTTATCTTTAGTAGTTTTGTCTTTTCTAGAATGTTCTAGAAATTGAATTTTTGTGATTGCCTTCTTTTACTTAGCATAATGCTTCTGAGATTAATCGTGTTATATTTATCAACAGTAGCTTTTGTTTTATTGCTGAGTTGAATTTCATGCTATGAATTTGTTTATCCATTTACCAGTTGATGGACATTTGGGTTATTTCCAGTTTTCGATTATTATGAATAAAACTGCTATAAATATTGGACATATGTTTTACTTTCCCTTGAGTAAATACTTAAGAGTGGGTTGCTGGGTCATATGGCGTGTTTTTAAATTTATAAGGAACTACAATATCGTTTCCCAAAGCAACCATACAGTTTTACATTCCCATTAGTGATTTTGATAGTTCTAGCTGCTCCACATGCTTGTCATCACTTGGTATTGTCAGATTGTTTATTTTTAACCATTTTAGTATACATATATACTAAATGTAGTAATATCTCATTGTAGTTTTAATTTGTATTTCTCTAATGATGAATGGTGTTGAGGATCTTTTCATGTGCTTATTTACTATATGTGTATCTTCTTTGACAAAATGCCTATTCAGTTCTCCTGCCTATTTCTTATTTGCATTCTTTGTCTTATTTTGAGTTGTCAGAGTTTTTTATATATTCTTAATAAAAGTCCTTAACAGATAGGTGTTGTAAATATTTTTTTCCAGTCTGTGCTGTTTTTTCAAATTTTCTTTTTCAAAGACTTTAGTTAAATTTAAAACTTTCATCCAGTTTTATTGAGATATAATTGATGTTTAACATTGTATTAGTTTAAGGTATACAACATAATGATTTGATATATGTATACATTACAGAATGATTACCACGTTAAGTTTAGTTAATGTCCATCAGTTCACAGTTACAATCTTTTCCCCTTGTGATTAGAACTTTTAAGATCTACCCAAGTAGAAACCTTCAAATATACAACACAGTATTGTAAACTATAGTCACCATGCTGTACATTACATCCCTAGAACTTATTTATCTCACAACTGGATGTTTGTACATTTTGACCATTTTGACCCATTTTGCCCACCCCCCACCCTCATTCCCTGCCTCTGGCAATCACTGATCTGTTCTCTATATCCGTGAGTTTGTTTTTTTTCAGATTCCACATATAAGTGAGATTATATAGTATTTGTCTTTGTCTGACTTATTTCACTTAACATAATTCCCTCAAGGTCCATCCATATTGTCACAAATGTTAGGATCTCCTTCTTTTTGTGGCTGAGTAATATTCACATTTTCTTTATCAACTCTTCAATGGACACTTTGGTTGCTTCCAAGTCTTGGCTATTGTAAATAATGCTGCAATGAACATAGGGGTGCAGACATCTTTCTGAGATAGCAATTTTCTTTCTTATAGGTATATACTCAGAAGTGGAATTGCTAGATCTACTGGATAGTTCTATTTTTAATTCCTTGAGGAGCCTTTATACTGTTTTCCATAGTGGTTGTACCAATTTACATTCTCACCAACAGTCCACAAGGGTTCCTTTTTCTCCACATCCTTGCAAACACTTGTTACGCCCCTTTTCTCTCTCTCTTTTTTTTTTTTTTTCGGTAGAAGTCATTCTAAGAGGTGTGAGGTGCTATCTCAGTGGTTTTGGTTTGCATTTTCCTGATGATTAGTGCTGTTGAGCACTTTTTCACATACTCGTTGGCCATTTGTATGTCTTTTTGCAATTTTTTCCTCCCATTTGTAGAGTGCCTTTTCATTTTGTCCATTGTTTCCTTTGCTGTGAAGAAGTTCTGATGTAGTCCCACTTGTTTATTTTGATTTTGTCCAAAAAAAAAAAAAAATCATCACTAAGACCAATGTGAAGGAACTTATCCCTTTTGTTTTCTACTTGGAGTTTTATCATTTCAGGTCTTGCATTCAATTCTTTAATCCATTTTGAGTTTATTTTTATGTATGATATAGAGTCCAGTTTTCCTAGCACCACTTATTGAAGAGACTGTCCTTCCCTATTGTATTTTCTTGGCTCCTCTGTCATATATTCATTGATCATATATGCATGGGTTTATTTCTGGGCTCTCTACGTGTCTGTTTTTATG
>NW_011888828.1:6755609-6756125 GCF_000151845.1 Pteropus vampyrus | reverse complement strand
TTTTGTTTTCTACTTGGAGTTTTATCATTTCAGGTCTTGCATTCAATTCTTTAATCCATTTTGAGTTTATTTTTATGTATGATATAGAGTCCAGTTTTCCTAGCACCACTTATTGAAGAGACTGTCCTTCCCTATTGTATTTTCTTGGCTCCTCTGTCATATATTCATTGATCATATATGCATGGGTTTATTTCTGGGCTCTCTACGTGTCTGTTTTTATGCCAATACCATACTATTTTGATTACTACAGTTTTGTAATATAGTTTGAAATGAGGTAATGTGATGCTTCCAGCTTTGATCTTCTCAAAATTGCTTTGACTTTGGATTTTTTTTTCGTGATTCCATACAAATTTTAGGATTGTTTTATTTTATTGAAAGATGCCTTTGGAATTTTGACAGCGATTGTATTGAATCTGTAAATTGCTTGGTGTGGGAAAACTCACTCATTTGGCATCAGAAGTGTTGTCAATAGAGGAAGCATAGTTTTCCTTTGCACAGGTAAAGCAAACTGTCTTG
>NW_011888828.1:6711898-6754074 GCF_000151845.1 Pteropus vampyrus | reverse complement strand
TTAGTTTCCAGGCCCCCCTTCACTTCCTGTATTCTACTTTACATAAGGCTCTGTACATTTCCTATTTTGTCCCCATCTGTCACCCATCATAATTCCTGAAATATTTACACTATATTCTCACCTTGTTTTCTGAAATTCCCTTTACTTTCTTGCTCTACACAGAAACTTGGCTGTCCTCTGAGGACACTGCCAGTCCAGAAGCCTTTGTTGTTTTTTCTTTCCTTGGTCTTCTTACCACTGGACCTGGAGATGGGTAGGGGTCCTCTTCACTGTCTCTTGTTCTCTTTCAGGACATTTTCTCTCCCTCCTTCCCTTCCTAAATCTCAGGTCATCAGTCTGTATAATCAAGTATCATTGTGATCTATCTACCACAGGGATCATTCTCAGCTGATCTGATCATTGGCTCATTGTCACTTTACTACTACTTTCCTAATTTAGCAATTTCAGTGTACATTTAGAAGACTCTTCCACCCTGAGACTCAATTTCTTGAGCTCTGTTCTTCACCCTGCCACAGCCATTAGTTCCCATGGTCATACTTAGACTTTGTCATGACTAGTTACTGCAAGCCCCCCTCAAACTTAGCTTCCTGCATTCACCTACTTGAGTGCCAGCTTTTATCTTTCTAGATCACTTCTCTAGTACTCCAACACCAGGAAGTTTTCAAACTGGGACCGCCAATCCTACCACCTTTTTATAGTTCCTCCCCATTTTGATATCTTCTATCCCTTCTTTATACAATTTAAATTCCACGGTCATTCACTCCCTTACACATAGCCTCACTTTCTTACCCTCTACCCACTTGACAAAACTATAACACTAGTTAAATCCAACTCTGTCTATTCTTCGCACACGCTGTATAGCTCAACATGGCTGGGAAAAAATAAGACTGGGCCTCACTTTAAATTTGCAGCCACAGACATTAGGTGGACCTTTAATGCTTTCAGGCGAACTCATTAAACATGGCCAGTTCATTCATTCTTCCACTTCCCTAGATGTCTATTTAACTTGCTCCATTTTCTCAAACCTCAAACCCTCCATTCTCTCTCAACATTTCAGATGATGATTTATTTTCCACAAGCTCTGTTTCAAGAGTTATTCACCTATGCCCTATCTTCCCTATGCTCCCATCCAAGGCCTACTCCTTTACTTCTTCACTAGGTCTCATCCTTTCTTGCCTACCATATAAGACATGACTCCAGCAATTCCTTCTGATTCTCACTTACTAGCTTTTTTTCCTCTCTACTAGATCTTCTCCATTGGCATATAAATATGTGGTTGAAGTCATAAGATTAAGTTCTTACCAGTGAATGTGGACAGAGTTATACTGCTTCTCGATCTGAGTGTTAGACTTTTGGCTTTCATTTCTCCTTTAAACTTTCCCTTTTCTTCAATCTTGAACATGGAACTATTACCTTATGATTCAGTTTCTAGCATGTAGACAATGACAACATCCTAACTTAATGGTTCTCAACTAGGGGTGATTTTGCCCCACAGGGGACATTTAAAAATTTCTGGAGACATTTTTTGGTTGCCACAACTGCTGGGTAGAAGTGCTACAGGCATCTAGTGGATAGGGGCCAGGGGTGCTGCTAAATATCTTGCAACGTCCATGATAGCCATTCCCCTCTCTCCTCCATAACAAAAAATCATACAGCTCAAAATTTCAGTAATGCAAAACTGAGAAACACTGCCCTAGGGGATGAAGGGCAACAAGATGGGAGGTCATGTCCCCCATGGGGCTACCTCATAAGTGTAGATGGCTCACTTCAGGATTAGGAAAGAAACAAATGTATATATTCTTAAGCTACTGTAGTTTTGGGACTCTGTAATAGGAGCTTAGCTGTTACCTTTACTAATATGTTTTATCATTCCTTTAGGTAAAGAATGACCTTGTGATACTCAGTTTAATATTTTTTCATGGCATCACAATATATAGAACCATGCTAACATCTTGATGCCTATTTTATACTATTTAATGTCTTAAAGTCAGCATTCCCCTTGGCTTAGCAAGATGTAATAATATCTCTTAAGCTGGAGAAATTCTTCCTGGTTTTCCCAAATTTGAAATTACACCTGAGTGGTCTCAAATAATTATTTGGCATTCATCTCCCAGATGCTGAAGAATGATGATTTTTATTGTGAAATGTTTCTCAAATAGATTCTCTGAGAAGAATAGCTATATTTGCAGCTATTTTTTTTCGACTTAGTTCACAATTACTACTTTAAATAAAAGACATTCACATTCTCTCTGTGTTAGAAAACCTTAGCAATAATTAATTTACATAGAGGAACACGGAATTCATCATCCAGGTGTTCTGATCTATCTATTTGCAACAAGGTGAACACCGCAGTATTGTTGACTCTTGGTTCCATCGCTGCAAAAGTATTCATTTTGATTCCTAACTTAGGTTTTCTGCTGTGAATCTAACTTTGGATGTGATTTTAAAAGCTTGATCTGTAGGACTTAAGGAAGCTGGAAGATTCAGACCCATTTCACCCCAGCAAGGGAAACCAGAATCAATACCAAGTTGAGGTGTGATATTTGCTTATACTGTCTAACATTTCATCAGAAACATGTACTTCTATTTTGCTAATAGCGAAGGTTCTCAAATGGTAGATTCCCTCAAATGGGCAACAAAAGGAACTCATTTACACCACCACTTAGCCTATGCTATATCAAAGAGCAAAAGAATAAGTCAGCAAATGACGAACTGCAATAAACCAACCATTCCATTCCTTTACTTGAAAACAATGGCATATGATTTTCAAATAAAACATTACATATAAATGAGATTTTTAAAATGTTACTTGTAGAGGAGTATGATTGAAATGGAAGAGACACTACCTACTAGTTTTGTAACTGAAAGGTGAATTTTTAAAATTTTGTCATGCAAAATACTTTTAGTGACCTTATTTTAGAAAGGGGTAAATAATAACTCATACAAAAAGGTTGTGTCAGAGTTTATAGACTTAGACCCCTGGTAATGGATTCAACCTTTCCACAACAAATCAAAAGTACTGTTGTGTGCTCACATGAATATACAGTAGTCATTACCTTAAATTTAAAACTCACTATAAGCAGCAAACACACAGAGCAGGATATGAAGGCTGTATTGTATCAGTGTGGTCTGCAGAGAATTTCTTCATATGGTTTTTGCCTTGTTGAAATATATGTTGCAGTTCAAAGCTAAAGGGATTACTTCTGAATAGTCATCACAGGGGTTGATTACGTTCGTATATCATATTTAGCTGGACCCTGCAGGCTATTATTCCATTAGCTATGCTGGTCCTGCTATTGTCAAAAAGTTGATCACCTAATGTTAAAAGACTGCTTTCTGTTGACCTTATCAAAAGGACGCAAAAGGTTTTTATTTATTAAAAAATAAAATATTGTGTTTTACGAAAATGATTAAGAATAAATACTGTGTGTAAAAATGCTTACATCTTATGGGTGATTTTAGCATTATGCCATGAAGAGATTATATTTTGCTTTAGTATTGCAGCACATTTTATTTTAAGTCATAGATTCAATTTTAGTAGAAACCGTTTTTTTCTCACTGATAGTAGAGAGTCTTAAAAATTGATTTATGAAAATAAGAAATCTTTCCCTCCCTGCCATGTATTCAAGTCATATAAAATCAAAACCACGAAAGTAAGCCCAATGCATCAATATTAATACAATAGTACATCTACAATGGCCTAATTACGATATGGTTTTATCAGGCAACTGTACTAAGGAGAAAATGGTTTTGTTTTGAGGAAATATGTATATAAATTGAAAATTTGTCATTGACACTTGATAATCAGAAAAATCACTTCAAATAAATAAATAAATAAATAAATATTTATCTGTTTATTTTTTAGACAATGGTTGTGCACTTTCACTCATTTAATCACAAGTTAAAAATTTTTAAAGAAATGAGTTAAATATATATTCTTATAAACCCTGAATCCCATTGCCAATATAAGGCATATTTTGATAAGTTTGACTTTGAGTCCATGTTACTACAATTAGCTATAGATGAAGTAATGAAACGATAGTGTATCTTTGAAAAAGATATTGACAATATGGTTTTATCATTTAAAATAACCCATATAACAATTTCACTGGAATCATATTACAAAAGCTGTCTTTCAGGAACAAGGATGATTCTGATGATAGCTCAGTTGAACAGCTAGTTTTTAAATTATGTTTTCAGAAGTGGTGATGGATTGGCATAGACTCATGTGTCTTTTTGGCACGCTCCTCCTTGTAACTGATGGTGTGTAAACTGGCTGGTCAGGGACACAGCCTGTGATTCTGGAGCACAGCCAGACACTAATTTTGGCCTCATTAGCACTGTTCTTTAATCAACTGAACTTTTCAGCAAGTGGAAGTTTCCTAATATTTCTTGTACTTGCTTGCCTTTCGCCACCCCACTTGATCCTTACAACAGAGAAGGAGTGGGTATTAGTCAGGAGGAAACAGATGGCACATTCGGCTGGGATTTTGAAGAGACTAATGAAAGGGCAATTGAGATGAGGGCAGAGCTAAGAAACCGACAAGGGATGCTGAAGCACCCAGAGACTCACGACAGAGGGATGCCATGCCATTGCCTTCCCTGGGGTCAAGGGTAAAAGAGGAGAGAATGGTGTTATTGCACCCTGAGTGAGAAACAGAGATCTAGAAAAGGAGTCACCCAATAAAATCGAGAAGCAGCAGTTGTAGTGTCATGGCTGTCGGAACCGAGCTGAAGTCGGGGGAGAGGAATAATTCTCTGACTTCTCCACCTTCCTAACCTCTGACTGCCTGCTGGGGACCCCCTCTGGTTAATCCAAACCAGGGAGCCTGAATGCAAGTGAAGCTGTGAGATGCAGTCTCAAGTCAGTCTCCTGGGACACAGAGCAAAGTGGGAGATTAGATCTTAGGGTGTGTGTGTGTGTGTGTGTGTGTGTGTGTGTGTGTGTGTGTGTGTGAAATAATATATAATAATCACAAAGGGAAATTTAGTCATGTGAAGCATGATTTAAGTGTCAACATATTTGATGCTGTTTATGTGATTTGATGCTTCCCTTTTCCTTCTCTTTCCTCTTTCTCCTTCTTTTCCTTTTATGTTTCTTCCTTTTTTTGGTGATATTGGTTTGTCATTTATTTTGTCATGCACTGTTCATCATCTACTTCAATAAAAATTTTATGAACCAAAACCTGAGATTACAGACTTAATTTCACTCTACCAAGAAAATATGCAAAATTTTTTTTTTTTTTGGTAACACTCTCCTATTTTTGTTGGCAAACATAATACGTTCCATCTGCGTTTTGAAGTAGAAATCATTATGTGGTTATTCTAGGTATAATAGTCAAGATATAAACTTTTAAGGCAGGATGCATCCTTTAAGTTTGGGTAAATTCTCTTAAGTGTCAAAAACTGACACATGTTCCTTTAATATTACAGGTTCTGATGTATAGCAACTCCTTTTCCAAAGGTTTTTGTTAATAATTGAAGCCTATTAAAATTTATACAAGAATCAGAAGCATATTCTAACTCAAAATTATAGGTTCTTTTTTCTCACTTAAACACCATTATCTTAAATAGATGAAATGGAGCTAGACCTGGATGAGGCATGGAAGAGACCACATTGACAATGAGTTATACTGAATTTCTTCCAGATATTTAAACTTTTAATGAGAATGTCTGATTCAGATCTATCAATCTGTTCAGATGCTAAAATACTTTCTTAAGATAAATAAATATAGCATTGATGTCATCATACAGTTATTTTTATTTCTTCTATTAATGCTACAGTACAAATTCTTCATTTTTTTTTTCCAGTCAAGATGGAGGAATTCAGATCGCCTTCTTTCTTGAAACAATCCCCAACCCCAGCCCACCCCCCAAAAACTGAACGACATATATGAAACGATGATTTTGAAAACAGCAGAAATCAGATAACAGAAGTCAGTGACCCCTGAGTGATAGGAAACAAATAATATGAACCTGATAATTGCCCAGCTTGCTGTCTTGAGGAAGTTTCCAGGCCTTGGCTCAGAGAAGGGGAACCCAGGATAGCCCAGCAAACCCCCTCAGTTGAGGAGATGAGCTGAGAAGCTGGAGAGACCCAGGCAACAAGAATTAGCAACTAGTGTGTTGGAGAGGAAAAAGCCACACACAGAGTGTGGAGATCTGGTCACTCTCAAGTATTCAGCAAAGTATAGACCAGAGCACATACTTGAAGAAACTATTCAAGGCTAGGGAAGAACAATTCAAAAGAATGTGAATGAATAGTACATGGTGTCCACAGAAGGCTGGACATGTTCCCTGTTAATTACCAGCAAGAATGGAAAACCTCATAATTTATGGGGCATTGGGTAGAGTAGTCATGAAGGTCTTGACTCAGAGATGGAGAAGAATGATCCTTAAACCAAACGTTTTTTTTGACCCCACCTAACAGATCTAAAAAGCAAGACCTGAAAGAATCAAATTATTTCCAGATAACTTTACTGCACCTCTGAAAAAAGCTCAAGAATGCTTATAGGATTACAAAATTATCCAGCACCAAAAATAAGGTAAAATTCAAAATTTCTGGCATCTAATAAGAAATTACAGACATGAAAGGAAGTATTATGTGGAGAAAAGTCAATCAATCAAAACTGACCTAGAACTGATACAGTTATTAGAATTTGAAACAAACACATTAAAACAGATAATATAGCTGTATTTTAGACATTAAAGAATGCTTGGAGAGGCATGGACGCTAAAATAAAAGGAAACAGTGAAACTGAAGATAGCATAGCAGAAATTAACCAAAATAAGACAAAGAAAGATAAAGAATTAAAGAGAAGGAGCATCAGTAAGCTGTAGGACAGTTTTAGGCAGCTTACTATACATGTTATTAGAGTTCTCAAAAGTGGTAGGTAAAGCATTAGAAAAATAGCTTAAGAAATTATGGCTGAAAAAATTTTAAAAACTGATGAGCATCACAAACCCATAAACCTAAGAGATTCAACAAACCCCTAGCTCAAGAAACTTAGATTACTAAAAGAAACAAAACAAAACAAAACAAAACTCTGTCAAACCTAGAATTCTATAAGCAGTAAAAATATCTCTCAAAAATGAAGACAAAATAATGATTTTTCAGAAAGATGAAGCTGAAGCAATTTGCCAGCAGCAGACTACATACACTACAAATAATTAAGTCCTCAGGCAGAAGAAAAATGACACCAGATGAAAATCCAGATCTATGCTAAGGAGTGAAGAGTATTGGAAATGGTTAGTACCTGGGTATATATAAAAGATTTTTAAAATTATTTCTTCAAATGATATTTGACCATTTAAATAAAATAGTACTAATATAGTGTGAGATTTATAATATATGTAAAAGTAAAATATATGACAATAATCATGCAAAATCTGGGAGGGGAAAAGTGGAAGTATGTTTTTTAAGGTTCTTATATTATGTGTTAAATGGTCTAATGTCACCTGAAGGCAATCCGTGATAAATTAAAGATTTATGCTGGTTATTACTTTTGCTTTTACATTTTAGTTTATATTTTTCATTTTAACTATTTTGGGTGAAAAAACCCCAAATTTGAGAATCAACACTCCTTAAATCTGAAAATGAGGGAGTTTATCTCTAATTTAAACATTCATTTGAAAACTTATCCTGCTCATATATTTCCCTGGACTGAAGCTCGAACATGTATTAATGAATTAAAAGTAGTAAACATTTCACCATCACTCCCAAAGTTTAATTTTCCTTTACCAAATTATGCGAAGTATAACATATGTAAAATAAAACTAAACACTGATAGACTTAAATTTTTTTGGTGCCTTTATAAAAATAACTTTTGAAACACACAAACTCAATATTATTTTCATGAATAGATACTTTAGAGCAAAGGATTATACAGGTGATATTTTAAATGAATAATCTAGAGATGTAAAAATAAATGTTTTTGCAAAAATTGCATTTTCCAATCTTTCCGATGACTCCAATTTCCCAAATCTCCAATTTTCTGAGATTTTTCAAACACAAGATGCTGTAAGCATACAATATCCAGTTTAAATATAAGTCAACATGGGCCTTGTCAGCAGCAAAGTAGTTCCTCGAAATAGATCTTCCTCGAACGACCTAAACAATTCTCCTACCAAAACCTCAAATTAGAACTTTATGGATCCCAGATGAGGTACCTTTTCTTTTTAATGTTCATAAAAATGAATAGGTCTATCTAAAATAATGACAAAAAGAAGTAAAATTTGAAAATACCATTTCCGGATGTCTATGCGGTTGCGGTCTCTACGTGTGCTTTTCAAACCCGACACGCCAGAGTTACCAGGAGCGTGTTAGAAATACAGACTCTCAGGCCCCACTCCACACCCAGGAAATCAGAATCCGCATTTTAACAGGATCCCAACGTGATTCATTTGCTCATTAGAATTTGAGACTCAGTATTTTAGAGAAACTTACTCATGCTTACTAGTTAGTGTAGGAACAAAACAGCATGGTCTGTAAAAGGAGGCGTAATAGCTGCTTATCTTTTGTTCAGTTGCAACATGCAGATCGTAGTAAAAATTAAATTTGTTTCCATGGATTGAGAATACATTTTATACATATGATTAGGACTTTTTAAAAAACCTCTCGACCACTGTCATGTTCTAGGTATTGTTATCCCGGTTCATAAAATTTGGCGGAATTAACTTGCTCCGTATCACACAACTGATAAACTGGCTCAGCGGAAATTCAGACTCAGGTGGGTTTGGATCCAGAGCCCGCGCTCCTAACTTCTATACTCGTTCTCACGTCAGTGGATTCAGAAGGAAGGTGAGTAACAGGAAAGCCTCCTAGGCCACTGCGTTGTGTTGGACGAAGAGATGTTGATTTATCTGATTTTGCAGAGAACTGCTGGAAAGCCTATTTAGTTCTTAATTGTTGTTTCTCTATTTAATTTCTTGTTTTCTAGAGACCGTTTCTAATGTAGCCGTTAAAAAAAAAAATTGCCAGAGGCCCCAGGGATGGCTCCCTGCAGACCACGAATCTGGGCCAGGACCACTGAGTCTGGACTAACCCCAATCCAGGGTTTGCATCATGTGAATTGTTGTTGCTTTTATTTCATTATACTTTGACTCGACCCCTAATGGATTCAGCTTCATAAAGTCAGAAAAAAAGAGGATAAGAAAGCAATTTATTCGTGTTTTCACAGGAGCTCACTGCAGACATGAAATTTCTCTAAAAATGCAAATCATTTGGTGCAACACAAGTGAAACTCAGTAGCTAAAGCTCTTAGAGAAAAACACTTTCCCAGGGCTAATGTTTTTATACCAAGTGTTAGAATAAATCGATCCATTTATTACAATATCTTCGCTTAGGTTTTTAATCCCCGGCTGAATGTGACTAAGGGTACAAGAGGACTTTTCTTTATCACTAAGAAAATTGATTACACTTGTTAATTTGGCTTTTAATCTTAGGTATATCAAAATAAATACCATAAACAAGTGTAGAAGAAATCAATATAGATCTCTTCAATATCAGATTGATCAAAAAAGGATTTAGGAAGACTCTAAGATGTAAAATACTAATGTACACACTAAGCCCTTACTTATGTAATATGACTTTAGATGAGCTCAGTGTCTGAAAGAAACTATTTCTGAAAACAGAAATGGTGCACTTTTGTTGCATTAAAGAAAAATCCCCAGAAGGCCTACCTATCCAAGGTATTTAATGTGAACATTCGTTTTTAAAAGATTTCTTGTCTTTGTCCAGCCATTCTTGTTAATTCATGGAGCACCATATCACAGATTTTTTTTTTATATGCTACATAAAGTGAAAATTACACTTAACAAGTGTAAGGTTGGTCATAAAAAATAGATAAAACAACACTCTTAAAAGCCAAGATATCACAAGGAAAGGCTATCAGTCATTCTTTTTAGAGAAGGTGAGGACAATGAGAAATAAAAATCATACACAAAGACTCAGGAAATGCTACTTAGACCAGCTCTAGGCCATTACAACATGTGTTTTGTGGCACCCAAGTAGCAAACCAATTGCTCAGCAGACACTCTTTTGATTAAACGTATTTTTTTTATTTCACTTGTATAATAATGAATAAGACAGAGAATCATGCTACTCCACTCTCAGAATGACGCAAATTTTAAACTGCTTTTCCAGTAGTGCGTATAGTTTATGTTGAAGGTACACTCTGTCTGTCAACTGGTAACCTCTATTCATTTGTCATTCATTCAACAGATATTTGCTGAGCACCCAGCAAGTGAAAAACATTTGTGGGATAGGTTGTAGCCGTGTTCAAATTAGTTGGATTCAGGAGTACATGGCTGAGGCGAGCTGTGGGGAGCTCGACCTGCAGTTGTGGCAGAATTCTCTGGATTATTTAGCACCTGGGCTTCATGGAAGAGATGAGAGTTTTATGTACAATTTCTTTAAGCAATTAATTTCTAATAGTCTAGTAAGGGGCACAGGGTTTCAAAACCAAAATTAAGACGTTTCCAGAATACATACAAATGCATTTAAATGCTTGTCTTAGGAAAAATAAGCCCGTTTTCCATGGTAGGGCTCAGATACTTTGAGAGCATGATTGGTGGATCAAAAATTTGAAAAGCAGAGAATCTCCATTGGAGCTTCTTTCCTCAACATGTGCACATTATAAAACTGTGCATATATTCTGACTTATAGATAAGAAGTCATTTTTGAAAATCTATTTATAGTTTGAATTTTAGTATATAATTACCATGTCTTTGTAGACTTCAGATTATAGTTGTTTCTCTTTGGAAAGTAATATATTCATCTTTGTATGTACAGAACCTTACATGATGTCTGAGATATAGTACATACTTAATGTTTTCTGAATGAACATGGTTTGTAGCTTATGATTTACTTTTAAAAATGTGACATCATAAAATATTGCTTGGCACGCATGATCAATAAATGTCTGTTGAAAGAAAGACAGAATGAATGAATATGTTTACTCTTAAAAAGTTTAGATGAGTGTATGAAAGATATATAAGACAAAGCTATTGGTTTGAAATGCCAGATAATTAGAAATTCTTCTGCAAGATCTATGGTCAACTCTTTCATGAGTACATAAGAAATATTCAGTTTCTTAGAACTAGTTTTCTCTTTTTATATATTATTTGCTCATCTTGCAAGTAAAGTAGAAAAAGTTTAGACTTTTAGTCACAATTTCCAAAGTGCTTTAGTGAAGAAATAAGATTTTTATGTACAATTGCCCAAAAAAATTTAAAACGGTTAAATTTAAATAAATACTTAGTTTTTCCTTCCTGTTTTTATAAAAGAAGATTTCGGCTACATAAATTTTCTTAATTTTCATGAATTCAGTTGTTTTAAAGGGCAAAAAGGGTATTGAGTCACCTTTCCCCATTTCAGTTCTGTACTGGAGTATATATGGGCATAGAGGGGAGAAGAGAGAATAGCAGAGTTGGAACACTGTCTATCCTTACTACACCAATAATCTCTCGTTGGGTTTACCTTCTTTGGCTCTACTGCACTGTGGTTGGGAAAAAAAAGTACTATATCTTAAAAGACATATTTTATGTGGAAAAACACTACATAAATTACATAAATTATGCTTTAATAATGGGAAAATATTAAAAATGATAATACATATTTGGATGACAAAAGTTACTGGAGAAAGACTATTTTAATGGCTAATTGTATATAAATGAAGTTGAAGGAAAATACAAAATAGGCTTTTCAGAGCTAAGATATCAAATTTATATACAATATAAGTATTTGATATATATGAAAAAATATGTAGATATTATATATTATAAATATATTAAAATACAAATACGAATATAAAATACATAAAAATATGCATTCACCATTCTTGCTGTTTCATCTGACCTAAGAAACTCAGAATAAAAAAACCAAAACTCTATGTACTTGAAAGCTGTGTTGATTTGCTCCAGCATCGTACAGCCTCTCATCACTCATACTGGGAAAGTCAAGCAAATTACACACCAACTTGAATAGAATCCCTTATATCTATCTATATACCTCAACCACCTATTTAAAAAATTTCCCTGACAGAGTCTCTGCCCTCATACCTGTTATCTCATGTTCAGGCTGACCTGTTTTCTTATTTAAATATTGTCACATAATTACACTTTTCTTTTCAGTACCTATTATCTCGCTCAGGGTTGAGTAATACTTTTCATTAAGATGGCATACAAACTAAGTATTTAGAATATATTAAAGAGGCCTCGATGAGGCCACTTTTCCTAAACTATAAAATAGAAACTAAGTGTATTAAAAAGGGTTAAATTTTAGGAAGAAAAAAAAAATACAAGTCTTTTTGTACTGAGGAAGAATTAGTATGGAGGAAGAATTTTATTAAATTCTTGTAAAAGAGTAAAAAATTAATAGGCCCCGCTATATACTGAATGTTTGGGTACTCCCGAAATTCACATGTTAAATCCTCACACCCTATGTGATGGGTGGTATTTAGAGGTGAGGTCCTTGGGAGGTGATTAGGTCCGTAAGGTGGAGCCCTCAACGAATGGGGTTAGTGTCCTTATAAATAAGTCCCCAGAGAGCTTTTTTGCCCCTTACACCACATAAGGGCATAGTGAAAGGACAGCCGTCTTATGAACCAGGAAGCAGACCCTCACTAGACACCGAATCTGCCAACATCTTGATTTTAGACTTTCCAGCCTCTGGATCTGTGAGAAATAAATTCCTGTTATTTATAAGCCACCCAGTCTATGGTATTTTTGTTATAGCGGCCTAATGGATTAAGATAGGCTCTAAGGCCTCTGTAATTATTCCTTGAATATCACATTCTTTAAAAGTCAATTCTGTTTTGAATAGATGATACATGCACGTAGTACTTCTTTTTTTGAAGGTTGGACAGTGGATGGTCTATTCAGGATCTTTGCTCCCCAGCTACTTAATTCCTCCCCCTGCCCCAGAGGCGATCACTGTCAGTTTCTTCAGTATCCTTTCAGAAATATTCCATGCATATATAAAAGGATAAAAGAATCAATTCACATATAAATATATAATACATATTTATGTCTTATTTGTACACAAAGGTGACCATACTATACAAATATTTCTGTACTTTTTAAGAAACAGTATATATTGGATATCATTCTTTCTCTCCCCTTATTTTTTTAAAGATAGACTTGATTTTTTTTAGAGTGGTTTTAGGCTCAGAGCAAAATTGAATGGAAAGTACAGAGAATTCCCATCTACTCCTTACACACAGAGCCTCCCCCACAGCCACTCTCCCACCAGAATGGTACATTTGCTATAATCGATGAATCTACATTGCCATATGATTATCACCCAAAGTCCATTGGTTCCATTAGGGTTCACTCTTGGCATTGACATTCTATGAGTTTTGACAAAAATATAATGACATGTATCCACCACTGTAGTATCATACAGAATAGTTTTGATGCCCTAAAAATCCTCTGTGCTTTGCCCAATCATCCTTCCCTGACCCCTAATACCTGGCAACCACTAATTTTTTAGTGTCTCCATAGTTTTGCCTTTTCCAGAATATCATATATTTGGAATCATACGGTGTGTAACATTTTCACATTGGCTTCTTTCACTTAGTAATATGCTTTCACTTAGTAGTAGCTAACTTCTCAGCTTGACATCACAAGACAGAACAGTCCTCAGGCCCTGAGCCTTTACTCTTCAAATACATGAGTCAAAGATCTTTAGTCTTAGTGGGAAAGGCCAAGCAAAGCCTCTAAATCTCACATGGAAAATATTCTCAGGCACATGGGTTTAAAAAAAAAAGAGAGAGAAGAAACCTTGAAAACCATGTTATAACTGGCCTTACGAAGGTGGAGGAATGCAATTCACAGTCATTCCAATCAAGACAATCAGATTTCATATGAATATGTGTTTTCAATGCTCTAAATTGGAAAATTTCTATTACTTCACTTACAGATCACTGAAAATAAGTGCCTGGCCGTGCTCTACCCAAGGTGCAGTCACTTTGTTTTCAAGCTCAAAACAGATATTGATTTTCATTTCGAACTCTAATGCCAAAATTAGCAGTGTCAGGTTGAATTAGAGGTAGATGGTTTATAGAGTTTAAAAGTGAACAAGCTGCACAGCCAGACTCCTTTTTCTGGGTTACTTTTTTTTCTTTTCATGCCTTAAAGACAACAAAGCATTTAATACAAGCCACCCTTCGGTTTTATGGAAGCCAAAGAAATATTCAGTCCAGTTCCCCTCATACATCTTCAGCACATCCGTTTCCTTCAAGTGTCAGTTCAGGGTGAACACATCTAGTTTGAGGATTATTACAGATTACTTTGATTTTTTTTTTCTGTTGGGCATTTTGTTTCTTATTCAGCTTTTGAAAAACCAAAATTTATATAGCAGTTTAAATTTCATCTACATTGTCCCATGGGGGGCGGGTAGGCAGCACAGTTATTGAATTATCCCATCAGCAGAGTGTGGCCCTTTTCCATATGGAGTTGACTGACAGGAAATAACTACAAATAGGGCTGGTGAGAGCTTCCCTCACATGAAACAGTTAATCAAAGGAGCAGAGTGTTTTAACAGGGACATTTGGAGCATCTGTTTACCACAAACACCCACAGTCACCCTAACTACTCGATTTCTGAGTAAGGAAGAATGGCTTATTGATAAGAGTGGCTTATTTATCAATAAAGAAGAATATTGCCAGAATGGCTTCAGAGGGAGGGAGGGAAAGGAGGGAGTATTGATATCCTCTGAAATATATCTAGGTCTGTACAGATAATACCCCAATGTGTCTAGTTGTTATTTACTTTCACTCCGAATGAAGAAGGTTTTTATTAGATGTACCCCCACACCGGGAAGGGAAGAAAACAGAAGAGAGATGAGGAGTGAATAGGTGAACTGTAACAGAGATAGAACCTTGAGGTTCTCCAAATATAGATATTCCAAGATAAACAGAGATTCATGCAGTAAATGTCTACAAATTTCCCAAGCTGCCTTCTCATATACATTCTAGTCCCACAAAGGGCATAGCACAGGCATTAAATTACTTCACGAGCAGAGTGTGGAGACACAGTAAATATTTTTGATGAGCAGGATGGGTGACAGCCTCTCCGTGCTCTCATAGGTATCATGTATGCCTCTCATCAACTATCAAAGTACGTTGTCATCTACTTACTTGACTATACAGGAGCTCTTTGATGGTAGGGATTGTGTTTTATTCATTTTTTAATGCTGGTGTCTAGAAAATATTTGGCTTATACTTTGTAGTCAAGTCAAATTTGATAAATAAACAGCTAGTGGCCTATATGGCTACCCCTTTAGGGATGTGTATGTATCACCAGCAGAGAGAGGGAGTGGTCTTCCCACGCTATCATATTTTAGGATTGAAAACCTGAAAAATTAAAAGAAAAGTGGAGAGGGAACCCTTGTCATTCTTTATCAATGGCCCACTTACCCAGATCCAGAGAGCTAATAAATTGCTAAACATCAACATCATAGAAGAAAACATAGGAACTAAACTCAAGGACCTTGGACTTAAAGATGATTTTATGAATTTGACCTCAAAGGCAAGGGGAGTAAAAGCAAAAATAAATGAAAGGGACTATATCACACTAAAATGCTTCTGCACAACAAAAGAAACCGTCAACAAAGTAAAGAGACAACCATCCAAATGGGAAAATATATTTGCAAGCAACGCCTCTGATAAGGGCCTAATATCCAAAATATACAAAGAACTCATACAACTCAATAAAAAAAACAAAAAACAAAAAACAAAAAACTAACAATCCAATAAAAAAATGAGCAAAAGACCTGAACAGACTCTTCTCCCAAGAAGACATATAAATGGCCAACAAATGTATGAAAAGATGCTAATCATCACTAGCTGTTAGGAAAATGCAAATCAAAACCACAATGAGATATCATCTCATACCTGTCAGAATAGCTGTTATCAACAGGACAAGCAATAACAAATGTTGGAGAGGATGCGGAAAAAAAAGAACCTTCATACACTGCTGGTGGGACTGCAAATTGGTACAGACACCATGGAAAACAGTATGGAAGTTCCTCAAAAAACTAAGAATTGATCTACCATATGATCCAGCAATCCCTCTACTGGGTATTTACCCCGAAGACTTGAAAACTCATATCCGAAAAGATATTTGCACACCGATGTTCATAGCAGCATTATTCACAGTGGCCAAGACATGGAAGCAACCGAAGTGTCCTATGATAGATGATTGGCTAAAGAAGCTGTGGTACATATATACAATGGAATATTTCTCAGCCATAAGAAGAGATGAAATACTGCCATTTGCGACAACATGGATGGACCCTGAGATAATCATGCTAAGCAAAATAACACAGACAGAAAAAGTTGAAAATCACGTGATATCACTGATATGTGGGATATAAACCTAAAAGCAACAAAGAATAAGACAAATAAACAGAGACTCATGGACATGGACTATAGACAAGCGGTTACCAGAGGGTAGTGGATGGGAGAGAGGGGAGGGGAGAGGTAGATGGAATAAAAGGGGTCAAATATGTGGATGACAAAAAGAAATCTAACTATGAGAGGTGAACACACAATGCAATATATATATGCCTTACTGTTAAATTGTATACCTGAAACTTACTGGATTTCATTAACCAATGTCACATAAACAAACAAATGAACAAACAAACAAACAAACAAATAAATAAACCATCAACATCCAGAGGCTTTGCATGGGTTTTGACCCATCTCCAGTTTTGACCAAGCATATACCATATTCACAGTTGGGGCTACTGAACAAAGAGTCTGAGGAAGACAGTGGCAGAATTTGGTGGATTGATGGGTAAGGCAGGAGTCGGTCAAGAGCCTGGAGAAAAATGGTTAGAGGGCACTCTGAGTCAAGTGAGAGAAAGTAGAAGAAATGTGTTGGCAAGAGCCAAAGGCTCCTGGAAACAGAAGGGGAAAGGAAATGGTGGCAGGTAGGTAGAGAACCCCTAGTCATGGAGCTGGGACTGGCCTGTGATATTGGGCATGGAAGGAACGAGCCTCAGAGTGGTTAGTCATGGCAGTGTTGTCTGTTGGTTGCAGCAAGTAAAGCTTGGCTGGGCAATAGAGAGAGAAGAAATAAAGAATGTCTCTTCCTGTTTTAGCTATTAAAAAGAGTTTATCTAATGTCTAAACTCGGGACTGCAATTTAGCTATTAATTATAGTCATGCTTAATACTCTATGGGTAGAAGGCTACTTAAACTTGAGCTGATAGGAACACTCTTTGTATCTTTAGAAAGTCCAGGTCTTCTGATACAAAACCCAGTGTTCTTCTGCCCACCCCACCTTGACTCACACTACATTGTTTTCAATAATTTATGAAAGAGCATAGTCAGGTATCAGTAGTGTGGAGTACATAAAGACTACTCAATGTTTTGAAACATGTAGTCTAGGGTTTATTATTCAAATGTTAATATAAAGATGGTGGTGTGTTTTCAAAAACATTCTTTTTTTCTTTTGCCTTTAGTATTGGCCTCTAGCAATCACACTGTAAGAAAGGGCACTGTTACCCACAAAGTATTTCTTTTTTTTTTGTCTAAAGAATGCCACAACAGGAAAACCTATTTGCAAAGAGATAGTTTGCTTTCTACGTTGCAGGTGGGAAGCACAGCTAGTTTACTGTGTCTAAACTCCCAGCTCAGTGACTGATGTTAGAGAAAGAAACTCAGTCTCCTAGCGTGAGCGGAGTTTATACACCAGCCTTCAGCTTGTAGCTCCTTTGTACCAGCCCTGGGGGAGGAGAGATTTTATAAATAAAATATTTGTGAACAGCAGTAGTCACAGCATTATTACAAACTTAAAAAAAAAAAAAAATCAAAGGGCATGGTTACGTGAAGTGAGCAACAAGTCAGCATTTGCTCCTCTGAACCATCTGGGGCTACAATACTATGCAGGGCTTGTTCATATGCTCAACGAAGGATGCAGAGTTGTAGTACAATTTAGAGATGTTAAAAATGTCACAAATTCTAAATATACTTGGTGCCGATTTTCCAAGGCTTAACATCATGATGTTAGGTATTTGTATTTCTAAAGACATCATGTGGTTTGATGGTGATCCTGAACTTCGAGAAGTTAAAGGCATTGCGATGTTCTGTTTAGTTTGATCTTGCTGCAAATATGCAAACATAGTGAAGTAATGGTTTAAAAGTATTTTCCAGGTAATTTTACTTTACATACAAACATTACTTTTAGGTAATTTTTACATGTCGTTGGAGAAGAGGAAGTGGTGGTTGTGTCCGCGACCCCTACTGAAATGAAAGAGTGTGTGTTTAGAGAACGCTGGAGGCAAGTTTCTCACTTCCTCAATTTTGTAGGTTCGTCTGGTTTCTGCCTCCTTCCAGATGTGAGTAAGATATAAATTTAAGGTTCTGCATCACAGGTCCAAAGGGAGTTCAAGGAATGACTCAGAACCAAGTGTAGCCTATTCTAGGAACTAGTTTATCTCTGGAAGCTTCAATTCAAAAGGACTTTTGGTCTTCTTAAAAGGAATATATATCTCTTGACAACATATTACAGTTTACTGAAATTCAGCTCTCATGTTTAAACAGAATCAGACCCTATGATTTTCTTCAGCAAAGTCTCTAGTCAAGCTCAGATGTCTACTTATTTTATTATGCTCATGTTTTAGAAATCTTATTAAGTATATATTACATCTATGAAGTTTAAAACGACACATACTGTAGATAGTATGAGCAAAACAGAATAAAATTAGGTATCTGGGGTCTAACATGATTTTGTCCAAAAAGTATTCTGTGGTTAGACTATCAAAATTTTAACTGTTCAAGGAGACGTTATTGAGGGTAAAGGGCTAGATCTTTAAAAGGATTAAGAAAAGTCTCCATATGGACAAGTCAGTTTTCAATACAAACTGTCTTCTGCACCATTCAATCGTAAATACAATTTTAGATTGTTGGTAGCTACATAGTGCCTTTATCTCTTTTTATAGTCTAGGAAATAACCCCCAATTATACAAATTAGAGTAGGTCAATTAAAGAACACAAGGGCATAAAAGATTATGAAGCAGATTCTCTTGTGTCACAAATTATTCATGAAAAACAATTCTTCCTCTTCTATTCTTTAGTAATTGGTAATCTTTCTAGAACAAATATATTCAAGTAAGCTTCCAATGCACACTTTGTACAATGCATGCATAATCAATGTTGAAATAAGAGCTGGATGTTGGTGAATGATATTTTTTGAGTCAGGGGGTCAAAGCTGCCTTGTATTCCTCTGGGTAAGATGCAGAAGTTGCAAGAGATTTTAGTTGAGTATTATCCCTCAACAGATTTTTTTTTAACAGACTTGTCTCTGTGCTCCCTTTTACTTACTCTTTCTTTAGTGTGGTGTAGTATACATAATTTAAATAACCAGGGAATGTCTCTGGGCTCAAAACCACCTGCTGGCTTATATTAGCTAATTAATGGTGATTTATCTGAGTTACTAATTTGAGTGGAGCTGATTGTCTTTAGGAATTTGGGAAACGTTTTAAGAATTATGATTAAAATTATGCCTTTGTGATGGACAGTCTCCTTAAAAGGCTTTAAAAAAAATGTTGCCTGTTAGCAGGTTAAAACAAAACAAAACAAAACAAAACAAAACTGCCAAATCGATGACCTTGTGTTGTTTTCTGGCTCAGATCATGTCTTATGGCAGCTTGCTTTCCTTTGCAATTCAATTTTATCACTGCCAGGCTTCTTCTCATTTTGTCTCTTATGTTAGGGTTTATTTGCCTGACTACTTGGAAAACAGAACTGATCTTGAATCCACAGAGCTTAATCATTTTCATAAAAACTAGTACTATTGATTCATTCTAGCCAAACTATGTGTCAGGCTGGCCTGACTGTGTGAATGTAATGGTGGTATAACAGTGCATCTATTGAATCAGCGTAATTTCTTTTTTTCTCTGCTGGTCTCAATGTCTCTTAAGGCAACATAGTCTGTAGGCAACAAAAGCTGGTCATTTCTCTTTACTGTAACCCCAGTGCTGTTACAGTCAACCAAGAATCACCTTCCTAGATAAAATATGTAGGAGGCAGCTGTTAAATACACAATTAGGGTTTACTGGAACATTAATTCTATTAACTGTGTTCAATTTTTCTTTCAGGAGACTGTGCAATAATGACCACATGATTACTGCTTTGAGACTTTTGGATTTAATGACAGTTTATCTAACCTTGCGACCCCTCTCAGTCCCTTTCCCACCTATGAAAAAAGTAACGCAAGTAATGACAAAATGCATATAGTGCTTTATATATATATATATATATGTATATATATATATATGTACGCATGTGTACATATATGTATATGTACATATATATACATGTTTAGTTTCTACTTATAAATTCACATATACATTTTAAGAAAGAAGGCACACTTCACACACACACATTATTATTAAAAATTTTAAGTACTGAAAAATAGTCATAACAGAATTCGGGGCTAAAAAAAAAAAAAGGTGAGATGGGAGTTCTCAGTGACCACAGACTCCTAGTTTGTCTGGTTTATCTAATACTAAGGAGTGTGCCTGAAGTAGGATTTCCACTTTTTCTGATTTCTAATACACTTCCAAGGACATGAACACCTTTCCTTTTTTAAAATATAAATATATGCCTACATTCTACATCGGTTATCAAATTTGACAAACAAACTTCATTATTTAGGTAAAATGCAAAATGTTTGGCTAAAGTATATTTCTGGATTTGAGGCTTGCGATCAGTTCCCTAGGGATGAAGTTTTCACAGTCATCAGTCCTTCTGCATTTTCAATAGTTCTACTCACCTCCTCTTTGGTTACTCCAAGTTAGGACTTTCGGTATCCAGAATTCTTCTCCTTTTTATTTTAATTCTGCGACTTTCAGTTTCTTAGGAGTTGCAAGGCTCTTTGGCCATGCTGACTGAAAACTAATTCTTAGTTGCTTGTACTTTGCTTCTCTTGTTTTCTTTCTTTCTTTCCCCCCGCCCCCCCCGAACTATGACTACTTAAAGTAAAGGAGATGCTCTCCCTACAGTAATGAGAAGATGTTCATTATCTCTTCATTAACTTTACATTGAAGGGTCACATGTTCTTGAGGATGTGGGTGAAAACCTTTTCTGATCTCCTCCACAGACTCTTGGGTCTCCTACTTCTGACTTTACTAAGATGAGGCATCGTTGTTGACGGTAGTGCAAATCAAAGTCCAACTCATCGCGTGGTGGTTATGGATCTTGGGCATCCTTGCTTTAACCCAAATGTGGTACAGAATATGGTAGAACATAACAGTCATCTGCATCTGAATTATTGTTAGTGTAAGTACTATGAGATAGAAAAGGGTTTGTTAAAGGTAATGAGCAACTGAAGTTAGGTTAGTGCTCTGCAGGTAACTCAATGAGCAGGTATACTTATAACTTTCAGGTAGATTTAGTTAAATGACACATTTAATGTCACATTTTTTTAAGAAGGTAAAATTGTTCAATGGTTAATTGATTGATGGCAGAGAGAACAGCAAGATGACAGAAATAGAGGCAATATCAGTTCCTTTATCTTAAGTTACTATCTAAAGTGAGTTCTGAACGTGAAAGTCATAGACCATGACCTCTGAACTTGCCATACTTAGAGACTTCGCTAAAAAGCCTCTTAAAATAAACCTGTACCTTAGTCGTTTTTCGGAAATGGCATATTAATATTTAATGCCTGACTCCATGCAAGTTCTAAACTTCATTCTAGAGAAAAGATCACACCAAGTAACATGGTTGACAATTGCTAAGCCGGAGGGGAAGGCATTGCTGACACCTACTTGAGCCTAATCCTTGCATCTCCATCCTTCTATGGCAATGCGACATAATGATGTTTGCAGAGCACAGGAGGAGGGTATACTCTAAAAGTATCTTAATCAAACCATTTTTTTTGAAAGTTTAACATTTGGATTTGAAGTTCTTGGTGATTTCTAATTCTCAGAACCAGTTTGGCATTAAGTGTTCAATCACTTTGTGATTGGTTACATCTCAAGAGTAGTAGAGGGGAGAAAATACTCTAACTCATAACTACTGTCTTGTGCAAGGTTCTTATTAAAAACAGCATATTCCTGTAGCCCAGAGGGCTGACAGTTTCTTCCAAAGCAGAAGCGCTGCTCTAAGCTAACCTCAAGGGGCTACTCGAGAGAGGCAGCCTTCACCCCTCTCTTTTGGGGTGGGGGGCTGATAGTATCATATTCAATCACAACTCCAAGCTTCAGTCACTCCCATAAGTAATATTCCTTAAGGCATTACTGATATGTAGTTCCCTGGTTAATTGCTTTATAAGTATTGAAATGAGAATAATTAATTTTAAAAAGAAATACTTCAAAATAGAATCAGTTTAGGAGAATATATATACCTAGGCTCAGTTAGGTAAGAGGTTTTTCTTTTTTTATCATGTTCAAACATAGATATCATTTGCCTCTATTACATCACTTGTGCCTGACATTTTATCTGCAGATGATCAAAATATAATAAAGGGATCACCTCCACACTGAGGTTTATAACAATGTTGAGTAAAGCAATGCTTGGAGACATGGTACTAAGGAACAGAAATGTACCGAATAAATTCAGTTCAAAAAGGATGATCGTGTCCTGAGGTGCCACTAATGTGTTTTTTCTTATTGTCTGCTAAAAGTGACAGCAACCAAAACAGGGTCTGTCTCTCTCCTCCCTCTCCTCTCTCTCTCTCCTTTCTCTCTCTCCCTCCCTCTCTCTCTCTCTCTCTCTCTCTCTCTCTCTCTTTCTTTCTCTCTCTCTCTCTCTCTCTCTCTCTCTCTCTGCAAAGATCATCGGTTTCTGATTTACTGATTAGACTATCTCACTTTTTATGCACAGGCTTTTTGACTTTAAATCTGGGTATAAGCATTATTCATGTATTTTTATATGTGTTACCGAAAAAACTTCATTAATCTTATAAGTCAGAACTTAATATACTATTTCATCATTCTATAGATTAAAAAATACAATGAAAGGTTTGAAAGAATTTTAAGGCTTATTTAAAAATAGTCTCGTATGTCTGGAATGCATTTACATATAGATACATTTAAAAGAGTAATCGTCTGCTATTTATAAAACTTAGAACATTACATCCTCAATATAAAAAAGAGGTGTATGTATCAGGGCTAATTCACTTGCAAGTGATAATGATTTTCACAGAAAGTAATTCTTTATAAAGTCAAATTATAATTTAAATGCCTAGTTATTTCTTTAAAAGAAACCAAAAATTACAAGTTAACATTTAAGTAAAATGCATTCAATTTTCCAGGTATTAATTTCTGAGTCAAAGAATGGGCTAAATTGGAACTAAAAGTGTAATTTTGATCTTACCTATGAAAATGAGAGCATTTTATGTAATTTCTTCCTGAAAGAATCTCTGCATATAAGAACACGATCCTTCAGGGTTAACAAGGTATTCACTGTTCCTACTTCGGCACTAACAGCTGATTTGGCAGGTAATGCAGCCCCAAACCAAGCGAATCAGTTAGGTAGGCAGCCTTCAAAAGATAGGCAGACCAGGTTGCTGAACTCTCAAGAAGAGCAGATCACTATGGGCAAGTTGGAGGTTTCGGAAATAGAATAAATTTGGGGAGCAGAGAGGTCCTGAATCAAAAAATGATTCACTCTGATTCACAGTGTCCTAGTTATACAGTGCTCAGCTAAATGTTAGGAAGAAAGCAATCAGATTAAGCCAGTCAATTCTAATGTATGAATGGTCATAACCTTCTTACAGATGTTTTCGTTTAAAAATGAATGTTTGAAAGGGGGTCAAACGTCGGGGGATAGCAGGAGGGTGAAGTGGGTTAAGGAGATCAAATATATGGTAGCTAAAGGAAACTGGACTTTGGGTGGTAAACACACAATAGAATATACAGATGTCAAATTATAATATACACCTGAAAATTATATAATTGTATTAACCAATGTTACCCCAATAAACTTAAAAAGAAGAGAATGTTTGTTAACTTAAAGAAATACCTAATTACTGAACCTCAGACAGAAGGTGTATATATGCAAAAAATTCTTACAGGTGAGGCAAGATCCTTTTGATCAGGAGATCATTATGTGCAAGCATAGTCTTGGGGTTGGCGTCCAACCCAGAACGAATTCCTCCTTTTATCTGTTACTGTTTTCATACTTGCTTCTCTTCCTCTACTTTTACACCAATAGGGATTCTCAAATATAAAGTTTATGATTCTTTTCAACTTTCTTATAGCATCAATGGCAGATGAAGAGGCTTCATGTTTGGATAGGATTGGTAGGGCTAAATAGTCTATATAAATATTTTAATAATATATTTATTATACAGGGACTGTCTGATAAAAAGTTAAACAAGAAAACTGAATTAGTACTTTTTTAAAAGTAGGTTTGTGATAAAGCTATTAGTCTCATAATTGCTAAATTCCATGTCAACAATATTCAAAACTGGGTTAAATGACATTATGTATAAATATACTTCAGCATTAGGTTTTATGAGATCTTTGACAGAGGATGAAATCACAAGGTTTAATAAATTGTGAAATAACTTTTTCTCAATTTTAACTCAAGAAGGAAATACAGATTCTAGTGAGGTTAGAAGGGATTGTTAAAATGATCGTGAATTGAGAAGAAACCTTGGTGGATAGATTGGTATGATTAGAACTAGACATTTAGAAGTTGTTCAGTTTTTTGAATTGTTTAAAGTTAGAGAAGATCATTGACAAATTCCGATCAGAATTCCTCTGAAATCATTCAGTCAACCTTGCTTTAGCAAGCTGGCATTATGGACCTCTGGTGCTTCCTTAGGTTGCCTTCATAATATGTTTTACCTATAGCTTTTGACATGAGAAAAGAATGTTCTCTTATGATCTTAGTGCAAAAACTTCATTCTATTTATGATACCGTGAATCATTTCCCTTGTAGTTAATCATCTCTGGCCTCTGAAATCAGAGAGCCTTAGGTTTTAGTTCTAATTCTGTGACCCTCTGACTGGGTCACTGGGGTCAAATACCTTAACCTCTCCAAACCTCTAGTTTCTCAGTTGTAGAATGAAGCTCCCACCTCCTCCACTTTCTGCTATTTTTGACAACTGCCCTTGGTGCTTCACTCTTCGCTCTAAGTGCCAAAGCCTTAGGTCTTTCTTTACCTTTCTTGTCCCACAATGAAAACTTATTGTTTTGTCCCATTGCCTCAAGGCCTTGCTAATGTGTTAGCTAACTAATAATTCCCCTCCCAGATAACAAAATGCCTTAATTTAGTGGAAGCAGACATTCCCTCTTAATGATACTTATATTTGTATGATTTATAGTTTCCAGTGCTTACACATATGTAATCTCAGTTAATTCACATGGCATCCCTGAAATAGGGTATTATTATCTACATTTAGTGGATGCGGAAACCAACACTAACAAGTGGTCAAGCGGTTTTCTCCAGGGTTTGTGCAAAATTTGGGACTTGAGTTCTAGGCTAGCTGACCCTAAGTCCAGTATTCATTCCTGATATTGATTACAGATGTAATCAATAAAGTGCTCAGGTAGTATTGAGAAATACGGCAATTTCAGACCTGAAGAATGGCTGATATTGCAAAAATGACAGTGGAGGGGTCCTAGTTATCACTCACAGCCATGTGTGATAAGGCAATCTATTTAAGCTGTGTGAGCCTCAGTTTCCTCACCTGTAAAATTCAAGGTTTGGACAAGGTGACCTCTTAGGTCCACTTCAGCTTTAATATTCCACGAATCTATAAAAATGTACATCGTAGTTGCAATTTCAATATGATTTTTCATATTCAGTTTACGTTAATAGTTTGTACAAAGAATTTAGTTATCGAGCATAATCGTAGTTTAATATGTGCTACCATATATATTTTTTAAGAGAAAAGAAGAGAAAGTACAGAAACTTGAGTATTAAATTTAAAGATTCAAATAGGAGAGTGTAGCTACCAATTTCTCCTGACCAAGCAACAACTTATGTGGGGTTGTCCTCGGTATCCCAAAGTGCTGAGTTTCAGGAGGGACGTACATGGAGCAGTAGAGAAGGAGGGGACACCACTTAGCTATCCTCATTGGCATAATCAACTCTAGCCATTAGGAGGGTAACAGATTTTCAACATACTCATGAATTAAATTTTAAAAAGTCAAATGCAAAATATGTAGTCAATACCGATGATCCCTAAGTTAAATGCAATTTTCCATTTATTATTATAAACTGAGAAAACCTGGCTTGATTTTATAGGGCAGGCTAAAAACAAAATTAAAGAAAAGATAACATTTTGAAGGTCTTCTCCCCGCCTCCTCCACCGGCCCCCCGCCACTCATTAACACAACTAGGCTGGCCGAGCTGTGAAACTGTGATGGAAATATTAGAGCTGTGGTGCTTGAAAAAAAAATGCAGTGATCATTTCATTCTTCCTGTCTTTTAATGCTCCAGGGTTTTGGAGACGAATAGGAGCAATAAGTTCACTTTGCAGAATTAATGCAGTAATTCTTTATCATAAGAGCAGAGCATTACCTCAATCTGATTTTGCTACAAAATGGTTCAAAGTCTATTTTTAATGATGGCCCTAATTTGTTAACACCTTTTAAATTATTAATCCCCTTTATATTCAAGTAGTTATTGCATGTCATAACAATGTATCTATGCAGGGAAATTTAATAGTATTTTCTAGATGTCAAGAAAAGGCTTGTTCTGCAAAATGCTATTAAAACTGATAATGAGCTAAATATTTGCCATAGCAAACACTGAAATTACTATATCAATCAGCATTGGGCTCTCTTATTCAATAAACAGAAATTAACCTATTAACTATGCCTAACTTTCAGCAACAAAACGGTTGCTTTCAAGCATTTCTCTCTCTTTCACATCTTTCTTTTCCTAAAACTACATATTGCCCTATAACATCAGAGTTTTGAATCATATTCTTAGTATCAGTATTTATAGTTGAAATTTTGACATACACAATATTTTTAATATGCAAATACTTTTGACTTCCCTTTTAGATGCATATTGACTTACGCACAATAAAAAAATACTATATCTGATTGTCAAATATTAAAGCTTTTAAATCACATTTTAGAATATTTTCCTAATATTGAGGATTTTTTAAAAAAAGATTTATCTCTTTATGAATTATGGGATTTTACTAAGGCATACCTACAAAAAACAGAATTGTGAAAGGTAGTATAAGGGTCTACTGTTGGTTATTTATAGCTTTCTGATACTAAAATAAGGACAAAAAAATGTTTTGTCATGCATGCCTGAAATAAAGATGTAGATCCAAAAAGCACATCACATATTATTACAAATAAAAGTCAGTCCTAATTTCTGCTGTGATTTAAGCAGGACAGAATAAATGGATCTTCTCATAGTGAGTATGCCCTAGTTCCAACTTCCATCTTAGTTACACTTTAGGCTGATGATTAGTGTCACACAAAAACGACCCAGAATTGACTTCACTCAGACATTTTTCTGGTATTCCTCATATGGTTTAAAGAATTTATAAATATTTAGTTACTTTCATAATTTTGAAATTTCTAAAAAACTGTACTGCATGCACACTCTAGGTCATTTAATATAAGGCAAATGTTAATATTAAAATGTTAGACATTGAGGGTTACATGTGCAGTTAAACCATGAAAATAATAAAAAATAAATATAAAACATAAAAATAACATGCCCATTATGCTTTAAAATTTATCAAAGCTTTTGTGTCTATTTGTTACGACTCCCCTGAAGTGGGGTGTATATATCATCTTCATCGAATAGATTAAAAGGCTGACCTAGAGAAGTTAGATGATTGATTCAGCTAGTAAGAGCACTGGGCAAAGAATCCAGACTTTTATCATTTTCAAGTTTATAATTCTAGTGGTTCCAAACCCTGGCTGCTCCTCAGAATCACAGGGAGCGGGGAGGTTTCAAACAATACCATTGTCGGGGTGCCACCCTATTTATGGCCATTTTAAGTCCAAATATTTGGGTGTGGGGTGTGAGGTCTCTGCATCAAGAGTTTTAAAAGCTGACAGAGAATTCTAAAGTGAAGCCAGGGTTGAGAACCCTAGGGATCTTCAAATGCATATTCTGATCCAGAAGATCTGGGTGGGCCTGAGTGTCTTCATTTCTAAAAGACTTCCAGGTGATGTCCACACTGCAATGTACACATCTCATTTTGAGCAGAGAGACCATGCTTTCTCCTTCAGTTTTTTGTTACTACCTTGACGGGAAAACTTAAAACGTCTTCATTTTTTACAAGGGAGGATCTTTTATTCTTTAAGGAATTGGAGGCAAATATTTCCTTGAGTAGGTCTGTAATTTCTTTGACTTGAACAAGTTACAACTTGTTTTGACAGAGATACACTCAACTGAATTTTGATCTTCAAGAAGTTCAAAATTAAGCATAATCTAAAAAAAGAGAACATCCTTTAAATTTAGAAAATCTGGGATCCATGACCAAATAAGGTAAAGATAGTGGTTCAAAGGATGGATTCTGAAATCACACAAACCTGGGTTCAGATTCCAGCTCTGTTACTCACTAGTACATGCATCTCCTAATCTCCCTAAACCTCAGTGTAATATTTGTTCATTTAGTCGATAAATATATTCAAAGCCCACCTGATGCCAGGTACTAATATTCAGTGAAGGATAGGGTAGACGAGTTCCCTGCCACAAAGAAGCTTACTTGTACCTAATTTACAATATCATAGCAGGAATAAAAGACATACTCCACAGAAATTGCTTAGCATATGGCCTGACATGTAAGGGATCAATAATGTTAGTCATTATTTTATAGTAGTTCTAAAGTCTTAGCTGTTTTTTATGTGTGATTAGCACATACTGTTTTTATATGTTGGTAGCCCCAATAAGAACAGGAACCACTGATTAAATATACTAATCATAATTTTAGATGCAGAATAGAGCTTACAGGCACATTATGTGAGTATGGCCAGGAGCAGAGAGCTAAGCCATCATTATTAAGAAATGAGTGGACTTTAGTTCTTAGTTTTATGGCCAAATTTTGGTCAAAGGCTATATGTTACTCAGATGTGTCTAGAAAAATTGATGAGTATGTCTGTAAATGTGATCAGTAAATTTAAGTGATGGCAATAGTGCAAAAATATTTAAAATTTCCTTGAATGCAAATTTATTGGTAAAGGCTTTGCATCTCATTAGCTTAGTATTTTTGGAAATGGCTCACTTAATTATTAAATATTTTCCTGTTTAAACACATTTTCTTTTTATGGTTTTAAAGAGATATAGTTTAAAAGAGATATGGTTGAAAATATGGAATTTCTCTCAACTGCAATACTTTGAATGTGGAGAGCATAAAAGTAGAT
The DNA here is from genome assembly GCF_000151845.1 of Pteropus vampyrus. Taxonomy (NCBI): domain Eukaryota; kingdom Metazoa; phylum Chordata; class Mammalia; order Chiroptera; family Pteropodidae; genus Pteropus; species Pteropus vampyrus. The sequence goes on along the minus strand of NW_011888828.1, from coordinate 6,724,766 downwards.
ACTTTTACTAGAGCTCCTAAGGACAGTTGGGTATAAGAAGGGCTCAGAATTAAAATACAAAAATGTCAGTATTCTCCTTCTGTATCAGACTTCAAACAAGGTGGATAATTTTCATAAGCCAGACTTCACAGAGCTAGAACATAGAAATACCCTATTGGAACAAATAAAATGAAAAAACAAACAACAACGATGATTTAAACCTCAACTGACCCATTAGATTTGTCTTGGCATAATCATGTATTAACTTAGTTCACCTACTCTCTCATTCTCCTAGACAATGATTTCATACCTTCTCTTTTTTCCTTAAATCTGACCTTTAGATGATGACGTTTCTTATTTTACTAAGAAAACTGAAGCAATGAAAAGATAACTCCGATGAGCTTCCAAACTCATCTAACTCGCCTGCGTCTGCACTCCTATTTCCATGGAGATGTGTCCATGCTGCCATCAAAGGCCAACCTTACTATTTGTGTAGCAGATCCCATTTCCTCTTATCTAAACAAGAACATTGCTCCAACAATTCTCCCTTCTCTTTCAGGATGATTTCTTTGCTCTCTGTTGGATCATTCCTACCTTACTTCAGCCATTAATTCTGGGGCCTCATGTCCTATTACTTGTCTTCTTGCTCACTCTTCTGAAACCAAAATGACTTCTTTGCTGTTCTTCAAGCATAACAAACACGTCATGTTTTAGGTCCCTGGGTATTTTCCTTACTTTTTGCCAGCTTAGCCACTCATTTTTAAAGTCTTTAAAAATATTTGTTCCACATTTCAGTGGAAATAAAGTGTTTCATGGATATGTAGTCATCTGAGCTCTTTCCTAAGAGCTCAGATGACTACATATCCATGAAACACTTTATTTCCACTGGAATCCAACTTTTATTTGTAGAGTGACCTCATTCTCAGACCTTGGCCATTTTCTCTTTTTTCTTTATGATCTCTCAAGGTTATTTCATGAAGTACCATTGCTACGAACACTATCCACAAGCTATGACTCTCAAATTTATATCTGCAGCCCAGTCCTCCCCTTCGAGCTCCAGACATACATATCCAACTCCTGCTTGGAACCTGTAGTTGAGGATCTAAAGAACGTCCTAAGTATTTAAACAAAACCTATCTAAAACAGAATCCTTGATTTTCCCTCACATCATCTCTACCCAGTTTCTCGGGCCAAAAATTAAGGAATCATCCTTTTTTTTTTCTCTTTGATATTTATCCTCAAATGTAATTCATCAATAAGTCTTCATTCTATACAAAAATATATTTCAAGTCTGTCTGCTCCTCTTACCACCATATCTGGGCCAACATCTTGATACCAGTCACATTTTCAGAGAAGGACAGAATGTCAGTATGTCATTTACTCTTTCTTTCCATTCAACTTTCTTTTGGTGGGAATTAACTTGGAAAATCTCTTTTCCACTTTGCTTTCTGTATTCTGCATGTTTAGGTTCTTACAGATTCTCTGATTCTGTTGCACCTATACACATATCAAACAGCAACTTCCATACCTATGTTTGGGCACAATCACATCCCATATCTGCGTCTGTACATATGTGAGTACACATTTCTACATCAGGAAAGACATAGACCATGTATTGAGTTTGTTTCTAGAAATGATGAGCAAGAAAGAGCAATTTTGTAGAAAAGCAGTTCTGTAAAGCTGTTCAGCAACTACTTTGAATGATGAGGGGAGGAACTTAAATTTGAAGTGTATTTTGTCTCGATGTAACCTGGTTAAAATCTCTATGAAGATAGTGGATAAATATAAGAATAAAATATATGTCTCATTCCAGAATCATTGTGTGAAGACTTCTGAAAACAGATAATAATCACTTATTGTTAACCTCAATGGAATATTTCCTGGTTATAATTTATAGCATTTTCTTTACAGTTTGATCCCTTCCAATTAATTTCCAAGTTTTCCCAAATAATTTCTAACCCACTGTTTAGGTATAGCTTGATACCATAAACAAATAGGAGCAATACATTTTTAAAGGAATTCACTGTAACTTAGAAAAGGCTTTGAAATAATATTGTAAATTGAATGCAAGGAAAATATGTGGCCCACTCTTAAATTAGATCCATTGATAAAGATTGTGTAATATTTCAGACCTATCAAATATTGTTTAAAATATTGATTTAATTAAATATTTTAAATAAAACAAAGAGATGATATGACTCTCTGTTTTAATTTTTGCCATAATAGTCTTTATAATCTGAGGTTTTAGAACTGATTAGAATTAGATTAGATTTGGCTCTACCTGGCTGAGTCTGGGTCTCTCCACATTTACTCACAGTCATTGGCTCTAACTGTTGGTGAAACTGCCAAGTGCTCATTTTACTTCCTTTACATTGGTTCTGAATCTCTTCTTAATGGAAGACTACCCTGGAAGCTAGTCAAATAAGATTGAATTTATAGGTTTTCATGTAGAATGGCACCACCTGCTATTTCCACTGCTTTTAGAGCCTCTTATAACTAGATAGCAGAAGCTAGAAAGTGAATCTTAAATTTAACACTACATTCAAATAATCTTTTTGGCTGATAAGATGTTGTATTTCACCTCCACTCCATCTTAGTAATGACATTTATAGCTACTTGGGATTCTAGACCTGTAGAAATACTCAAAAATTGAAATATTTTACAATTTTACAGTATTATATATATTTTTACTTTTCTTTGAAATGTCAAGGACAGTAAACACAATTCTAACTCAAATTTTTAGCTTTAAGAGAAAGCAAAGAATGTTTAAATGTATATCAATTTTCAGTATGAAAAATAAAGGAAATCATTTTTAAAACATCAAGTTACCTACTTCCTTCTAAAATCCATTTGAAATAAAGATGACTTTATGCTTTGTAGCAGAACTTTTAAAATATTTTAATTAAATTTAAACAGTTGTGAAAGAGCACTTTTAGAGTTATAAAATTTCTAGAATTAATATATTCTTCCAGATCTGCTGAACTTTAGCTGCTCCCCACAAATTAACACAGTGGCATATTTCTTTTTAAATTACTTTTTGGTCCACACTTATGGGGAGAGACCACAATGTCCCAGTCGTCTCAGTAATCCACAGGGTTAGGCATCTTTATGGGGGTAGTGTGGTCAAATGAATAATGTTCTGAATGAGCCTTTCTAAATTTGGGGTATGTTGGGGGGATGTTATGAGGACCTTCATTTTCTGCATTATAAATATATGTTCTTATTGTTTAAATGGTTTAAACTGTACAAAAACAAAAAGAAGCACGTTCCTTTATGTAATCTCTGGAGCTTAGCAGTCTCCGCTCTCTTCCAGGGATCATGTGCCCATTTGGGTGAATGAGATAAGACCTTGAGGTGCATTCACAGTGGATAATAACTGTAGGAATTTCTTTTTCTCTAGGACTAAGTGCTCTTCCTTGGGCTGGTTTTGGCTTCTACTCTCTGAAACCTTTCATTGCTCTAGATTTGCTTTTCTGGAGTCCATCTTTTAAACCACTGAATTAATATTTATTTAATACTTTATACACTCCATATATGTGCATATCTCACCGTACCAAGTTTTTTCTCAATTCTTTCAACAAAATGATTTGCTCATGTAACAAATTAGAAAAATGGAAGATCAGATAGTAAACAGCTGAATTTGTATTAGAATCCACATTTCTTGTGTCTTACTACAGATCATTTCTCTTGATTCCATCCCAGGGTATTGGAACTTATAATTTCACATGTCTCACAAGCTTCAAAATATCCTGACAGTCTTGGACTTGAGGATTATAATAGTCAGATAAATTTTGAGTAATTTACTAGTTAGATGTGCATGTGCAATATAAAGTACACAAGAAGGGCAATGATTTATCAGAGTGGCTAAAATAAAAAATGAAATACAATAAAATATATAGCCAGATGTGAATAGAAAAAGTACTAGATTGGATAATCCAGTATTAGAGGGCCTGATATCTTTTCCGACCAAAAAAAAATTCAACAAAAAGACATAGATAATATCATATCGGAATGAGTTAACTGTTATATTAATCTCGAGCAAAGGGATTAAAAGAATCAAGCTCTGAACAGAAGACCCCTTTCTTTTAAGGCTCTTGAAGCTGAGATTTTGAAAGCACAATAAAAATTATGGCTCGACTCTAATATCTTTAAACAAATGATGGTTGAAAACATATGTAATTTTATAGTTTAAGATTAAAATCTTGAAATGCATATGACAAATTAATTGGTAGGCTGTAAAGTTTGCTCGGCACTGTATAAAGTTAATACGGCATCATGAAGGATTTATTCAATAAAAGCAAACATTATATAAAATCAACTCACTACATTTTGGGTTCAGTAGGACTTCATTACAAGCAAGATTCACTAACATGCTACTCCAATACTGCATTATCTCAAATTATTCACTGCTGGTAGGACTACCAGGAAACAGTATTTTATCACAGTAGTAGTATTTGAAATGTTTTCACCTTGGCATCTTTAGGAAACGAGATACACCTAACTGTGCATATGTGGTGCCTCTCTACAGAAGTCTTTTTATGCATGTGTGGATTATTACAGAAATTGAGTGGTAGAAGAAATTCAATAGTTAACTAGATGAGCATTCCAATTACTAAGAGGAAATCTTGACTTTAAATTTTCTATAAACAAAGATCTAAAATAACACAAGCAAGTCTCCAGGTCAACTACTACTAGGAAGCAAACAAACAGAAAAAAAAAAAAAACCAAAACAAAAGCAGCTATGAAACATGCTGTTTGTCTAATTAAAACATGATATCTACAACGACATCTTCTTAGATGGAGTATCCTCATTTATAACTAAATCTTGTGGTGCAACTCTCAATTACAAATACTATATTTTTATTTTTACTTCTACAAACTGATTTCTGACATCCTGATTTAATACATACAGAAGACATAGAAATTTCTTCACTCCTTTTACACAGTAGCCTTATCCTGTCTGCTGTCTCTTCCCTGCCACCTTTGTGCAGAAAGTGAACTCTTTTATAATAAATTATTCAGCTTATTATTTTATAGATATTAAATATTGTCTTGGCCATTCATATGGAAAATATTTAAAATTAATAGGTTTTTGAAAGTGCATTAAGTATGAAGAGAAGGGAAAAAGTAAAATAAATAAGATACAATGACTATTACATTCCTATAAAGTTGCTATTTAATAAAATATTTATTATGTAACCAGCTTTTTGATATTGTTCTATTGGTGAAACTTATAAAGAAATAAATTTGGGACTACCACATTCAATGCAACAAATAGCTCACTGTTTTTGATTATTAAGAAATAATAGTGATTGATAATGAAAACATTTTTTTTATGCTAATGGAATCTATTCCATGATGTAAAATGCTGTCAGTTATAACATTTTGTTGTTTTAACAACTATTGTATATACCTACAGGGAAATGTCTGTGACAGCAGAAAATGACAGGTTCAACCAATTTATTCTGTAATTATTACACTGCTATGAATGACTATTTAGAATATATTACAGTCTCCTAAATGCAAGGAACCTTGTTTTATCTAAATTGACCAGAGTTTTAATCACCATAGGAACCCAGATTAACATCAGCCAAAAAAAAAAAAAAAGTTTTGGATTCAAACAGATAAACCGAAAAGACCTTATAAACCCCTGTGGTCCAGTTTCAGAGTTCTGTCACAGGAGAGGAAACAGTCAAACAACAAAAGCAGTTAAAGTATAATTCAAATTCTTGCATTTTTCAGATATCATCAAACGGGATTCATTCAGAATCCAACATACCACAGCATAAGCTCCCATTTCTTTCATTATACAATTCCTTTACACTCTCCATACTGCCCCAAAATGTCACATAAATCTTCTCTCCTCTCTCTTGCTCAGCATCTTATTCTCTATCCCCATTCACTTTGTTCTTCATTCTTTTATGAATGAAGACTTAACCTCTATGTAGTAATCCACAGGGTTAGGCATCTTTATGGGGGTAGTGTGGTCAAATGAATAATGTTCTGAATGAGCCTTTCTAAATTTGGGGTATGTTGGGGGGATGTTATGAGGACCTTCATTTTCTGCATTATAAATATATGTTCTTATTGTTTAAATGGTTTAAACTGTACAAAAACAAAAAGAAGCACGTTCCTTTATATAATCTCTGGAGCTTAGCAGTCTCCGCTCTCTTCCAGGGATCATGTGCCCATTTGGGTGAATGAGATAAGACCTTGAGGTGCGTTCACAGTGGATAATAACTGTAGGAATTTCTTTTTCTCTAGGACTAAGTGCTCTTCCTTGGGCTGGTTTTGGCTTCTACTCTCTGAAACCTTTCATTGCTCTAGATTTGCTTTTCTGGAGTCCATCTTTTAAACCACTGAACTAATATTTATTTAATACTTTATACACTCCATATATGTGCATATCTCACCGTACCAAGTTTTTTCTCAATTCTTTCAACAAAATGATTTGCTCATGTAACAAATTAGAAAAATGGAAGATCAGATAGTAAACAGCTGAATTTGTATTAGAATCCACATTTCTTGTGTCTTACTACAGATCATTTCTCTTGATTCCATCCCAGGGTATTGGAACTTATAATTTCACATGTCTCACAAGCTTCAAAATATCCTGACAGTCTTGGACTTGAGGATTATAATAGTCAGATAAATTTTGAGTAATTTACTAGTTAGATGTGCATGTGCAATATAAAGTACACAAGAAGGGCAATGATTTATCAGAGTGGCTAAAATAAAAAATGAAATACAATAAAATATATAGCCAGATGTGAATAGAAAAAGTACTAGATTGGATAATCCAGTATTAGAGGGCCTGATATCTTTTCCGACCAAAAAAAAATTCAACAAAAAGACATAGATAATATCATATCGGAATGAGTTAACTGTTATATTAATCTCGAGCAAAGGGATTAAAAGAATCAAGCTCTGAACAGAAGACCCCTTTCTTTTAAGGCTCTTGAAGCTGAGATTTTGAAAGCACAATAAAAATTATGGCTCGACTCTAATATCTTTAAACAAATGATGGTTGAAAACATATGTAATTTTATAGTTTAAGATTAAAATCTTGAAATGCATATGACAAATTAATTGGTAGGCTGTAAAGTTTGCTCGGCACTGTATAAAGTTAATACGGCATCATGAAGGATTTATTCAATAAAAGCAAACATTATATAAAATCAACTCACTACATTTTGGGTTCAGTAGGACTTCATTACAAGCAAGATTCACTAACATGCTACTCCAATACTGCATTATCTCAAATTATTCACTGCTGGTAGGACTACCAGGAAACAGTATTTTATCACAGTAGTAGTATTTGAAATGTTTTCACCTTGGCATCTTTAGGAAACGAGATACACCTAACTGTGCATATGTGGTGCCTCTCTACAGAAGTCTTTTTATGCATGTGTGGATTATTACAGAAATTGAGTGGTAGAAGAAATTCAATAGTTAACTAGATGAGCATTCCAATTACTAAGAGGAAATCTTGACTTTAAATTTTCTATAAACAAAGATCTAAAATAACACAAGCAAGTCTCCAGGTCAACTACTACTAGGAAGCAAACAAACAGAAAAAAAAAAAAAACCAAAACAAAAGCAGCTATGAAACATGCTGTTTGTCTAATTAAAACATGATATCTACAACGACATCTTCTTAGATGGAGTATCCTCATTTATAACTAAATCTTGTGGTGCAACTCTCAATTACAAATACTATATTTTTATTTTTACTTCTACAAACTGATTTCTGACATCCTGATTTAATACATACAGAAGACATAGAAATTTCTTCACTCCTTTTACACAGTAGCCTTATCCTGTCTGCTGTCTCTTCCCTGCCACCTTTGTGCAGAAAGTGAACTCTTTTATAATAAATTATTCAGCTTATTATTTTATAGATATTAAATATTGTCTTGGCCATTCATATGGAAAATATTTAAAATTAATAGGTTTTTGAAAGTGCATTAAGTATGAAGAGAAGGGAAAAAGTAAAATAAATAAGATACAATGACTATTACATTCCTATAAAGTTGCTATTTAATAAAATATTTATTATGTAACCAGCTTTTTGATATTGTTCTATTGGTGAAACTTATAAAGAAATAAATTTGGGACTACCACATTCAATGCAACAAATAGCTCACTGTTTTTGATTATTAAGAAATAATAGTGATTGATAATGAAAACATTTTTTTTATGCTAATGGAATCTATTCCATGATGTAAAATGCTGTCAGTTATAACATTTTGTTGTTTTAACAACTATTGTATATACCTACAGGGAAATGTCTGTGACAGCAGAAAATGACAGGTTCAACCAATTTATTCTGTAATTATTACACTGCTATGAATGACTATTTAGAATATATTACAGTCTCCTAAATGCAAGGAACCTTGTTTTATCTAAATTGACCAGAGTTTTAATCACCATAGGAACCCAGATTAACATCAGCCAAAAAAAAAAAAAAAGTTTTGGATTCAAACAGATAAACCGAAAAGACCTTATAAACCCCTGTGGTCCAGTTTCAGAGTTCTGTCACAGGAGAGGAAACAGTCAAACAACAAAAGCAGTTAAAGTATAATTCAAATTCTTGCATTTTTCAGATATCATCAAATGGGATTCATTCAGAATCCAACATACCACAGCATAAGCTCCCATTTCTTTCATTATACAATTCCTTTACACTCTCCATACTGCCCCAAAATGTCACATAAATCTTCTCTCCTCTCTCTTGCTCAGCATCTTATTCTCTATCCCCATTCACTTTGTTCTTCATTCTTTTATGAATGAAGACTTAACCTCTATGTAAATCAACTTAGCCTCTCTCTCAGCCAATGAAAATCCTTTTCCTTTGGGGTGAGGAGAGAAACTGAGCAGGTATGAGGATGAAGGAAGACTGTAAACGCTCACACATTAACGCTACTTGAGGTATCACAGGAAAACACTTTATTGTAAAATATAAATCTAAAATCATCTGTTATGCCTTAATGTTACCTCATTAACATATGTTCTTGAGAAAGACAGTCATTTAAAAGGTGTACTAGTAGAACAATGAAGAGTTTCAACTGTTCATGACATTTTTGGTGTTTTTCAACTGACCAAAAATGTCATGAACAGTTGAAACTATTCATTGTTCTACTAGTACACCGACTGCTTCATTTCTAAAGTAGGAAGAGGCAACCTCTGATTTTTAATATTATAGTAATGTCTCTGATATTTGTCTTCTATATTTGTACTAAACGATACCCTTTCTTTTAGGATATAGCATGACACGCTTTACAAATATTATCTTAATTATTCCTTCAAGATAAAAAAGGAAAGATGGGATCTGTGGATTAATGAAAATTTAACAAAGCAATTAACCTAGAATCCTACTCTCAAATGGTATCATTTCTATGTTTAAGTTTTCTAAAGTTTTGTGAAGTAGGTTGAACAATTAATTCAATAGCTTGAATTGTTTTTCAAATACAGTATCCCCTCATTTTTCCAACATCTTTTTAGATGTCAGAGGGGAAACTTTTCAGGTAACTTAAATTTAATCCAAAATTAAAAAAAAAAAAGTAAAACTGTTGTAGGCAGTACAGTAAAATGAAAAGAGTGTGAGATGTGTTCTTTGAAGATGCGCACTCAAGTTCTGACCCTGACACACACTCTGGCCTAGGGTAGGACACTTCATCTCCTGTGAACCTGTTTCTTCATCTGCAAAATGGAGGATGAACTAGCAGTCTGGGAGTCTTTTACATCATTAAAGTTCTATAAAAGAAAATTTCCTTAAAATTCTCTTGCATTTCTGAACAAATTAAAAATGAATGTAATTTAATATTTTCTAGGTGGCTGAGGGCCATCAATAGAAAAATTAATTATCTGATATAGTAAAAGGCCACTGAGTTTGTAAGGTCACTTGGTTCCCACATAAAATAACTCCGGGCTGCTGAGTTCCTATATAAATGGGTGTGTGTGTGTGTGTGTGTGTGTGTGTGTGTGTGTGTTTACCTTTTTATTTTCAGCTATTGTTTATGATATTATCACTGTCTGTTTATAACATGCTGCCTTGTTTTTAATACACTTATTGAGAGATAAATCCATTTTCTTCTGCTTCGTACTCTGAGAAGATGGAGGACAGTTGTTAAAGTATTCTTTCTTTAATGTCGCCTACTTGAGACAATTATGTCATTAGAGAATTTTCTTTTCTCCGAAGTCTAAAGCAGTCTCAACCTTGACTCATCTGTCACACTTTCCAATGAGTAAACTACTTTACAATTTTGTAAATTCCTCTCAATGCCTATTAAGCTGTCTTGTTTCAAAACAAAAAACTGTGGTCTAATAAGGAAAGACTTGCTATTTCTATTAACGTTGCCGTTAACATATCTTAAAGTGATGTTAACACTTTTGGTATTTCCATTTTACCAATGGTATATATGACTATATGCACACCTATGCACACATGCACAACACACACACACTCCCAATTGAAATAGTAAACTTGGTTGGCTGGAAAAACCATAAGAATTTTACTATGAGTTATTCAATAAGGCTTGATATACAGTAGTTTAAATTCTCCTGAGAAATAAAACTGATGAATGGGGCTGTGTTTTAGAATCAGGTCATAATTTTAAAGCAAGAAGACTCTATGAATGACTATTTAGAATATATTACAGTCTCCTAAAGGCAAGGAACCTTGTTTTATCTAAATTGACCAAAGTTTTAATCACCATTGGCACCCAAGTTAACATCTGTAAGTATTTGGCTAGTATTGTGATTTGCATCCCAGAACTAGTGCCTAGGGAATAAAAGACGTGACTATCAGTTAGAAAATTTGTATAAAATTTGAAAGCAGATATTTAGGTTAAAAAAAATACTTTTATAAAAGTCACAGAACTGAAACAAGAAAAGATAACATTGTAGATAAGTTGCTTTCATGTGAATATTATTTAAGATATAAACTTTTTCTTAGAGCCACCAAACTCACCTACAAAGAGAGGATGGGAAATTGTTCAAAATAACACGAGGGTAATGGGACATGAATATTACACCTTATTGCATTGGGATAAATTTCCAAAAATTTTTTGAGTTGTTGAAATAAATTTCCTAAGCTTAAACATGGGACTAATGAAAGAATTCTATTAAAATTATGCTCAAATATAATGTAAGATCATTTTATGTACACTTATTGTATATCCCGTATGTCATCTTATAAATTGTGTGTGTGTGTGTGTGTGTGTGTGTGTGTGTGTGTGTGTGTTTGTATAGAGGGTTGGACTGTGGGTAGTGAGTGAATTTATTAAGCCAAATACCTAAGTTGTTCCCCCAAAAGGGGGGAAATTGATTTAAACGATTATTTGCCATTAAAGCTCAAATAAGTCCACCACACTTAGGTTTTTCTCTTATGGTTTCCAAGTTTTGACAACTGTCAGTTTACAGATGTGATTACTTTATCTAAGCATCACAAATGCTGCATTGGTATCTTCAGAAAATACACTATGAAAGCTGCAGTTTCACTATCCCAAATCAATTACTGCATTCTTAAACTTGCAGTATATTTATTTGTGGGCACTGATGCAGCCAGTGGGAGGCTATTGATTGGAGTATATGTCATGTGTAGTAGGAGAGAAAGATTAAAAGTGTTTTCTGCTTAATGGGTTGGTATTAAGTAGGTGGGAATGGCTTCTAATTAGCCAACAATTTCTGTTTCCCAGTTTCGCTCAGTTCCCTCCTCCTGCCGGTCACCAGCTGCCAATCTGCCCCCATTTTTTTAATTTTTTTTTTATTTGGAGTTCATTGCTCACTGCAGTGAAAGCCTTTGTTTAAGAAAGAAGGCTCCCAGGGTCTCAGCTGCCTGGGTACAGCTTGCTGCCTACGATGAGTAGCAACTGTCAGTTTATTTTATCTCAGCCTTTTCATCATTCTGCTGAAACTGATCGACTGAAACCACCTGAGAGACCTGAGGATTCCGTACCTACAAGTCATTAGCCAGGACTGCAGCCTCTCACCACATAGCAAGTCAACTGAACACTTCCTGAAATGCTGTCCACTTTAACCCCATGCTTCCCCGTGAACATAGAAGAATTCTGTCCCTTTTTTGTTTTTGAGGCTGAGTGACGGGAGATGACTCCTTTGATGTACAGACATATAAGTCAGGATATTTTGCTTTGGCTACAGGATGAATATAATGTCCCCATGGCGGGCTTTGCTACAGTGATCCCACTGATGTGAATGTGAAATTGGAAAACATTTTACAGAGTGACTTTATAAGATCGGAGCTTAAGCCCCATTCTTTACAAACATCAAATATGCTGGATTGAAGCCTGAATATGCATGCATGCGATCAATAAAATAGCTGCTTAGGTGGTTTCTTGTTTCATTTTAGAACTGAGTAAAGAGAAATTTCCCCCACACTTTAATGATACTTTTCTAGAGAAACCATCTAATCTGTTGTATCCAGAATGCATCAACGCAGAATGACATGACGAAAACACTCCGAAGAAAATGTTTAGTAAAAACCAGTGACGTGTAAACCTACTGGAAAACGACGCTGCCATGTAGAGCCGTGGAGTGGAGACTGTGCGGCCCGTATGTACGCATCCGCGTGGGTAGGTAGGCTTCTCGCAAAAGCGAAATTTTAGAAACATTTAGAAGGAGAAAGGAAACGTAACTGAGCAGAGAGAAATGTTATTATTCCTGATAAATGATGTGAACTAACAAATAAGAGCTGGGATTAAGGAGGAAGGCTTTCACTTGATTTAAAAATAGATCTAAAGAAGGCAAAAGGAATAGATGTACTGATTCAGAGTGCTTTCCATATTTCATATGTGAATTTATAATATTGCTAAGAAATGTTATCTGAAGATCCACTAAGTGCATTTACATATAATAGTGAAATGTATAT
>NW_011888828.1:6699909-6711848 GCF_000151845.1 Pteropus vampyrus | reverse complement strand
AGAGTGTGAGATGTGTTCTTTGAAGATGCGCACTCAAGTTCTGACCCTGACACACACTCTGGCCTAGGGTAGGACACTTCATCTCCTGTGAACCTGTTTCTTCATCTGCAAAATGGAGGATGAACTAGCAGTCTGGGAGTCTTTTACATCATTAAAGTTCTATAAAAGAAAATTTCCTTAAAATTCTCTTGCATTTCTGAACAAATTAAAAATGAATGTAATTTAATATTTTCTAGGTGGCTGAGGGCCATCAATAGAAAAGTTAATTATCTGATATAGTAAAAGGCCACTGAGTTTGTAAGGTCACTTGGTTCCCACATAAAATAACTCCGGGCTGCTGAGTTCCTATATAAATGGTTGTGTGTGTGTGTGTGTGTGTGTGTGTGTGTGTGTGTGTGTGTTTACCTTTTTATTTTCAGCTATTGTTTATGATATTATCACTGTCTGTTTATAACATGCTGCCTTGTTTTTAATACACTTATTGAGAGATAAATCCATTTTCTTCTGCTTCGTACTCTGAGAAGATGGAGGACAGTTGTTAAAGTATTCTTTCTTTAATGTCGCCTACTTGAGACAATTATGTCATTAGAGAATTTTCTTTCTCCGAAGTCTAAAGCAGTCTCAACCTTGACTCATCTGTCACACTTTCCAAATGAGTAAACTACTTTACAATTTTGTAAATTCCTCTCAATGCCTTTTAAGCTGTCTTGTTTCAAAACAAAAAACTGTGGTCTAATAAGGAAAGACTTGCTATTTCTATTAACGTTGCCGTTAACATATCTTAAAGTGATGTTAACACTTTTGGTATTTCCATTTTACCAATGGTATATATGACTATATGCACACCTATGCACACATGCACAACACACACACACTCCCAATTGAAATAGTAAACTTGGTTGGCTGGAAAAACCATAAGAATTTTACTATGAGTTATTCAATAAGGCTTGATATACAGTAGTTTAAATTCTCCTGAGAAATAAAACTGATGAATGGGGCTGTGTTTTAGAATCAGGTCATAATTTTAAAGCAAGAAGACTCTATGAATGACTATTTAGAATATATTACAGTCTCCTAAAGGCAAGGAACCTTGTTTTATCTAAATTGACCAAAGTTTTAATCACCATTGGCACCCAAGTTAACATCTGTAAGTATTTGGCTAGTATTGTGATTTGCATCCCAGAACTAGTGCCTAGGGAATAAAAGACGTGACTATCAGTTAGAAAATTTGTATAAAATTTGAAAGCAGATATTTAGGTTAAAAAAAATACTTTTATAAAAGTCACAGAACTGAAACAAGAAAAGATAACATTGTAGATAAGTTGCTTTCATGTGAATATTATTTAAGATATAAACTTTTTCTTAGAGCCACCAAACTCACCTACAAAGAGAGGATGGGAAATTGTTCAAAATAACACGAGGGTAATGGGACATGAATATTACACCTTATTGCATTGGGATAAATTTCCAAAAATTTTTTGAGTTGTTGAAATAAATTTCCTAAGCTTAAACATGGGACTAATGAAAGAATTCTATTAAAATTATGCTCAAATATAATGTAAGATCATTTTATGTACACTTATTGTATATCCCGTATGTCATCTTATAAATTGTGTGTGTGTGTGTGTGTGTGTGTGTGTGTGTGTGTGTGTGTTTGTATAGAGGGTTGGACTGTGGGTAGTGAGTGAATTTATTAAGCCAAATACCTAAGTTGTTCCCCCAAAAGGGGGGAAATTGATTTAAACGATTATTTGCCATTAAAGCTCAAATAAGTCCACCACACTTAGGTTTTTCTCTTATGGTTTCCAAGTTTTGACAACTGTCAGTTTACAGATGTGATTACTTTATCTAAGCATCACAAATGCTGCATTGGTATCTTCAGAAAATACACTATGAAAGCTGCAGTTTCACTATCCCAAATCAATTACTGCATTCTTAAACTTGCAGTATATTTATTTGTGGGCACTGATGCAGCCAGTGGGAGGCTATTGATTGGAGTATATGTCATGTGTAGTAGGAGAGAAAGATTAAAAGTGTTTTCTGCTTAATGGGTTGGTATTAAGTAGGTGGGAATGGCTTCTAATTAGCCAACAATTTCTGTTTCCCAGTTTCGCTCAGTTCCCTCCTCCTGCCGGTCACCAGCTGCCAATCTGCCCCCATTTTTTTAATTTTTTTTTTATTTGGAGTTCATTGCTCACTGCAGTGAAAGCCTTTGTTTAAGAAAGAAGGCTCCCAGGGTCTCAGCTGCCTGGGTACAGCTTGCTGCCTACGATGAGTAGCAACTGTCAGTTTATTTTATCTCAGCCTTTTCATCATTCTGCTGAAACTGATCGACTGAAACCACCTGAGAGACCTGAGGATTCCGTACCTACAAGTCATTAGCCAGGACTGCAGCCTCTCACCACATAGCAAGTCAACTGAACACTTCCTGAAATGCTGTCCACTTTAACCCCATGCTTCCCCGTGAACATAGAAGAATTCTGTCCCTTTTTTGTTTTTGAGGCTGAGTGATGGGAGATGACTCCTTTGATGTACAGACATATAAGTCAGGATATTTTGCTTTGGCTACAGGATGAATATAATGTCCCCATGGCGGGCTTTGCTACAGTGATCCCACTGATGTGAATGTGAAATTGGAAAACATTTTACAGAGTGACTTTATAAGATCGGAGCTTAAGCCCCATTCTTTACAAACATCAAATATGCTGGATTGAAGCCTGAATATGCATGCATGCGATCAATAAAATAGCTGCTTAGGTGGTTTCTTGTTTCATTTTAGAACTGAGTAAAGAGAAATTTCCCCCACACTTTAATGATACTTTTCTAGAGAAACCATCTAATCTGTTGTATCCAGAATGCATCAACGCAGAATGACATGACGAAAACACTCCGAAGAAAATGTTTAGTAAAAACCAGTGACGTGTAAACCTACTGGAAAACGACGCTGCCATGTAGAGCCGTGGAGTGGAGACTGTGCGGCCCGTATGTACGCATCCGCGTGGGTAGGTAGGCTTCTCGCAAAAGCGAAATTTTAGAAACATTTAGAAGGAGAAAGGAAACGTAACTGAGCAGAGAGAAATGTTATTATTCCTGATAAATGATGTGAACTAACAAATAAGAGCTGGGATTAAGGAGGAAGGCTTTCACTTGATTTAAAAATAGATCTAAAGAAGGCAAAAGGAATAGATGTACTGATTCAGAGTGCTTTCCATATTTCATATGTGAATTTATAATATTGCTAAGAAATGTTATCTGAAGATCCACTAAGTGCATTTACATATAATAGTGAAATGTATATTATATATTTGTAAGTATAGAGATGTAGAATGTATAAATATAATGTATTTATAAATATATAGATACATAATATATAAATATATAATCTAGCTAACCTTGCATTATTACTTTGAAATACTGAAAAACTTAAGAGTAGTTCTCAAACACAAGAATCACCTGGTGAGCTTCTTAAGATCAGACTCTCAAGTCCTATTCACTGGAGATTCTGATTCAATAAGTTTATGGTAAGGCCCTAGAATAGGCATTTATAACAAGCTCTCCCATCAGCATTGATCAGGTAATTTTAATGCAACTGGTCCTTGAGTTGACCCTTGAGAAACTGCCTAAAGCTTATTGCGAAGTTTGATTTTCCGCAGGGTATCTTAAAATACTTGTATCACGATAGAAGATGAAACAGAATATCTCGAGTCACCAATGAACAATTCTAATCCCAATATTTTCTCATAAGCTCTTCTTATAATTTCGTTGAAATCATTTAAAAAATGAAACATACTAGATTACGATGGAAAAATACCAGAGCGTTTCACATGTCAGAGGTGTTGTTTTGTCAAACTCTTGATTCAATATGTATTCTATGTCACAAGATAAAATGTAGTTCTGTAGATTTTAAACAAAAAGGCCACTGCTTCACAACCTACACTTCACACTGCAGCTAAAATGATCTTTCTGAAAAGTCAGAGGCCTATACTCAGACCTCAGTGACAACTATCTGTCACAATGGGAATATAATCCAAAGCCATCACTGTGGCCTGAAGGGCCTGTATTAACTGGCGGCTGCTGGAAGCTCAATTCTTCCTTCTCACTCAATTTGCTCTCGCCATTGTGGTCTTCTCATTGTTACTTGACTAAGACTAGCTTTTCCTGGACATCTTCCTCCTACCCTTTTAGATATTCACACAGCTCATTTGGTCATTTCAACCAGATTTCTATGCAAATCATTCCTCTTTTGAGTAGCTTCTCTGAACTTTCTGTTTAAAATTGCTCTCCCCAAATGCAATCACTTCCTGTCCTCTTACCCCAGATTTTTTTTCATAGCACTTAGCACCATTTCTAGTGGTTGCTTGCCAGCATCTAAACCTCCATTTTCACGTGTAAGACATTCTCTACTTTCTAAATTTAAGGGGGCCTTGAAAAGCCAGATACTTTCCCAGTTGCTCTTGCATCTGGGTAGAGTCATGTGAGCCAAGCTCCACCAATCAGCGGCACACACGCCAAACTTTGCATCCTGAGCTGTGACTTGTTAAGCAGGGCTGTGCAGAATCCAGCCTGGTAAGGCACAGCACCAGGCAGGATTCTATAGTGTGAAACTTCCCTAATAGTTCTCATAACAAGAAATTAATCTGCCAAGGTGTATGTGCTAGTTAACTTTTTTCCTGGACATTTTTTGCTATTATATAAACATGGTTCTAGTATATGCAAACCAAAAAGATTTGTCATATACAGTTTTATTCACAGAACAGGGCGGTTAGTTCTTTTGTATCCCTGTTAATAGGTGTGTATAAATATTTACACGAACCTAAAAAGTTATTGAATTGCACTTTGTGAATATAGATTGTTGCATTTATAGGTATTTAATATTTACTTTAATTTTAGTATGTGGCTTGATCTTTCTCTGCTTGTCTTCAAATTTATGTGCTTATGAGAGTCAAGAAAAGATCCTGAAGAAAGAACATTAGGTTGGTTTTGGTCTACTTATCTTTTACAAATTACATTTTTCTTGGCATGTACTGAGAAAGCTACCCAGTAGAAAGCTGATACTTTTTAAAGGGAAAATTCCTATGTTAGATATAGAAAGTGACAGTACTATGCATAATTATCTATGCAATTACACTTGCACATGCTTGAAAATTTTAGCCGGGAATGCTTAATAACATTTGCATGGTTAAATGAGACAGCAGAAACAACTGGAAAGGCCTCAGGGCATGGTCATCTATTTAAGCATCCACTTGGATTTTCAACATAATTAGTCATATAATTGTGTGCCTAAACTTAGTAGATTAATGTAATTATAAATTATTAAAAAGCTGTGCGTGTATTTGCTCTCTATTTCTTGCCAATTGAATTACTAAAGAATATACTATATTCACATTTCATCATATAAATCTTCAATATCCATTATTTTTAGAATATGATATGATTTTATGATCAAATCATAATATCATAATATCAGTCTATTCTTCTGTCCCCCTTAGACTTTTATGAAAAATGTTTCATTTGTTTATGTTATATTCAATACAATGAGTTTTTATGTTTATTAATTTTGTTTTCAATTTTAATTAATATCCAAAGGTTGGACATAATAGCTTCCTCTCATACAGTTGATTTCCTCCTTTTCATAATTCTATTAGTGGTTGGTGGTAAAAACTTGAACCTACTAAATCTGTAAAAATATTAACCTCAACATTTTATGATGGTCATTTGGACTCAAATTCTCCCAGTGTTTTGCACCAATCTTTTTTATTTTGAAGCTTCATTTCATTTCATTTCATTTCATATTTCTCCACTGTTACTTTATATCTGAGTTAAAAACATGTGGAGATTTGAGGAACACTATGCATCCCTTCCCAGGAGCTTATCTAATAAGCAAGATTAGAAGACCTTCGAAAGTGTGGAACTAAATCCTTTGATAAGAGTGCAAAATACACTTTATTAGCCGATATAATGAAGCACATAGATTTAATTCAGAGAAATCCAGCTTATTTCACTAAAATTAACCAGTCAAGTCAGTCATCACGGTAAGGCATTATAAATAATTTCTAAAAGAATATTCATCGTGAAAAGTATTTTTATATTAATTATGCTAAAGAACCTGGACTATAAGACCATTCGCTCTTGCCTGGGAGTTAAAGACATAGGGGTGACAGAGTAAAGTGATTTCAAGAAAGTGAATTCTGGAACCATAAATATAGTTTTTGACTTATGTTGTGGTTAAAAAAATAAAAATTCACAATAATGAGGAAAACCAAGCTGAGAGGCACTTAGAAAGAAAAACTCCCACATAATACCCAGACCTGGGAAGCTTTGGACAGGATTAGTAGCCAACAAAATTTGTTCCTTAAATATGTTCGTTTTAAATACAGTATATATGTTCTTTTTTTCCAAAGAAATCATATGGATCAAGGATCATTAGAATTGTCCTAATAGAGCCTTACCAAAGACAACTTAGATGCACATAGGAGAGAATCTTTTTGCCCCCAGTTCTAGTAACAGTAGAAAGTGTTTGAGTTAAACTGACACAGTATTTGGAATCCGTGACCACAAGTGAAAGGACACAGCTAGAAGCAGAGGTAAGACCCCTCATTGCAAATGAGATAAATAGAGACAGGTAACCACAGGGTTCTGCTAGAAGTTAAACCCTCCAGCATTTACTCTGGTTTTGCTATGATTATCCCAACTACCAAATTTTTATAAGTTTTTCAAATGAGTAATTACAGATGAAACTGAGACCAAAGCAGACTAGAGAAACCCAGCTATTTTTTTCTTAGAAGTGCACATTGGAAAGTTAAAACTGGTAACACCATCAGCTACCAAGAACTGTGAGCAGAATCTAAAAGAAGCATAGATTTGTTTGAGCAATCAAGAATTCTCTTTTATTGAACCTAGGCAGAGATAGAAAAGGAAGCTCTCAGAGGGGGAAAAAAAGAAGGAAAAAAAAAAAAAAGATCTTTCAACCCAAGGGATCTAGAGCTACATTATTATTTCCCAATGAAGTGAGCGTTATTTTTCTGAAGAAATACTTGATTCCTAAGGAAGCAAACTTGTCACTTGTGTTGTAGACAATAGATGAATTGTATTTGAATGAGAACATTTGAAATTCAGGCTCAAATTCTGCTATCGTTTATATTTAAAAATTTTGCTACAATTAATATTGATTTGCCTTTTTAGCATGTTTCATCTTTGGAATTATTTTTTCTTATCAGTTGCAGAAGACACCAGATTCTGTAAGCTCTTTCCTGAAATTATTAGAAGTACACTTTGATCATCTATTGATTTAAATGAGATTAGCAGAGAAGATGTATATCTTTCTTAAACTTTTTGACAGTAGCAGAGAGTATATAAAGGATATATTTTAATGTTTCATCTCTCATTTGTCTTGTTAAACTTGTTTTCTGTGACTAGAAATGGAGGTAAAAAACAAGGCATTTTAATGCTCTCTGCTTCTAAAATAATCACAGGCAGGCCCACAGCATATAAACATACAATTCATAAATTGTCACGCAGAGAAATGGCTGTTCTGATTCTCCCACTGGGGCTTTTGCTGCTGCTGTCCAGGGAGCCACCACGAAGGACCGTGAAGCTCATGGAGTCAGGACAGCCTAAATTAAGCTGTGGTAACAAACAACTCTGAAAATCTCAGTGGTTCACCAAAACATGGATTATTCTGTTCACGCAATGTCTGATGCAGATATGAATGGCTTTCCAGGACAAATGTTCTACCTGTGGAGATTTAGTGATCCAGGCTGCTTCGATCTTGTGGCTCCATAATTTTTAATAAGGCTTCCTCTGTGATCACTGCAGCTGCAGTGGAGAGGAATCAGCTGCAGCATCTCAGGCGGGCTCTCCACTGCTTAAGCCCAGAAATAACTTTTGCCCCTTGGCCAGGCCTTGCCACAGAGCCCTGCTTAGTTGACAGGGACTGAGAAGAGCCATCTTCCATGTGCCCAGAGAGTAAAGAACCAGACACTGGAGCATCTGCAAATTCTATCCCCTTAAGCAATGGTTACGGAACCCTCTAAAAATTATACGCAATAATTGTATGTCTTTCTGATGAAAGGAGATGGACCTTAGCTTTCCTCAGTTTATTTAAGGGGAGTGTGATCTATCATCTAAAAATTATAATAAGCTTGACTTTTTTTAAAGGTATAAATTTACACTGAAGAAAGGTAAGCTTTGAAATTCAAGAATAACTTAGAGAAAATGAATTTAAGGGTAGCTTCCCCACACTGCCTGAATGATTTCAATTATATACTATATTATAACTGTCCTAAGTCCTGGCAATAGGTGCTCTTCCAACATTTAAAAAAATCCCAATAGTTCAGATAGGTTAAAGCACTTTTAGTCATTCACAGTATGGTGTGAATCAGTTCAGTCAGATTGATTTCTTTCTGACAGTGCTCATATCCTCTGAAGGATAGATGTCTCAATTAGGAAAGGAGTTAAGTTGGGAGGAGGAATAAGTAAATTTAGAACATGGGGCATGTTTAAAATTTGGAGATTGTCAGATACTGAGATACTGCCTAATGCTTGCAAATGAACTTAATAATTAAAAAGTAGGTTATTCAACATAGTCCACAGTTCAGGTATTCCTTGAGCACTACTATGTGCCAGGCATTGTGCTAGCTGCTGAGACTACAATAGCAAATACGGTTGCTACTCTGTCCTAGATAATGTGTCAGCACTACATGGCATTTTATTATTAGCATGCTTTTACAAAAGACAAAAACAATAACAGTAACAAAAAACTTGACCTAAAATTGACTTACGAAATAAGAATATTTATCGCACATTAAAATATGTGGCGATGGCAATTATGTGGTTAATTTAGCATACGAGAATATCGTTAAGGATCTAGATTCCTTCTACCGGTTCCTGCTGCCATCATCATTTTGGTAGCTTAGTTGCAGTTGGCTACGTCAGCTGCAGGCATCACATAGTCATGTGACACTTAAAGTCAGGAAAAAGGGAATCTCTCATCTTGTGCTCCTGTTTAAGAATGGAGAAAACCTTCCTGGGAATTCCTCAGAAGATTTTCTTCTCTTATATCATTAAACAGAAATGTGTCACATATCATCCATAATGCTATCACTTGGCAAATAAAATGAGGTCATAGTGACTGGTTTACATTAGGAATACTCAGCCACTGGGGATGGAGAAGGGCCCAATCTCCCCCTAATGACATAACTTGAGGAGCGAGAAGGAGCAGGATTTGGTGGGATTCAGTTAGCAAGCAGGTAAGAAGCTGGGCAATGGCCGCTGGGTAGGCAACCAACAGGGCCTTCCACTCAGATGCCTTATGTCATTGGACTCTCAAGGCAACCTTGTGAAGTAGAAGCTGTCATCTTTCTTTATAGATGAGGTAACAGAGGTAAAGTTACTCAAACCCACCAGCTACGAAGTGGTGGAGCTGGGATTTAAAAGACTCTCGACTTCAAAGTTCAAATTCCTCACAATATTTGGTGAATACGGTCAAAGAAAATGGCCTATCACTGAGCTATACCTTTTCCAAATTCACAGCCTTGCCTTAATTCTGTACTTCAGTTTGCCCCAAAAGCCTTAAAGAAGTGTTTATTGTAGTACTTTGAAGTAATTGTGTACAAGGTTATATAATGATTCCTCTCATTAACCTTTATTTTTTCTCTCTCCCTTGCTCTATGTTGATATACTTGTAATATTATGGCAAAAACAATGTAAGGGAGTTTTTACATGAGGTTTACTATAAATCATGTTAGGGACATGATGCTTTTAAAATTCATAATAATTCCTTTAGGTTTCCAGATTTCCTTAAATTCGATTAGAGTAAAATAATTTTAAAAGCATAAGAATTTTCTTAGTAACTTAAGAATCATAAATTTAAAGAACTGTAAAGGAATTCAAAGATTGTAGGTAGTCTAATCACCTCCCTGCACCATAACTTGTCTAATACTGAAAATCCCAGCTGGAAAGGTCCTGGGAAGAAAAGACTGAGTATATCAAATAATTATCTATTTGATGTATCCTACATCACACACATAACAGCCTCACAATAATAAAACCAATCTCAATACCAACAATATGACTACTGAAAACAGTTTAAGTTTTTTGAGGGGAAGTGCATTTTTTAGGAGATAGTTCACTTTAGATATGTAGTTAAATTTGTTTTAAAGCCACTTCGTATATTTCCTGTGTGATTATATCATCAATTGGATACATGTTTATGATTATTAGTTTTATTTTAGATTTTCAGAGATTGCTTTGCTTTTTCGAAATTTACTTTTATTAGGGCTTCTTGAAGAAATGCCTGATTCCAGATCTGAATTCAAAAATGTATATGATGAGCCTGAAACAATTTCTCATACCAATTAGCAAGGAAGACATCAAAAACCACAAAACCTACACCAGAGGCTGTTTGCAGGAGGCAGTGATGATTTGGGGCCAAAAGTATCCAAGATAAAAACAGATCACTCACCCTAAGTCAGAAGGTTTTTTAATAAGAAAAAAAACAAAATGGAAATCAAAACAAATCCCATTTAAAGAGACTCAACTGCTAGGCAATGGGAATACAGTTGTAAAAATAAGGGGTTCCCAAAGAAGAGGTTGATGGTGTGAGCAATAAGAAATTCAGTCCAGCCATCCACTTACGGTGGTCCCCAAGTTAGCAGTTGCCTGAAACAGAAAGTACCTTTACAGAACCAGATTTCTCCATTTAATTGACATTTAATTCACCTTTATGATAAACTCCATAATACTTCGTTATTATTTTTATTTTATTTGCTTTAAACAGCTGATTATTTTTAAAAGCAATTTTAAAAAACAAAAATTGATTTTTCCTATTTCTCATTTCCGTGTTCATTGTTTTGTGTAGACCCAGATTTCAATCTAGACTCATTTTCTTTCTGCTGAGAGAAGTTTCTTTAGCGTTTCTTGTGTGTTAGTATGAATTCTTTCCTCTTTTTTATGCTTGGAAAAAAATTCTATTTTTCCTATTTATTTGAAAGATATTTTCACTGGGTATAGAACTCTAGGTATGATGTCTTTTTCTTTTAGTACTTTAAATAAATTGCTTCATTCTGTTTTGATTTACATTATCTCCAGTGATATTTCTTCTCTTCTTATCTTTGTTCTTGTATATGCAACGTGTTTGTTCTCTCCCACCTCACCCCACAGTAGACGCTTTCAAGGTTCTTCTCTTTATCACCAGTTTGAAGCACTGATTATGATGTGCCTTGGTTTAATTTTTCTTATGTTTCGTTTGCTTAGGATTCATTGAGCTTCTTGGATCTGTTGGTTTATAGTTTTCATCAAATTCGGAGAAAATCAGCCATTAATTATTTTTTAAAATATTTTTTTTCTGTTCTCTCTCTTTTTTTTTCTCCACTGAAGGTTCCAAATTACTCATATATTAGGCTTCTTGAAGTTGATCCATAATTCTCTGACATGCTGTATTCATTTTTTTCAGTATTTTTCTTTGTATTTAATTTTGGAAAGTTTCTATTGCTACTTTTAAGTACATTAATCTTTTTTCTCTGCATTATCTAATCTGCTGCTAATCCTATCCAGTTCGCTTTTCATCTGGACATTTTACTTCTAGAAATTCAATTTGGGTCTTTTTTTTTTTTTCTTTCCCTATCTTCCATTACTCTACAAATTTAATCTTTCCTCTGCCTCCTTGAACATATGAAAAATAGTTTTAATAGCCTTCTTATATCCTGGCATGCTAGTTCTATCATCTGTGCAATTTATGGGTCAATTTCTATTTATTTATTTTCTCCTCATTATGAGTCATGTCTTCCAGCTTCTTGGCATGTCTATGTAATTTTGATTGGGTGCCAGATATTGTAAGTTTTACCTTGTTGGGTGTTAGATATTTTTTTATTCCTATAAATATTCTTGAGTTTTGTTTTAGGGTTCGGTTAAGCTACTTGGAAACAGTTTGATCCTTGTTT
>NW_011888828.1:6692043-6698882 GCF_000151845.1 Pteropus vampyrus | reverse complement strand
TGCAGAGGATGGAAAGAGGCTATAAAAATGGTACCAGAATTAGGAAGGCAGAGACAGCCACAAACTAATGTGCATAAAGAAGGGATAATGATGAGTAGTGAATGAGGCATGTTCAGAAATTGGAGGCCCCAAAAACAGTGAGGAAAAAGCAGGGGTCGAGGAAATGCTGAGAAGTATGACATAGGGTTGGCCAGGAAGCTAGACTGAAAGTCTGCAGATGAAATAGTTCATTAGATTTAGCAACCTCAGCAGAGCCAACCAGGGAAAAGTAAAATTGTATATGACATCAGATAGCTAGAATCAAATATTTACACTTGGCATTTATACAGTTGTTCAATATAATAGTAATAATAATAATAAATTGTTTTTTGTGGAAAGCCACAGAAACAGGTGTTTATGGAGGAAAAACAACAAATAAGATGCCCGTGAAAATCTAGTTTGCACTCTTAAGGACTGCAAACTACCATATTTATTTAGAAGATGCTCTTACTGAGGAATTGTGGTTAGTGACAGAATAATCTTATCAATGATCTGTTTGAAACCTCAAGTATCAGGCTAAAGATATGAAATAAAATCTTTTACCAAAAGTCACAAAGCTAATCAGTGCTTAATATGATATTAGAATCCAGACCATTGGACTCTTAACAGCCTCTCTCAATTACACCAAGCTGCCATTGGGTGAGCTCTGATTTCGTCACATTTTTCACCAGAATCTTCTTTTTATGTGTCATATTTTTGAACACATTATTAGAGACAGAGGTTTGCTATGTTATGATATAGGATGATGTAAGAATACACAATACGTTTTCCTTTTCCTTTCTTTTTGATTTTTCCCCTTGAATTTTCTTGGTTTTTTTTACCCATTTTCCCCTTATTAAAAAAAAATTGAAATAAAAAAATCTTGCTGAATTTTTGGCTTCTTTAACTTTCTCCTCATTGTTAGGGTTATTTAACTAACAGAAGTAGCTGATTAAAGTATAAAAGAACATGAGACTCACTCATTAATGTTGCTTTTTCACCTTCTTTCAGAAGGTTGCATTCATGAATAAAAAATACAAGTAAAGAACGGGTAGAAAAATGTGGCTTGACATTAAACCAAGGACCCAGGGTTAAGCTAACATAAAGCAAGGGCCAAGAGACAAATTCATGATCTTGATGGTTTTGCTTTAAGAATATTAAATTATTCGTTAAACCATGTTGGTCTTTTTGACACTCAAGGAAACCTTTGCATGCCATTGTGTAGAAACTGTAATTGTCTTTACTGACTAGCCAGTGTATTCATCTATTTCTATACTCAGGATTTGCATCTTATTTCTCTGATATACTTTAAATTTGACTCCAATATGAATGTGCATTAAACCTGTGTTACTGAAATTATCAATGAAGTGGTTAACATTTTGGCATTTAAGTAACTATAATTACATTTCTAGGTTAACAGCACTATTAAGTTAAATAAGGAAAGCTTTTGCTTCTGTGTCACTGTGCCACATCTAGGTCTGTGATCTTCAAAAGGCAAGATGAATTAGCTTTCAATTAAAAAAAAATGCACGAATTTAGAGATATCAGTTCTAGAAAGGAAAATAAACTATATTCTAGAGAAATCAGCAGAAATTCATAGGCTCTTAAATTTTTCAGAGCCAATCAATTTCTGTTGCTTTAGGCTTGTAATTTTATTAAACTGTGATAGATCTGGATTCCTTCTAAATTCCTAAATTTGAGAGGCAAATCTACTCTTATTTTACAATTAGAAAGGAAAGAAAAAATATGAAACCATTCCAACCCTATCTAAGAGTATTAGAATGGTATGAAGGTTCCTGTATTTGCTGTGTTCCCTCCGAAGGGTTCAAAGATAAGGAGATGGCTGCTGATGAGTCACTGTTCTATTTTATCTGGAGACTTGAGTGCTCTCTCTCACTGCTCTATTCCTTAGGGGGTCATGTTCCTCTGCTTAAAAGAATATTGCCTGCTCTGTGAGCTTATGATTTGTTTGGATGATATAAGTCTCAGAGGTGAAGATAACGGCACAGCCTTTTATAATGTCTCTCTCAAATGTTTTATCTGCTTTTTTCTGAATACATGGAACCCCTCTATAGCAAGATTAAAGATGCCTCTTCAGAGAAGAAAGGCAAAATTTGAAAACCTAAAAGCTTCTCAGACTTCCAAATAATATTTATGTATTTCTTTGTTTTGTCAATATTATACTTGTTGTTCTGAATTCATGTGATAATTGCACAGTAATCAAAATATGGTGTTGAATCATAGGTTTTTTTTCATATTTTATAAGGAGGCAGGGAACTATGATCTTGCTTTAAAAAATGGTTAGTGCAAACTAGTTTATGGCTAGGACATATATACTCATTTTGAATTCTATTTAATTTGATAAATATTTACTTGTTAGTTGGTAGATGTTAGACGTTATGCCTTCTTTCATAGGAAATACCGAGAATCAGAACCTGTTTTCAAGAGACTCATACTCTCATTGGGCAGATAAGGTAGTTACAGAAATGGCTATGATAGGATGTAAAATATGACAGACAAAAAGCATTTGTAGAGAAATTAATGACATTCAGTTTGGGAACAAAGAGGAGACAACATTCAAGGGAGAGGGGTATTAGGGAAGATCTCAGCATTTGGGAAGGACCTGGCAAGATCAGTGGGCTGTCTCTGGATAGGTTGCAGCTGGAAGTAAGGTGATTATAAGGTATGCTGTGTGTGGGGGTGGGGGGGGCAGGGGATGGGGACAGGGAAAAGTGGGTAGCTAGGGAGGTGTTCAAAAAAGGTTGGGAAACTTGTATTTAACTTGTAAGCAGCAGGGAGTCAATGAAGGTTTTTAAGCAGAGCAAAGATAGAATAATAAGAGTTGTGATTTAAGAAATATTTTTGAAGCTTTTAAAAGTACAGTTTAGTGTATTTTGAGCTTTAGACATGTCTATGTAAAGAAGCAAGTGTGTTTGATAATGTCCTATAGATTTTATTTCCAAATAGAAAATAAAACTACCTACCACTAAAAACGTTAAATATACCAGTACTATGAGAATTAATTTCTCATTTATATGTAAATCTGAAAGGTTATTTTTTCTGCCTTTTATAATAAGATAGCTCATTTATACATAGATTTCTAATCTCTGTCAAATGAGGGTGTACTTTCATAGCATTCTGGAGAATTTAATCTTCTCTACCATATGAATGTGAGTATTTACTGTCTAAATCATATTTTTAAATGCATTTTTTGTTTGGCTCCTAAGTCCTATAGAACACAACACACCCTTATAAAAATTTGGAGATAAAACGTAAAAAGAATAGAAAAATAAATAGCTTTATAGAGTACAGAAAAGCAAAAGAAATTTTTAAAAAGCCCCAGATTTCAACAAATAGACACCTGGCTCTGATCAGAAACTCTGAGGGCTATTTTTTTCATGATTATCATTGTGATGGTCAGAGTTTATTCAAGATAAATCTGAAAACTTGAGTAGCTCAACTTACTCTTTAGCAAACCTTTTATCAGAGCGAGTAATCTACTGGATGGATTATATTTCCTCTACTTTACCTCCTGAAGAGAAAGAGTGAGAAAGTAAAGGGAAGATAACTCAAAACTACAGAACAAACTCCCAAATATATGACAAGACAATGTCCTGAAGTACGTAAAATATTATCTAAAATTAGTTAATAGTAGCCTTAAATATTAGTTAATAGTTAATAGTAGCCATAAATGTTTTTGGGGCAGTTGAGCACACTGAAATTCAACAAATGCTCTGTTTTTGAAGACTTCATCTTGTTTCCTCTAATTGTGCATATATTCAGAATGACACCTTATTTTATAACTCCAGGACAGACAGTGGTACATGGTATTCTGCTAAGGTAAAAGAGTCAATAAAGTTTCTTTGTGCCCAATTTATTGTTTATTCTATGGAGGAAATAAATACCAAAAGAGATGATTATTTTATCTAAATGATCTGAGGAAAAAACTTCCAAGTAGGAGATGCTTCTTCATGTTACAAAAATTTTGCCTAATAATTCCATTTGAGTTGTCCCCAAACATTTAAAGTATTTTGCTTTAAAAAGTTTGGTTTGCAAACAATTATGTAATCCAAGGTCTGTCGCAGGCAGTGGTACTTAAATATTTCTTTTTAAATGTCCTATTCTAAAATTCTTAACTAAGGACTAGAGCCTAGTCAAGTTGACACACAAAACTGACCCTCACATTTCCTCCAGTTATTTGTTTTTAATTGACTATTTTGACTAATTATCACAAGAAAAAGCATATAGGAAAAAAGTGGCATTAAGCAAAATTACTATGAAATACTTGCTAACTTAATATTCAAATTCGAATTGATAAAAAAACAGGAAAATTTACTACCATCAGAAAAGTAAGAGTATAATAGTAATTAGCACCTATGAACACTTGCTCTTCTCAATAAGGTAAAACACTGAACATTTAATACAAACTTATTTCACATTCCTTACAACTGATCAGTACTTATTGCTGAATATTTAAGATAACTGAAAGAAAACAGCATGAAAGTAATGATTTATTAAGTTAAAGAAATCCTTAGCACTATTTTATGCTTGCTTTAAATATCGAAGGCACAATATAGCACGAAAATACATCCAATATTTGCATAGTTGTAAACAAATAAAAATTACTAATAAAATTAATATCACTAATGATTGAATAAACCTTTACAATGAAATGACTTAGCCATTAAGAATGATATAAAAAGTAAAGTGTTTTGTTTTTTTTTTAAATGCCTTACCAACAACTGGATCAAGTGCAATGTCACTTCTGCTCTCCTTCCATGACAGGAGGTAGTCAAGGCTGGCGAGATCTGCAGATTCTACATAATTGCTAACCGTCCGCATCATCTGATGAGCTTTTGCTATTCCATAATGAACTTTTGTTTCATCCATCAGAGGAATGTTTGTTAGCTCTGCTGTCGTGTCAAAAGCTTGCTGAAAGTATTCAGAAGCTTTATTGTAGTATCCCTAAAAATATAAGAGAAATAATTTTTTCTTTATTTTTATTTTACTCTTCCACATCTGCCCACCTTGGTAGGTACCACACTGCTCTCTTTCAACAGTCATAGCAGTTCATCTTCAAGAAGACAGAGATGGTAAGCAGGGTTTTTGTTAGTATAAGGTTCTTTTTAAAAGTCATGATTACTAACCATGCAATATCTTTAAGTTTTCGGATAAAATATATCAGCATTTTCATATGGTTCAACCTAATATATGATAGCAAAAAGAAGTTTGGGAAAGAGTGAACCAATTCACATTGATTTGGATAGAATTTTCTTACTTGTAGCATCAGATTTACCTGATGAAATATTTTTAACCAGCTTTAGTTTTCAGTTGCAGCAAGAGGTTATTTTCAGCCACCCTGTTTAATCAATGACCAGTGAAAATAGATGTATCTACTGATTTCATTATTAGTCTTTTCCCATGTGTGCATGTCAAGATTTTTTTTAAATATGATCTTGATAGGACTGGCATAACTCAAATGATCATTTGAATGTCTATCTCTTCTCCAAGTTCTTTGTAACATTTTAAGTTGCAAAAATTTAATATTTTGTTTTATTTTGTTTTGTTTTGGTTTTTGGTCACCCTCCCCTCCCCTCCTAAAAGTACTGTCCACAAATAAATAATGCTCCTGTTACTCTTATGAAGTGTCAAGGCCAGTGCTAAGTACTCCATATATGTCATTAGCTTTTATAAGACCCTATGAGGAAATATTTTTATTTTATAAATGATGAAATTGTGTCTCAGAGAAAAGACTATCTTCTGCCTCCCCCAAGTCTTCTGAAAATCCTCATTAAACATTCTTCCTCAAAGGAGGGTATTATTCTTAGGATTGAGCTATACTTGTAAAGACTCTAGGGAACGAGATTTCCTTTCTTCACTAACGTAACATTTTGGGCTTCATCCTCTCCCTCTCCCACCCCTCCTTACTCCCCTCTGCTCCTCTGTCCTCTCCCTCCTCCTGTCTCTCTTTCTTCTAATCTCTCTCTCTCTCTCATACACACAAACAAAAACATACATACACACGCTTTTGAAAAGAAACCCTTATAAGAGAGAATATTTTATTATGAATTTTCAAGTCATTTTCTCACAATATTTTATGAAGGAATTGGAAATAAAAACACCATAGAAACAGCTTTATACCATACGCCAGTATAGGTAACATGCGTACTCAACTTCATGTACCCCTGTATAATCATGGTGTTTAGAGAACAGTCAAATTGATTGAATAGAGAAGTTGCTGGCAAGGTGAGGAGAGGGAGGAAAAGGGCTATGTGACAATTATTCTATATATGCAAGCAGCGCACGTAACACTATGTTATAGACCCACAAGTATAGTTTAATGAGCCGTTTGTTCAAATGGTTCATTCTAATTAAATTTGCTAATTTAAACAGTCCCTCTGTAGTACATTAATAATAGTTTTTGCTTGTTGAGGTGAACAATTCTTTCTCTTATTTCAAAGTATAAAATAGAATATATGAGCATAAGATTAGTTAGTCAGAAAAAATAGAACTGTATCAAAGATATTTATATATCAATTAAGTAAACTGTATGATTGAGAAAAAATAAAAATATTGAACATGAAAATAAAACTCGTAATTATAGATTGTCCTGTTAGACATCAAACATATAGGACAAAATAGATAAAGACATATGACTAACCCAACATTTCTATTTTTAAAAAGGGGAGTGTAAATACCTAATTATTGTTGTAGTTATAATTCTGAAATCTCAGAAAAATTAGGGACCATAAATAAAAGAACATATATTTGAATTTCCAAAATTATTTTTCTGTATTATTTCATTTACATTAAAACAAACT
>NW_011888828.1:6681359-6691393 GCF_000151845.1 Pteropus vampyrus | reverse complement strand
TTTCTCACAATATTTTATGAAGGAATTGGAAATAAAAACACCATAGAAACAGCTTTATACCATACGCCAGTATAGGTAACATGCGTACTCAACTTTATGTACCTCTGTATAATCATAGTGATTAGAGAACAGTCAAATCGATTGAATAGAGAAGTTGCTGGCAAGGTGAGGAGAGAGAGGAAAAGGGCTATGTGACAATTATTCTATATATGCAAGCAGCGCACATAACACTATGTTATACACCCACAAGTATAGTTTAATGAGCCGTTTGTTCAAATGGTTCGTTCTAATTAAATTTGCTAATTTAAACAGTCCCTCTGTAGTACATTAATAATAGTTTTTGTTTGTTGAGGTGAACAATTCTTTCTCTTATTGCAAAGTATAAAATAGAATATATGAGCATAAGATTGGTTAGTCAGAAAAAATAGAACTGTATCAAAGATATTTATATGTCAATTAAGTAAACTGTATGATCGAGAAAAAATAAAAATATTGAACATGAAAATAAAACTCGTAATTATAGATTGCCCTGTTAGACATCAAACATATAGGACAAAATAGATAAAGACATATGACTAACCAAACATTTCTATTTTTAAAAAGGGGAGTGTAAATACCTAATTATTGTTGTAGTTATAATTCTGAACTTTGGGCTAAATTATTGTTTTAGGTGAGAATCTCAGAAAAATTAGGGACCATAAATAAAAGAACATATATTCGAATTTCCAAAATTATTTTTCTGTATTATTTCATTTACATTAAAACAAACCCCTTCATTCATCCATTTGTTCATTGGGCAACTACTGTGTGCCAAGCCCTGTGCCAGGCAGTGGGAATTCATCGGTGACCAAGTTTATAGTCACGTAGGTGAGTTCGCTGCTAATGGAAGTGTTCATATGCCTAAAAGTTTTATTAGATCTTATTTAACAAGTGCTTTTTTACCCCTAAAATAAAAACGTCATAATTAGGTAATCATGTTGTTTAAATTGTTCCTAGTGTTCAATCTGTAGACACACAACTGCCATAAAACTGGTATCAACATAAATTTCTCTAGTTTAAAAAACTATTAAGGGAATACAACATTAATTAGTCTCAGATGCAAGCATTTTTATACATACCTTTTTGGAAAGTGAGTTCATTAATGCGCATTATATTTTCACATTTTTAATTTTTTAAGAGTTTAACACCTAAATTTAATCTCCTCTCCAAAGGTTCTGTCCAGCCATTCATAGTTCATTTCAGTTAATCCCTATCCTATTATAAAATTCAGAAGATTCTGGTAATTAATCCTAGCAATCTTAAATTTGAGTTTGAGAATATACAAATGAATTATGTACTTCATAAATACATCTTATTAAAAGAGCCAACTTTGTTTAATGTTATAAATAACACTGATAACCATTTGGTGGACAATTTCAGGACAGGATCTTGATGGCATCAAAGACCTTGAAACAAAGCTAGTATTATTACACTATAGTGTAGAATTCTCATGCATGATTCTGATTCTTACCAGATCCTTTTAGGTGTCAAAAATGTCACTCTATCCAGTGAGCAAGCTTAAATAATTGAGTGTTTTCTTAGTACTAAGGGAGAATCATTTCTTACACATTTTTCCCTACTATTTTAGGATTGAAATTACCATTGTTTTAACTATGTGATTATTCTCTGATCTTGTTAGGGAATGAGCAATCTCATAAACAGTATACATATTTTCCCTCAAACATTCTCTTTTGACCACTTTATATTATATATTTTCAGTTAACAGTCCATTAAAAGATCATAGGAGGAGGGTGGGATGGGTGGGCCATCTTTCAGTGTCATGTAGTAAAAGGATTATTTTACTACATAGAATTTATCTAAGATACAAGATATTTTAAAGATGTGTTAACTCTAATTATAATAATACTATAGTAATTAGAAAAAACAGTAACTCCAATATTTTTCCAAATACGGGTTTGTATTATAATTGTGGCCTTATAATAATATTTTGTTTCACTTACTCAAACTAATTTAAAATTCTCTTTCCTTAAAAAGAGGTCTAAATAATTCTGAAATCATCAAAATGAATTATATGGCACATAAGGGTATGGGTTTGAATATCACAGCTACCTAGAAGCTTAGAGACCTGGGGTAGGTTACATAAACCTTCTGAGCCTCGAGAGAAAGGAAATTGTATGATATCATGTAAGGGTGTAGAGTAGCAATAGCTACCACTTACATCGATGGCATTTATTTCTACCACCAGGCTCTATTTTAAGTGCTTAATATGCATTAATTCAATACTCACAACAACCTTATGAGGTGAGAAAACTGAGGTGCTTAGAAGGTACTTAACTTGTCCCAGGCCACAGATTTTGTAAGTGAAAGAGCTGGGCTTTTAACCTAAGCAGTCTGGTCTTAGATCTAGTGCTTTTAGTCACTACATAAATGGCCTCTCAAAAAGGTTAAGACAATGTGTATAAACATAGTTTGAGAATATAACTACCCTTAAAAATAATAGATCCTATCATGATCAAGATAGCAATTATAACTAGAGAAACAAACCTCTTTCATACCATTGCTAAAGGAGAATCTGGGTGATAAAAGATAAAGTCAGGAGAAAATAAATCAAAAATCTATTACAATCAATGTATTTCACTAGTAATGGCCTCTCGAATAAGATACTTTCATTTTAGACTTTTTTCTCTTTTTTCTCTCTTCTTTCACATAACCAATTTGTTGTTAGAATTACATATGGCCTTCAGAATTGCTCTCGGGATTGTCTTTTTTTTTTCTCCTGAGAGATTAATAAATCCCTCACAGCTGGATTAATAAAACAAGAATTTGGAGCAAGAGACATGACTGTCATTGTCAAAAGGAAAGAGCCAACTGTCATAAAGAAGTCCCTTTGAAATTAAATATTTTAATTGCTCTTCAAATCTGAAATGAGAAACTGCACTGGCTGTAAAGCTATGAATCGGTGCTAGCGGCTTGTGGTGACTGTGCCCAAGATGGCACTAGGGTTCTAGAAGAAGAGGAAGAAAGAGGCATTTCTCTTTCCAGTCACTGCCTTGTGTGGTCACTAAGTCTTGCAGTCCTGGGGCTGTTCTGCATAACATATGGGAAAGTGAGGATCAAATAGGAATAGAATTCTAAAATTCTGTACATTTCATCCTATAAGCAAGAAACACATATACTCACTTTTTTATTGTAGATGTCACCAAGCATCGTACTTGCTCTCACAACATCTAGCCACTGAAAATTGTTTTGTGAAATTTTCACAACTTTTTTCAAGTATTTAATTGCTTCTGTCATTTCTCCTTGGCTAAAATAAAGAAGATAGGAAAAAATTGGAGTATCATTTCACTTCGTGTCACAGTGAAGAGAAGATAGTTTGTGTCTTTGCTTTGGAAAGTACAAGATGGGTATTGGGATAACCAAATTGAAAGCGAAATATCAAATTTAAGAAATATGTCACTTGTTTTTGAGGGAATATATAGTAAGTTAAAATTTAAACCTTTAAACCTACATGCACTGCCAGTGGAAATGTAAACTGAAGCAGCTGCTCAGAAAAACAACTTGGCCATTCCTTGCAAACTGTAACACACAGCGGCCATAGACCCAGCTATTCCACTCCTACATAGACACCCAAGAAAAATGAAAATGCGTCCATGTGAAAACTCGTACATGCATGTTCACAGCAGCATTATTCTTAACAGCCAAAAAGTGGAACACAACCCAAAAGTCTTATCAGTTGGCGATGGATAAACAAGATGTGGCATATCTACACAATGGAATATTATTTAGCCAAAAAAAGGAATGAAGTACTGATACATGCTATAATATGGATAAACCTTGAAGTTAAAGAAACCAGTCACAAATGGCTGCGTATTGCATGATTTCATTTACATAACATATCCAGAATAGGCAAATCCATAGGGACAGAAAGTAGGATAGTGATTTCCAGAGGCTGGGCAGGGGTGGCGCGTGGGGAGTGGCTGCTAAAGAGCATTGAGTTTCTCCATGCAACGTTTGTAATATACTTATACTAAAAACAATTATTTGTTTGTCTTATACTAAAAACAAATATTTGTTTGTAAGACTGAGGTTTCTGCTCGCCCAAAGCTGGCTCTTCCCAGAGTCTGTCCAAGGCCATCCTCTTTCCTCTACTATATGCTTACAAGGGGCAATTTCATTTCCTACTATGACATACCTTAACTCATGTGTCACCTAATGATAAAGCTGAGGGCATTTTTGCAATCCCTCTTTAAGAAATGCCTTCATAGTGTAGTGTTACTATAAAGCATTCATAAGTAATTTAATCGATTTTGTTCCCAGAATGGAGTTACCCCTAGAGAGTATCACACGTGTGACTAAATCCTTTTGGCTGTTTCCAAAAATCAAACCCACCTTTCAAACAATGATGTGCTGCTATGGGGGTCTTTCAAATGGATATGTCATCAGGTCAGAAAGCATTTCAAAGAAGGTTAATTTTAAACAGGTAGTGGCAAGATTAGAGGTATTGACTTGCATAACTTTCCAAGATTTGACGAGGACAGCATTCATTTTCATAGATAAGCAGTGGTATGTTTGTAAAATTAAGTTAGAGTGCTTTCAAGTCACAGTGTGCTATGGCAAATATTAGAAAGATCTAGGCTCAAATCCCAGCTTGGCCTGTTAGGTAAATAACTTTGAACATATCTGCATTCTTTCTCGACTTTAGTTTCCTCATT
The DNA here is from genome assembly GCF_000151845.1 of Pteropus vampyrus. Classification (NCBI taxonomy): domain Eukaryota; kingdom Metazoa; phylum Chordata; class Mammalia; order Chiroptera; family Pteropodidae; genus Pteropus; species Pteropus vampyrus. Next base: position 6,686,681 of record NW_011888828.1, on the reverse strand, counting down.
TTAAAATGGCCATAAAGTGTTGTGAGATGAAAAAGTACATATATGTAGAGCCTGGCACATAGTAGAGATTCAACAAATGGCAACTAGTATTATTACTACCTCTCAGTGAAGTGAAAAGCTCTCATATCTATGCCTTTGCACTTGATATTATCTACCACCAGTCAAAAAGAGAAGTCAATTTAGCTAAGCATTACTTTTTGAAAGTATTTCATTATGCAATGAATAAAACACCATAATTTGAATGGACACGCTGCAAGGCAGATAGACACATAAGTCCTGGTGTCTACTTTCCAGAAGGAAGAGTCAAAAAACTAATCCTTTTTGTTTACCTGAGTATCAGGTACTAGCAAATACAGTTTTTTTTCCTTTCTTATTGGTAAAAGAATGATCTATATATCAGAAATAGAACAGAATTTCACATTCCCAGAGTTACTATTGCTTTGATGATTTTCTCACTTTTTCATAACAAAATTATGAATAATTTTCTTTCACAATTAGGAAGAGCTGAATTCTCCAAAAAAATTATGAATAGTTTGCAGAATATTTCAAATGCAGATATGGAGTAAAATACTACAAGAAGTGCGCTCTTTATGGTAATTTAAATATTTGTTCTGTGGAACAAATAAAATGGTGTTGAGAGAGCTCGAGTATAAAAAATATTAATAAATAAAACATTACGCTGCTTAGAATTTTGAGCCAACTTGTAAATTTCTAGGACTAAAATGTTTTATCAAATTGATGTTAACTCTCCAAGCTCTTTCTTAGACTGTAATAATAAAAACAAATGATGAACTAAGAAAAAAAGTAGAGACTTTTTTGCATGTCACTTTAAAATCTTAGGGAAAAATGATTATTTTTATTTAGCTAAAATGGGCTCACTGAAGCTTATTTATGTTCCTAAAAGCGGATTTATTTTTGATGGAAGTCCGTTTTGGATTAAGTTTGGCCTGCTGAGGATTGTTAAATCACAACAAAAAACCAACAAACAAACAAAAGAAGCAAGTTTAGTGAATAAGAAATATGAAATAGTATAAATAAAACTATTGCTGGGCGAGTCGAATTGTTTTTCTCCCAAAGGAGCAACAGAGATCTAAAATTATCTGGAACGCACTCTAACAAATAATGTTACAGAAAAAGTCTATTATAAATTATATGCTCCACACAATGAATGTACAGTTCTATAGCCAGGAAAGCTGCTAATATAGCATCTGAAGTATAAATATTATACGTCGCTTAAAGGATTTCCAAATTTAAAAGTTAGCAATAGATTTAGAAGCCAGTCTTTCTTTGGAAGGGAAAGAATCAAATATTTTCTTAAAGAAAAGCTACAAATTATTTGTGTGAGTTAAAGGACAAGGTTAAAATGTTAGACAAATATTAATTCCAGTTTTCTATATGCAGTGCACAGGTGCAACTGGAACAGCATATTATATGGTATAATCATTAAATTCATTCAACCAGACCTTAGAGAGTTAAAAACATATATTCTGAGGAACAGGACTCCTCGGTCCAAAGAATGAGAATGAAACAGTGCAGAATATTTGTGTATCAAGGTGATTCCAGTTTCCAACTGGGAAAACAGGACTGTTAACACCCACATCCCCTGACAACTGTCCAATTATGTATATCACACTTGGCCTACTGTTTGCAGTAGAAGTAATCAATAAAGGATGTGGTTGAGTGAACATAGATTTTGGTTGAACCAATGCATGAAAACTTAATCATTTACTCAGAGAGAAAAAATCAAATAGAGCAGAGATGAAACAGCCACTAAGGGGTTTGTTGATTGTGCCACCAAGTTTGTGGGCCACAGATGAAAGTAATAAGGCAAATGGAATCAGTGACAGGAGAAAATGTAAAAAGCTATTCTTAATTTCATGAATTAATAGAAATGTTTTGATGTATTTTAGGGGTCATTTTTAGGAAATTTTGCATCAAAGCCTGGATGTTCCATTTTAAAGAATATATGAAAATTACTAGGGCATGTCATTTCTCTCAAGCAAGAAGAAATTAATTTTCAGCTATAACAGAAAGGTAATTTGCACACTTGAAATTTGCTACTGATTGGTTTAAAGATGGCCACTGTGAAAAGTTTTCTAGGAAATAATTTAACTCAAGTTTGCAAGAAAATTTACAATTGGTAAGGAATAAAACCATGCTAATAGTGACGAATATATTTTGAATAATTCTCATTTTAGTGATTCCCTACCCTCTCCCTGCAACCCAATATTCTTTTAAAAAGTCATCCTGATTATCTTGTAAAGCTGTGACATTTTGGTAAATTAGTTATTTCAGTAAATGAGGCCAAAAAATGCTGTAAGGAAAATTGGGGCTTTCCCTCGTTTGTATTTACTCAAATTGTCTGTCTACACGTAATAGTAATGTTTGCTTGGTAATTTCTCAATTCTCTCTTTCTTTTATGAACTATAAGTTTGGCTTTCATAGCTGTGTCATTGGCAATTGTTTTTATTTTAGAATATCAATTCTTTTTTCACTAGTATTCCAAGTAGGAAAAAAAATCGTAAATGCTTATTTTCTGTTATGCTGTTTAATATTATTCAGATCAACAACAAAAATTACAAACCCTGTGCACTATTAAAACCTTCCTCAGTAATGCTAACGCCAGGTCTAGAATAACCAAATGGGCAACTCTATATGACTACATCCTATGTGGTGTGTTTTTCAATTGAAGCCACAGTATAAATTCTTATAACTGTTTTAGAAGCTTCCAGCCTTAAAGCTTATTCACCTTTCAGTGCATGCTCAGCTGATGGCCTTGACATGGTTTCCCCTTCCATTTCCTCTAAAGAGATAAAATATATTTATAGAGATAGGGCTACCATTAGTGAGACTTGTGCAATTGCACAGGTTGGGAAAAAGAGATTTAGAAGTGATACTAAGCTTCATATACAGCTTGATTCATTTCTCAGCTGCCACCAGCATAATTTCCTCTATTTTGGTTGTGCTCCATTTCTTTTGCATGTTGCTGCTAATCTGAGGACAGTTTAGGACTACGAAAGGGATATATGTACATGTGTGTGTGTGTGTGTGTGTGTGTGTGTGCATGCGCGTGTGTGCACGTATCAAAGAACACCAAGCCCTTGAAGAGAAATTGTCTAAAAATGACCACAAAATTTATATCAGAGTGTTTCTAGTAATTAGTGGGCTTGATTTAATAAGGCATCTCAGATATCCAGGTGATATCTGAGATGTCATCTATATCTACATGTATAGAATTTTTGTTTTTGAAACATCTCACTGTCTCTAGAGTTATTTTGCACAAATGGCGAAAAAAATATGCTAAGGATTATACTCCCCTGAATGCCTGTCCATAACCACCAACAATGCGGCAAAACAGCAAACATGGATTGGAAAGCTTACTACGGTGTTGGGACTCTTTCCCTGTAACCTCAGAAGCAGCATTTCCTGTACTTTTTTGTGCTTTGCATAACATTATAAAATTGAGAACCCATGTCCACCATAGAAATCACTGATGGCTTCATTGGTACTTTAGTGGACAGGAATTCTTAAAAGTGGAATTTATTTCATATGGTATAAAAGTGAGATGAGGGTAAATCTTCTTCCCATGATGTTCGCTCCAAGGCAGATTACTAGAGAGCTGAGGGTGTTGGAATAGAATTGTCCCCATCCTACCAAAAACACACCCTACTTCATGATATATCAAATATGGCTGTATCCTTTTCCACATCTAAATCTCAAATAATACTTAAGCAGCCAAATTAAAACACTAGATTGGCTGTTATTGTTATTACCAATATTTACCGGTTAATTGTTCAACTTTCCCTTAGCTTTTACTGTATAGACCAGAATTAAAATCCTGGAGTGGAGACTAAAGTACTCCAGATGAGATAACAGTGTAACAGGTGACAATTATTTTAAGATAACTTCATGTTTTCAGAAATCTTAAAAATAAATATAAAGACTATCGGTACCCAAAGGGACATTCTAATATTTGCCCTGTGACATAGTAAGTGCTCAATATATGTTTATAACTGAAAATATGTTTCTCTGGAGTTTTATCTCTTTAGTTATATTGGGAAATATCATTTTGTAAAAAATTATTTTACGAATGTTAAAGGATGCATTTATTTAACTGTACAGGCTCAGGCCAGGTCTGCTACTACAGAGCAAGACAAATAACCCAATCAATGTCTACTGATTCTGGGCAGTGCTAACAGCAGAGTCAAGTAATTTAATAATCAAAATGAGCTGGACAAAAGAACACAGAGTTGGTGTGTTCCAAATAGACATATAAATTGAATACTTATGAATCTTTTCTTTGTGTTCAAATGTCTGCTTCTTTCTGGTTGTTATTTGGAAAGTAAAAGTTTAAGGAGTAGCTGGGTTGAGCTTCCATGGGCCAATCACCATTATCTGGAGGGACCACAACACTCACCTGGCTCTGCCTTCTTTGATAAACATCCATTCTCTGCTTATAGATATGTCTGTGTCCCTTGTCATTTATATCCAGTGATAAGTGCTTTGTGTTTTATCTGGTATTTTATAGGACACCTTTCATTTCATTGGCATTGGTATTTTAATATTTATTTAATTATTTATTTAATATTTAATGATTATTCTATTGGCAGTGGTGATTATATAATGATGATCCACTTTCAGTTCACTAGGCATACAGTTTTAAACACCTTTCAAATAACAATTTTACTTTTGAAAATACTACCCCGTGTGTGTTTACAAATGGGAAGAAATCAGAACCGTACACAACCTATGTCTTTATCTATTATTATTATAACTAGCATTATTAAAAAGCCATACCTTGGATATAAGACATATTAAAAATCAAGGCCTTAACTTTGATAACTTTTCTTGTTCTTATTCTACTTTAGCTTAAATTATATGCTAATAACCCTACTATACAGTGCAATGAGTAAATGGAGTATACGACAAGTACAATACAATAAGCAAAGGCCAATTATATATTTTTCATGGAAAAATTGGTACTGGAAGTTTTTCAGGTATAGTTTTCTTAAATTTTTCTGTTTTAAATGAAAATTGGGAATACTGTGTTTGCACCCAATTGTTTACCCAGATATGGTCCAAAGAGAGAGATCTTAATGGAAGAAGCATGACTGAAGTATAAATGGAAACTTTCCTCAAAGAAGAAATCTGGAAAGGCTATGCTGAGCCACAGCTACTGAAGCGTACTATATATTTTTGTGCTCTCTGCCTCTTAACCTGTGAGATGTGACCTGATTTTTCCCTTTCAAGCAAGGTCATCACTAAACTTACAGAAAATTAAAAATAAAATAATGCGAAGGAATAAACGAAGAAGAGTTTAAG
>NW_011888828.1:6673919-6681309 GCF_000151845.1 Pteropus vampyrus | reverse complement strand
ATATTTTTCATGGAAAAATTGGTACTGGAAGTTTTTCAGGTATAGTTTTCTTAAATTTTTCTGTTTTAAATGAAAATTGGGAATACTGTGTTTGCACCCAATTGTTTACCCAGATATGGTCCAAGGAGAGAGATCTTAATGGAAGAAGCATGACTGAAGTATAAATGGAAACTTTCCTCAAAGAAGAAATCTGGAAAGGCTATGCTGAGCCACAGCTACTGAAGCGTACTATATATTTTTGTGCTCTCTGCCTCTTAACCTGTGAGATGTGACCTGATTTTTCCCTTTCAAGCAAGGTCATCACTAAACTTACAGAAAATTAAAAATAAAATAATGCGAAGGAATAAACGAAGAAGAGTTTAAGTGTATATTTTAAAATACCACAATGGTTTAAAACAACATGATGAAGGGTCACTTAAGAAGGGCACTGCTTAAAATTTAAGCAGACAGTAATAGAAAGCGACAGACCTCAAACAATTTAAGTCTTTCACAGTTGAGTGAATTCACAGTGACAGGAAGACAAGGATGTGCTAACTTACCTCTGCAGGACTCTGGCGATTGCTTCATAGGCTCTCCCCAGGCTGAGATCATCATCCAAGTTTGTCGAGATTTCACCATAAGTGTTAAAGACCTATCAAGAGAGAAATACATATTAAACATATAGCACAGCCAGATTCACTGATGCTTCATTTCATAAAAGAAAAGATGAAAATTTATAGTTGTTGTTAATGTCATCATAAAATATGTTTGTTTGTTTATTAAAAATTCATGTTGGTTTGGCTTATTTTTATCTATAGTATAACATGTTTCACAGAAGTCTCTTTAAACTATGACAGTGAGGTCTTACTTTTGTGAAAATAATTCTTCCCCTGCACAATCCAAAATCTTCCAATTTATATAACTTAGGTGTGAAAATAATTGAATGGCTTGCAGCATTATTTTAAAATATGAGACTATTATCTAAGGTAATATAAGGCAGATTATAATATTCTACTATGGTGGCTTAAATATCACTTTTCTTTCTATAAATAGCTGTTTGAAAAGCATGAATTTAGGTGCCAGGCAATTTCTAAATCCATCATTTTATTAGATACATATCTCACAGTTTGTACACGTATTCGGTATACACTAAAAATATTTCTTACAAATGTACTTCATTACCAACAATCTCTTCAATAATCAAAAGATTATGGCTGCCACAGCTAAATGTATGATATTAATTTAATTTAACACTGACATCATCTGTATGGTATAATTTTCCTTTTTATTCCTTTTCTCTTTCAATGGCCAGGAGGAGGAAAAACACGTAAAACAAAATTCCCATTCTTTCTTCTTCCTTCATTGTTACTTGACCTAACCTATTACACACATGAGGACACAGGAAATCTCCAAAGACCTCCATGGAAATCTTTTTCGCATGTTTTCTAAGAAAGAATTAGTGAAAGTCATTTGACAGTGTTGGGAGTCAGTGAGAGGAGGACATAAATGCCTGCTGTGTGCTACTGCCTAAATTTGGCAGCTTAGAGGCTTAAGTGCTAGAGGAGGTATTGATATTCATCTTTACTTTCTTAAATTTAAAATTTGGGAAATAATTTCATTGAAGCCATTGTGATATCTCATAAGATTCGGGTTTTGCATGGTTTCCAAGTACGGACTTGGCACATACTGATATTAAACCTTACTCACAGATATATATTGACCCAGTGTTTTAATTCCTACTAAATTTGCAAAGTTCAAATTTTTTATTCTCATCTTTAAGCCTTTTAATAAACCTTGTATGAACTGAGAATATTCTTTTCACTGTCCCTTGCACAGCTGACAACACCTAGATTTAGTCAGACGTGACTTGACATGGCCCTTTCTGAGTCAAGGGGCAGAACCCCCGGATTATGTAATTTTATAGAAGACCTTATTCAATTCAAGTAAATATCAAAATTTAGGAAGACACTTTCTAGCGTCTTTTTTGAGCCATATATATATATTTTTTATGTAGCATCCTAGATCTTTAAGATTGAATATTATATTTTGTGACCAAAGAGTTTATTCAGCAGATATTGTTACTGCGTGCCAGCGGCTACTCTAGACCCTCGGAAATCTTAACTGGAAGAAACGTGCATGCAGTCCCCAAGGCATTTACACTCTGGTGGTACAGAGTAGGGATTGGGGCAGTCGTGTGAATTAGCAGTGATTGAAGACAGGCTTCTATGGGGCTTACACCGCTTACACTGCACCTCTCCTCCATGCCCTGGCCACCATGGACCCTGAAGCAATACGGTAACATATGGGGGGCCCAGTTTTATCTTAGAGGTATGGCTCTTTGGCCTAAGGATAAAAGGGTAGGTGCCCAAGAAATTGCAGGTAGATACTTCAGTGTTGATGGCTCCTATTCCACAGCAGTGTGTCATGCTTCCAGGGCGCAACAAGGGCAAAAAAACAGTTCAGTCTGATTTTGGCTATAGACTTGATTCTATAGAATTTCTTCATGGAGCCAGATGTGGTCTGTTGGAATGAACACTAACCTTAAAGTAACAAGACTTGGTTTCACGTCCTAATTCTTTCATGTCTAACATATTTGGGCCAGGATAGTTCGCTGAGTTTAATTTCCTCAGAAACATAAAAGAAACCCCACCTCTGAAAGTTGCTAGGGGCCACCATGAGCTAATAAAGAGTGCTATGAAAACTTCTGGACAGAGTCTTGGGGAATCTGTTCACCAGCCATCAGTGAATGCTCCTGGTGAAAGCTTCTCTGCTCAAAGTAAAGACAGCACATTTTATCTGTGGCTTGCGAGAGTTCCTATGTCTCCTTAAACACTTTACCTACAAACGGAAAATACATAGGCAGTAGGAAGAACATAGGTCATTACTGGTCCGATCGGGGAAACAGTCAGTTCCATGAAACCCACGCTGAGAACCTTGATAAGAGTGCTGGGGATGCTCAGCTCAATCAAAGGCAGGGCCTCTGCTCCTCAGGAGCGTGAGCATGGTGGGAGAGGGAGAACTCAGACAGGTGGACTCAGGGAGAAGACAAGGCAAAACCCAGCGGATAGGTGAGCTGTGTAGGTCAACCTGGGGGGCGGGTAGGAAGGATATCGTTAAGAAAAAAAATTAAAAAAAAAAAAAACACATAAAAGTTAGTGGAAAAAGAATGTGAGATTATGGATTCTGTGGAAGATAAAGATGTTTTACATTGATCTTAGAGTAAGCTGCCTTACCTGCTTTTTAAAAGCAGCAAGGTATAATTTAAAAATTAATAAATATTGATCAACTAGAATCCTTAGACAAAGACTGGAAACAATTTACAAAGAATACTTCAGGTGAGAAAAAACCAGGGTGGAAATCTGAGGGATCCACTATATTTGATCGACTGTCCCTGTGGCATGCAATATGTTGGAAACAAATCCAGAGTCTGGAAAGTTAAAAATCATTACGAATGGAAGAGGAGAGAATAAAGAACGTCAGGTATAAAATATTTTGATAAATTAAAAATTCATATTATATCTTTAAATTTTATGGGCAATGAACCTAATCAATCTTTGTCAAAAGACAGAAGATAACACTGATTAAGCACCCTACTCTACAAATTTCAATGAACACCAAACTGCACGCCAACATAGTTACCAAAAATGGAGAAGCCAGTTCATATACCTAATAAGGATTATGTGCTACATGGCTACTCAATCAAATTACTCCAATAATTTCAGTAAATAATGGAGATGAAGGTATGAAAACTATTTCACTAGAAGTTTTAAAGGCAATGGACTTTATCTTCTCACTAGAATGAAATGTATTTACTTGGAAAGACATTTTCAAATAAAATCCAAGTTCTTGAAATAATTTCTATTGGTCACCTAAAAACAGAATTAATAGAATACTTAGCATTAAAGTGAAAATGCTCAAAAGACTAATACTGGCAATATGCTACACATTCTTTGAAGAACTGTATGCTGTAAAATCAAATTTAAAGGATCATTAATTTCTTTTGCTGCGATAGCCTTCAAGAGAACTTTGGATTTAAGTCAAGATTGTCATCTGTCAACAATGTGAGTGGGATACACATACACACACACACACACAGACACACAGACACACACATATACACACATTTTGAGCTTTGGCACTGTTAAGAAAGGGGGTCACACAAAAAGGCATTACTGGGTCTTGTAATATCAAATATTCAATCGTTTTCTTTCCTTTGCAGGCTTACAATTTCCACTTAGGTTTCCTTGGAACAGAAAAACACTCTTTGATATTTATGCCCCCCACTTCTTGACTTCCTCTATTTTCCCATTCCTTACCCCACTGTAATTCCTCTCTTATAGTCCCTTTATTTAGACAACATGAAAACAGAAAAAATGCCCGCGATCGCGGCCTTTATATTAGCTTTCACAACTGAAACTTACTTTAAACCCTTCGGTTGACTGTCTCTCCTGACCTAACCTTTCCTAAAATTGGATGAAATCGACTCTCTACCCCTCTGCCAAGCCAGCTGTTACAAGAAAACATTGTCCCAGTTCACTTGTTTAAAAAACCTTTTATTTTAAGATAATTGTAGATGCACATGCAATGGTAAGAAATAACAGAGAAACTCATAAAACCTTCACTCAGCTTTCCCCAGTGGTAACATCTTGTGTAACTACAGTACAATATCACGGCCAGGGAATTGATGCTGATACTTTACTTACCTTACTCAGATTTCACCAGTTTTACATGCACTTGTGTGTATGTGGTACTTTTATGCTATTTTATCACATGGATAGATCCATGTAACCACCACCACAGTAAAAATCTAGAAAAGACCTATCACTGCAATGATCCCTCATGCTATCCTTTCTTAGTTCTTTTTTGATGTTTACTGTTTAGAATAGAAAGAAGAGAATGATAGAGAAAAACATATATTTTCTCTTTTCTTTGGGTGAAAGAAAGGTCTGCCCTGGGAAAAATTCTTAAAAAATTTGGCATCTTGACTCTTCCTTTTTGGAACACCTCCCCTTCGTGTGTGTTTGTATCTTCTTGTGGAAATTTCTTCATCCAAGTGATAGAATGGTAGTTGATTAAACCAATTTATACTTAGGCATGAATGAATCAAAGATCATTAATTCTGCCAGAAGAAGCTTTAGCTTTACAAAGAAGATGCTTGCTAGCCCCAAATCACTTCTCCTGTGTTGTTTTATGCAGTCTAACAAAGTATGATGGAACAATTCAGATAGTGTGTGGCAGAATAATTCAGGGCAAAGGTTATAAAAAAATGGCCAGCCTTGTCTTTAAATTCAACATTATGGTATGACCCCATAAGCATTTTCATAGCATGAAGAGATAAAACAAGGGATGAGGGGAATGTGCAGCAGCAAATGTGAAAATCAGGCGTTTGTAAGTCACTGATACCTGAAAAGGTAACTATACACTATTTTCATTTCCTCTCATTATCACTTTCTTCATAATGTTCAACCTTCAGAACCAATATATTATGCAAAGAATTCCTCTAGTACATTCCATTAGATAATTAGATGTAACTGCAAGACAAAATTATATATATGTAAAATATATATGTATATTTCAATTCAAGGTTATATTTTATACACACGCATACACATTTATTTTGGCTCTTAAAGACCTTAGTATCTAAGACAGTTAAGACTTACGGACATTGAAATTATATAGTGCTGTAAGTCTGTATAAAGGACGAAAAATTTAGTCCAAAGACATTAATTCATTAAATACTGAGTGTCTTCTATGGGCCAAGCCTCGTTCTTGAAGTCTCATTTATTCCCGGTGATAGGGATACAGCAGTGAATAATGCAGTCTCTGCCCCCACACAGTCTATCCTGTATTTAGATGATGAGAGACAATTTGTAATTAAATAAGTAAATGAGTGAATTTCAGATAGTTGTAAGAACCATGAGGAAATTGCAACTGGGAAAGGCTTAAAGAGAAAATCTGCATTTTAAAGGAATGACAGGAACTGGTCAGAAGTGAGGAGGTGGCTTAAGTAAAGGACTGGAGATGGGAATGAGTGATACAGTGGGGGAAAAAGCTTTACATAGACACATCAGTGTCCGATGCAAAGGTTTGTTTTAAAGTTCATGCATAGAACGTTCTGTCTAGTAACCTGGACTAAGCAATCACAGTTTTAATTGATGATATTAAGTGACAAACTTCAAACCGCAATTTATCTTTTTGATTATAAAGAATTTGATTATGGTTTTAAAGACAAGGCACGTCATTCACCTTCATCCCTTTATTCTGTATGCACATAAAAGTAGTCTTTTGCAGGACATTTTTTATTCATAGTTTTGTCTTTCTACTTCTAGGGAGCTCAACGTGGTCGGTAAAATACGCCATATCAAGATGGTGCAGTTGGCTGCCTTGTTCCCATCATTACAAATTTTCCAAATTTTATGCAGAGTTGTTCCCGTGCCTAGGTAAAGGAGAGGAAATACTTTTCTTTCTCCCTCTGGTGTAGCACAGGGCATGCATGATCCAAACTCATGCTGATCAGTGACATGGAGTGTAAATGGGCCTCTGAGCTCTGGCTGGTGACCCAAAGTAGCATTGTTTCTGTAGAAAAATAATCCATAGGAACTTGCATACAAAATAAGTCCTAGTACTAGTCAATATGAGATAGAAATTTTGTAATTTTTAAAATATTTCAATGAACTCTAATCCTATCTTTACTTCATATTTTTGGTAATTTTTCCTATATACAGTACATTCCTTTCTCCATTTACCACCCTCCCCCACTGCTCTTTTTCTTAGTTAATTCAATATTTGAAACCAGTAGGGACTCCTACTCTGAGCTCATAGACCAGGTTTTGGAAGGGCCTTATAGGATAATTAATTAAATATCCCTCTGAGTGTTCAAATTGTCTTCAAATATCATAGGCTTTCGAGTGAGCCAGGTTAACTACTGAGCAGAGTGACATGTGTCAAGTGACTTAATACCTCAGAATTTGTTTCCTCAGGTGTAAAATGAAAATGTATCAATCTACCTTGAAGGGATGTTGTCAGGTTCCACTATTACGAGGTGTTTAAAAGTACATACTAAGTTCCTTCTAAACGTGGAGTCCTCTGTGGTTGTACAGGCTGAATGATCATGAAACCAGCCCTGATTCTGAGCTACTTGCCAAAATTGCATGAATTATTTTTTTATAAATCTTACTAAAAATTGAAAGATAAAGAATAAGTCTGAAATTTATGTGAGTGTACATCTCTGTTATTTCTCCTCAACCCAAACTATTTTCCTACAAAAGTCTGAAACATAGTTATGTTTAGTTACTAGCTAAATAAGGGTACAAATGGAAAACACATATGGTAAAAATAAAAATATTTTTCATTTTATTAAAAAAGTAAAAGTACCCACTAAGGATCTAAATAAAGCAACTGCTTACTTTTT
>NW_011888828.1:6670048-6673064 GCF_000151845.1 Pteropus vampyrus | reverse complement strand
AAATCTTATCGGAAACACATTAATTCTGATTTCTGGCAATCTAAGCCCCTTTAGCCATTTCACAGTTGGTGAGCAGAAAGGATGTTTCTGCCTCATTTACAGTGTCTGAACATGATTCAGACAATCAACTGCAACATTAGTCAAAGAAATCAATGGCTAATGATTTCTGACAAGCACTGCAGTAACAGGCTGAGGATCAGGCTGGCAGCAACAGCATTTAGAGCATTTTACTGGAGCCAGCAATAGGCAGTGCCGGAAGATGATAAAAACACAGTAGAAAGAACTGGCCTCACATCACTTAAAAGGTCTTACACACTTCTGCAAGGGCATAGTATCTGATAGGCAATAAATACAGTACTCTTTTTCTACAAATGCGTTATAGTCCATAAACACTGAGGACAATCAAGTGTGCAGCTTGTAATACACACAAAAGTAGTTAAATATTTTGCAGTCTGCAAAAACTATATTATTAAGTTAGGAGTACTCTAGACGTACTATTTATATTGATCATTTGGAGCATGTACTCTTTCTCCTTGAAGGGTATCACTCATCATTTGGATTGTCTGTTACACATTGTTTATATCACCCATCACATAAAGTAAAGGCCATACGGTCCAGCGCAGAAGGGACTGAGTGTTAAAAGATACAAGTTCTAGTTTCTCTTTTGCCATGAGCTCAGATGTGACCTAGGACAAGTCACTTGATTACCTCGAGCTTTAGTGTCCACATTTGGAAGATAATGGGGTGGGACCAAATGATGTAGAATTCTCCCTTTCAAAAATATGACTTTAATTTTAGGACTCTACATTGGTATATTTAGTAATTTAAGATATGCCCTAATTGTTTTTAATCATTTGTCTTTGGCTTTAAAATCCTGATAAATTTATTTTATGTTAAAAAAATGATTTTTAAATGATGAGTCATTTCATTCCACTGAAATTTTATTTTCATGTATTCCCCTCATTTGAAAATTCTTGTATCATCTTAATGAACTACTTTTTAAAATACGTCCCTACCATGGAATAGGTGATAACAAGGAAAAATGAATCTATAATGCTTTTGGTTCATTCAGTAACAATTGTTACAAATGCAATGGTTAGCAAATATTTCTTTCACAGTCTGAAATTTTAAGAATTTGATAGAAATTCAAGGTTATCCTAAAATTTCATAAACTGAGAGTCGCTAGTTAATTTCTCACATGCTAGGAGTTTACATTGTATTTTCAAAGGCTATAGAAATAGAAATATACCTCGAAACTTTTCCAAGAATCTTCTCTCACCTAAAACTCTTTCTCTACACATCCAAAACACAGATGACTTTCAGACCCCAAAATGATGAGCTAGAATTCCACTTACAGTTAAAAAATGTTTCCTCATTACTAAATTAGAACATATTACCCAAAACCGACATTTTCTAAGTTGGTCATTATAGTTTTATACTGTTAATAAGGAATGTATTTATGAATAATTATTCTAATTCTCAATTGTTCTTTTCTATACCGTAAATCTGAAAGCATGGAAATATTTATCCTGTACAGCCCAATCATAGTTTGAGTTATATTTACAGGTCCTTGAAAAAAAACTTTCCCTGCCCTTAATCTCTTGCTAGGGAAAGCTGCTGGGGGCTTTGTTTTATACTTCTCTAGGAGGTCTTGGACCAAAACAAGCTGGGTCCAGTAATCTGTGAGGTGGCCTCATATAAAAAGTTCTATTCAATGGCAGACTATAGTGATTAGTTAGTCCAATATGTTCTCTTAGGTAATTCAGACTGACTGGGCAGTTAGTATGGCAGAAATGAGAAGGTAGATGAACACCAAGAAAGTGATTGAGTCATGTCAATAAAGTGAACCAAATCAACTGCTGCTGAGGGGATAATGAAAACACTCAGCCCTCGTCTTCCAGGGCCGTCCACTTCCCAAGAATCTTTCAGTCTGTGAGGCCCAACCATCTGCTGAGCCTGGGTGTTCCTGGACAGGATCTCTCTCACTGCAACAGGGCTCTTTGTGGCCAGTCCCCTTACTTGAGGTGATCTGAATGAACTTCTTCTTGCAGCCAAGGAATAAACAGAGAAGTCCTGAGACATAAAAGATCTCTCTAGAGATAAGTGGCAAGTAAATAACTTCAAGTCTTTTCCCTCTCTGTGTTTATCAGTGGCAGACAATATGAGCTGATTCTTTCCATGGCAATAGGCCAGTAGACACAGGTTATATAAAATGATTAAAGATTTCAATGTCAGAAAAGATTTGAGGGAAAAAAGTGTGTATTTTTTTCAAACTAAGAAATTCTCAATCTCCGCTTGGTTATGTTTATACGAGGATGAAAAGTGAGTGTGACAAATAATTTCATTATACCTATGATAACATTACTAGTGATTTCAGTTCTCTATTATTTATGGAGACCAAAGACGGTGGTGGCAAACTGAATAGAATGAAGTGCCAGTCAAATCTAATTTGACCAAAGATGTATTGTCACTCACTGTGCCAGTGCAGAAATGTCAACATCTATGTCTTGCTGAAATATGCAGGACTCTGGGAACCTCGCTCCAGCCATACAGACCTTTTACTGTTAGGAATCAGCTCAGTTCTCTCCACTTCCTCAGCCCTCTTTGCCCTTTCTAATTCCACATCTGACTATTCCAGTGCTTGTACACACACACACACACACACACACACACACACACACACACAGTGCTTTGTGCTAGTCCAGCACTTACTACAGTATCATAAATATCTACTTATTAATATTTGTCTCTCTCCAATTAGATCACAAGTGCTGTGAGGACAGAAACTTTATCAGTTTTGCTCTCCACTGTACCCCTAGCTCCTAGTCTTATGTTAATGTTGAATATATTATTGAATGAATACAGTAGAGCCCTTGGAAAGTAGTGGTAGTGAAGTATCTGTAGAAACATTAATGGTGAATAGATTAAAGACTTAAATGTAAGCCCCAAAACTATATAACTCCTAGAAGAAAACCCAGGCCATAAACTTTCCAACATTGCTCTTAGTAATATTTTT
>NW_011888828.1:6668269-6669998 GCF_000151845.1 Pteropus vampyrus | reverse complement strand
AGATTAAAGACTTAAATGTAAGCCCCAAAACTATATAACTCCTAGAAGAAAACCCAGGCCATAAACTTTCCAACATTGCTCTTAGTAATATTTTTTTCTGATATATTTTCTTGAGCAAGGAAGATGAAAGAAAAAAATAAACAAATGGCACTATATCGAACTAAAAACCCAGCAAAGGAAACCATGGACAAAATGAAAAGATAACTTACTGAATGGGAGAAGATATTTGGCAATGATACATCCAATAAGGGGTTAATATCTAATATTTATAAAGAACTCACACAACTCAACACCAAGAAAACTAACAATCCAATTAAAAACTGGCAGAGGACCTGCATAGGCTGTTCTCCAAAGAGGACATACAGATAGCCAATAATATATGAAAAGATTCTCAATGTCACTAATCATCAGAGAAATGCAAATTAAAACCACAATGAGATATCACCTCATCCCTATCAGAATTGCCATCATCAAAATAAATCAACAAACAAGTGTTGGTGAGGATGTAGAGAAAAAGGAGGCCTCATATATGCTCAGTGAGATTGTAAATTGGTACAACCACTAGGGAAAACAGTTTGGAGGTTCCTCAAAATATTAAACATAGAATTACCTTATGACCCAGCAAATCTACTTCTGAGTATTTATCTGAAGAAATCCGAAACATTAATTCAAAAAGATATATGTATCCTTATGTTCACTGCAGCATTATTTACAATAGTAAAGATATGGAAGCAACCTAAGTGTCCATCGATAGATGATTGGATAAAGAAGATGAGGCACATATATATACAACGGAATAGTACTCAACCATAAAAAGTAATGAAATCTTTCCCTCGGCGACAACACGGATGGCCCTAGAAGTTATTAGGCTAAGTGAAATAAATCAAATAGAGAAAGACAAATACCATATGATCTTCTATGTGGAATCTAAAAAACAAAATAAACAAGGTAGAAACAGATTTACAGATAGAAAATAAACTGATAATTGCCAGATGGGAGGGAGGTTGCGGGGGCTGGGAGAAAAAGGTGAAGGGGTTAAAAAGTACAAACTGGTTGTTATGGAACAGTCACAGGGATGTGAAGTACAACACAGGGAATATAGTCAATAATAATGTAGTAACTACGTATAGTGCCAGGTGGGTACTAGACTAATTGGGGAAGGATCACTTTGTAAATTATATAAATGTCTAACCACTGTGCTGTATACCTGAAACTAATATAAAATGATATTGAATGTCAACTGTAATTGAAAATAAATAAATAGATTTAAAAAATAAATGTGTGCTTGTTTCATTTAGTCACATTCTCCAACAAATAATTTCTCCCCATTACAATCCATGTGGTCATCATGCTTAGTGAAGACAGGCAGGTCGGAGGCTGAAATTATGCCATGGTATCTTGAGGAATAATTCTTCCTAACCATGGAATATAAAATATTTTTTCTCTCTCTTTTAATCTAGAATGATGAGAGACAAATATAGGTTCTACCTTCATAAGTTAACAAGTTAAGACAGAGAAGTAACAGCGAAAAGTCACTAGCTTGGTGACAAACCAAGTTCCTCAGCTTTCCCCAGAGTGGCTACTTAACAACCTTCTTTAATTTGACCGCTTTAAACAAAATGGTTTCTGGCTCCACAGGAAAAAAAATCAAGGTGTGTCTTACATTAGTGAGTGACTACCTTGATGGTTTTAATAAACACTAATCCTGTGAAAATTTCTATATTTCCTC
>NW_011888828.1:6636472-6664514 GCF_000151845.1 Pteropus vampyrus | reverse complement strand
GAAGAAAACGATGAGCAAGCTGTGGGCGAGGCTGGGGACCCAGGTAAGTACAGATGCATGAACTGTTCAGAATGCCCTTGAACGTGATCCACATGTCTGGTTGCTTTTATCTCCAGCATGTCTTCACTCACACAGCCGGCTGCCAAACTGTGCAGCCGAGGTGACTCTAACACCAAAGCGGGTGCATGGGACGCTCTGGTGCCCAAATCCCTCCGAGGGACATTCATCAGTATTTCATTTGCAACTGCAGATTCCTTTTTTTTTCCTTGTGTATTAAAAAACTACGAGAATCATGTATGTAATTTTAAGACTATTTTAAGATAAGCCAAAGATGCAAAATTATGAAGCCAGAGAATTTCTCAAGACCGCAACTAATCCTGAAATACAAACGGCTTAAAGTCAAATGTAGTACAAAGTAACGTGAGTGGAAGGCAAAGATTTCTTTAAAAATAAAAAACATACGATGCACTCTATTTACCTCAACCTAGGCAAAAGATATAATAAATATATTAATTAAGTATACTTTTGTTGACTGAATAAAATTCAAGATATTCAAAACAAACAAACAGCTGAAATCTTACACTTCTATTCCAGGGCTAAAAATATAATGTTTTTCCACAGTTTACTCTGCAATATTATAAAATGATGAATGGTACAATGAAATCATAGTTATTATTGCTATAGGTAGTCATAAAGAGGCTTGGGACAGAGGTATTTTAAATATTAATATTCCTAAAATCACTTAAATCAATTTAACACTCTTTAGCGGTTTATTTAGAAGTGTGATTTATTTTATACTTTTCGACCAATGCCTTTGATCGGCTGTGAAATAACACATGAGCTGAAAATAAAATGGCAAAACAAACTGCTGCTACCATTCTCACGGAAGCTTCAGGTTTTATAGCATGAAGTAGAAAATTACCATTACGTTTGGCGTTTTCAAATTATTTATCAATCTTAGAAATGGAGAATTACAGAGCCCAGAAGGAATGGTGGAAGCATTTCTGTAACAACTTACGAGTCGCTCTGCTTCCTGAGCTCTGCCATCCTCCCAAGCTGGTATCCCCTCATTTAGCAATTTCGTCCTGCTCAAGACCCCAAGATCGTCTCTGTCCCTGGTCTCCAGGGCAGAAGCTTGGCATCGCATTGGTTTGCTGTGGACCATATTCTGATCTTACCCTTTGTTAGAGTGACAAGGCCCTTGTTGTGTCTCATGAGACCAAGCTCCCATCAGGTGTCCCAGCCCTTGGAGCTGTGTTGGTCTTGTTCTTCTTGACTGAATCTCTGTCTTGGTAGCTGATCTGCTCTCTGCTTATTGAAAGCCTGGAGACCTGCTTTACTGCCATCAATATGCCCACATCAGGACTCCCACTCCTGAGCCTCAATCCCCGTGGCTTGGTGCTTGTCACTTGACAATGGCAGTTGCCACCATTTATTGAACAAAAACTACATGTGCAAGCATTATATTATATTTATGATACATTTAATCTTAAGAGAGCCCTTTGAGATAAACAGTAATATTTCCACTATACAAATGAGAAAAATGAAGTGCAGAGAGTTGAGTAATTTTCTCTAGAACACACAATTCTAGAGTTGGAGTAGGAGAAAGGATTTGAACTGGGTCTACTGGATTTTAAATCCTGCTGATTTTGCTCGTAAGCACTGTGATAGGTCTGCTGCCGGATCGTCCTGAGCATGACTGTGCTGATCTAGACCTTCACTTACAGCTTACTGCCTGCCATTGCTTCCCAAAGCTATTCCCTACTTATCTACAGGAGAACCCACAGCAGCCCCACATCGGACAGCTAGATGTTAGCTTCATGTTTGCCTGGTTACAGCTTTGCCTATTAGCAGTTGCTAGTTTTTCATCACATGGCTTAATTATAATAGTGACAATTAATATCGAATATTTATTCTGCCATTCCTCTTCCTTCAGTGACTCCCTTTCCACTCTCAGGAAAAAACGCCTGGCTTTATAATGACCAACAAGGCCTTCTGTGAACTCACCCCTTATCTCTTTGACTTTGGCTCCTACTGCTCGCTTCCCTTTGCTTCTCCTCAGTCCCACTGGTCCCAAGACTCTTAGGCACACAACTGCCTTAGGGCTCAGGCCCTGACCATGACCTCTGCTTGGAAGGTGCATCCCTCAAACATTTGCATGGCTAACTCATTTGCTTCCAGCCTTTTCACAAATGTCAACTTCTCAATGAGGCCTCTGATTTCCTGTTTAAAATCCTCCCCCCACCCCACCCCTTTGTTTTGGCACTCCTGAATCATTCTTCTGTTGTATTTTTTTCTTTTTTCTATAGTACTTTCTATTCCCTAACGTACTATTTAATTTATTTGTTTATTATGTCTAATCCTCATTATCTATCTTTCTCTGTGGGATGGAACCTCCAGGGCGACAAAGATCTCTGTCTGTTTTGCTATCGATGTATTCCAAGTGTAAAGCAGTGCTTGGCAACAGGATCTCCAAAGCCATGTGCTGGATTATTAAGTTACAGGTTGCTCTCATGACTACACATAACTGATTTAATCTTCTCAGCACCCCACAAGTAGGCATTAGTACTTACTCTCATCTCCTTTTAAAGGTGGAGAAACTGAGGCACAAAGAGATTAAAGTCAGTGGGCCAAGGTTATAGAAGTGGTAAGTAATCAAGAAAAGGTTCGATCCCAGGCTGTCTGATTTCGGAGATGACACTCCTCTCTGGTGCCAAGATGGTGCCTGACGTTGCCACCGTGCAGGCTAGGCTCCAAGTTATATCTCCTTTTGGTACCACCTGTCCTACTGTCAACCAATATTACAACAATGGTGTCCTGCAACGATGTCATTAAGAAAACCGAACCAAAGTTTAAAGACTTGTCCAAGGCCAAAGAGCTTGGTGACAAAACCAGAACCAGAACCCAGGAGGGCTGACTCCCAACTTGGTGGTCTTTATCACTTTCAAAACCAGTTCCGAAGATCATAGCGACTACTTGGATAGTCCTTTTCCATTCCCCATATAATCTGTTATAATAAACAATTAAAAGGTAATTTTGGCTTTACACACTTGTGACAAATATTAATGTTTATTTACATAATATTTTTAAAAAGAATGTTTATTTTTGTAATATCTATGGTATTATAAACATATAAAATGAACATAATAAACAGTCACTCTGCTGTAAGCTAATATAAGCTCATAGGGAAAATGAATATGTTTAATTAAATTTAAGAAAAATGTATGGTTAAATCATTTGCAGTACAATAATAAGGACCCATAAACCATTATCTCTTTACTATTCTATTGGAATTTTTATCAACATGCTATATTAATAAGTAGCATCTTCATTTTACAAAGCGGGATGCTCAGAGAGTCGGCTCTGATCTGGTAAGTCAGCAGTGGGTGCGGGAACAGCATAATCCCTGCAATAACCCAGCAACTCATACTTTTACTATTCTGTAATATTCACCAGCATTTATTGGGAGAGTACAGTATGCCAGATATAATTAATTCTAAGTGCTTTCTTTATATTAACCCATTCAATCCTTATAACCACTCGTGAGTTAGGTACTAGTGTAACCTTTATGCTGCCAAGGAGGAAACCGAGGCACAAGAGAGGTTAAGTAACTTGCCCAAGGTCACAGGATTAGAAGTGGCAGGACCAGAATTTGGAGTCAGGGGAGGTGACTCCAGGGGCCATGGTCTTAACCACTATATCATAGCATGATAATGGTTAAGATGGTAAAAGAGAGAACTGAAATCGAAGAGAAGAATCCTAGCTGCCTCCCCCTATTTTGTTTTATCCAAAATTATAAGTATTCTGACCTACCAGATTTGTCAGCTGAAAATCCAACAAACAGTACTATTTGTGCTCATTCCCTTGCATTTACTAAGAGCTGCTAGTAGATAGCAAATTCGCATCAGGAGCAAGAAGAGACTGGGGATTGTCACAACAACGTATTGAGCACACTGATTTTGAAAAAAAGAATTCGATTACCTTTTCTTTCTCCATACGCATTAACTCTAGAGCTTCACATATTTTACTGTCAGCAAAACATCCAGAGAAAACAAGGCAAATTCAGCTAGGCAGTTAAGTCATAATTAATGAAGAAATCATGGTACCCCGTGGACTCTGTGCCAGTGGAGGGTAAGTGAGATGGAAATGAGAAATGAAAGGTGAGAATTCCCAACATTCCTTTGTCTGGAGAAGCTACCGAGCAGTGGGTCATTCCGAGTCTGATGCCGCTTGCCACATCTGTCTCCTGTGTCTTCTCGCCCTTTCGCCCAAACTCTGTCCTGACTGAACTGGCCCAGCAGCAGAGAGGTGATTTCTTTTTTCAGGCTTTAAATGGTATTCAACAATAACTTCCAATGGACGAAAATAAGAGAATATGATTTATGCCCATTAGTAGTTCATTGAGCAGAACAGATATGGACATTATTAAAAATTCATATGGGAGACTGGTGATGAGACTCAACAAATGAGTTTAAAATCATCTCACTGACATCCACCAGATGAGCAGCATCAGCCATGAGGAGTGGCTCCAGTCTTGACTCTGAGTTTGCAACTCTGTGACCGGGGGCAGGTTATTTGCTCTAAGTCTCAGCTTTCTTCCTCTATGAAATGGGAGTAAGAGTAAATAGGAAATGCCAATATGTGCCTCTTAGGGTTCTTGTGAGTATTAAATGAGATAAAACATGTAAATAATAAGGTTGGTACAGTTCCAGATACATGTCACGCAGACATTAGTTGTGACTGTTGTTCCAGTCAGGGCTCAGTTGATTTCATGGGACGAAAACCACCCAATCTAATTTAAGCAACAGGGGAAGCCAGGGGCTCAAATGCCACGAGGACTTGCTCTCTCCATTTCTCATCTCAGTGTCCGCGTGTAAGCTTCACTCTCTCAGCCCGCTGCCTCCATGGCTCTGGAAGTTCCCAGGCCAACTCCACCTCACCAAAGAGGACTGGCTCTGATTTGGAAAAACAAAACTATCAGGTAAGCAATCTGATGGGCTTAGCTTGTTAGGACCCCTCTCCTGGAGATTCGCTCAGTGAGGGCACTGGTGGCTGGGATATCTGTAACCCTAAGGTTAGAGACAAGGCCATAGCCAGCAGGAAGGTGGCAGTGGGAATGGTGCAACATTCTAGAAGACACAGCCAACAGATGTCCTCTAGATTGCTATTAAAAACACCCTGTTCCTCTGCATAGCTTCTTCTCCTCCTGTGGCTCCATCTCATTTAACAGTGCCATCGTACTTTAGGTTACTCACACATATACTTCAGATTCATCTTTGTCTCCATCTCGTCTCTATACTTTCATCTTCCCCAGACAGAAAAACTGTAAAATTATAAAATGTCTCAAATATGTGAGCTGTACCACCACTACCTGAGTTCGTTCCCCACCTGAAGAATTTCAGGAGAGCTTTATAACTGGTCTTCCCTCCTCCAGTCTCTCTTCTCAATCTGTCCCTCACACAATTGCCAGATTATCTTCTAAAATGAGTTCCTGCCTTTCTCAGGCCCTTTGAAAAACTCATCAGACCACTCTGTCTTTCCGGCCACGCGCCCAACACTCACAAGTGACTAAAACGCATTTTCTGCCCTTCCACGCCTTTCTTCACTCATGCTGCTTCATCTCCACTGGGGGAACGGCTACCATTGATCTTGAAAGGTTCAATTCAAATGTCGTCACCTCAATCTCCAAATAAGATGGAGCTTCCCTGTTGCTTCTTTAGCTCTTAGTCCCTATTAGAATGGCACAAGTATGTGTCAGATGTTTATTACCCCATGGACAACGCAGTCATGCCGCATAGTAAGAATCTCCTTGAGCATAAAGTGTCCAGACCTGTTATTCAACAGTGAGTACCAAACTGAAGTTTAAAACAAACAACAGTCCATCATCAACAGAGTTATTACCATTCTTGTTTATATGGATTTTCCCAGATTTATTCAGGATACCAAAAACTGTAGGGCTGTAGTTTTCTCCCTATTTTGTTTTTGCTTTATAGTTTATATGATTATCTTTTCACTTTATCAGGTCATCTTTAAGTGCCCTTTACTACTTGTTAAGTCTTTAATAAATTTCTTTAATTTTTTGGATTGAGAGCTGCTGAAATGACTAATGGCTATTATCCATCCTATGCTGAAGATTTGTACTATGAACAGTCTATATAAAACCTACTGAAAACATTAATTTAAATCTATAAATGTAAATGGAATGAAAAGAAATAGTTAACTTTTTTCTATATACAAAATCAACATAGTAGGCCCTCCAAGAATGTTTCATTCCACATTGTTTCATTATAACGTTGATGAGGTGCCACAGAAACTTAACTCTTGTTTATATCAATGAGCTTATGGTAAAACTGGTTTCATTACACATAGTTTCACGTATAGTCACAGAACCTATAGACGATGTTACATGAGGACTTACTGTATGTTAATTGTAGAAAATTTGGGAAATAGAGATCCATCCTCCAAAAATAAAAAAATAAAGTCATCCATTATTCCAGTTTCCACAGATAACCACTGAAAAGAATTTTGCATTTCTGGTATTTTCACATATACATATCTTATATGTATATACTTCTATGTATGTAAACATATAAGTACAGTCATAATGTACATCGTTTTGTACCCTGATTTTTTATTTAACATTTTGATAATAATTTTACTATTATAAAATATTTACTTATTGGGTCATTTTTGTCTGCATTACATTGTATTGCATCATAGGATACTCAACGATGTTTAATCAAATTGCTACTGTACATTTACTTTGTTTCTGGTTTTTCACCATTATAAACTGTGCTTATAACATTGTATATTAAGGTTACAGCTAAGTCTCTGTATACATTAAAAATCATGCAATGTTATAGCTAAATATGCATATACATTAATAATTATTTTCTTCAGATAAACTCTCAAATGAGTAATTCCTGAGCCAAAAGATATGCAAAATTGTCAATTTTCCTAAAGCAGAACAAAACTACCATTCGTTGACCACTTATGTGTCAGGCACATTACTATTTCATCTCATTGAATCCTCACAGCAGTTTTATCATCTTCATTTTACAGACATGGAAAAGGAAACTTACAGAAGTCAGGTGACTTGCACGGACGTAGTCAACTCTGTCAGTGCCCCTCCTGTAAACTCTGCAGCAAAAGGCTGCCGACACCAACACCTGGAACTTTCTGTCTGATGGCTGGGCTCATGGTAAACTAGAACTGCCGAGAATTGGTGTCCCTGGAAGCAGCTCTCAACCATCAAAGGGTGGGAATTGCTGGATAAATACACCAGCTCCCTTACCCCTTTACTGGGATAATTGACTGGTTTCTACAGTGTTTCTCAGAGCGTTCCAGCAGGACTGAGCTCCATCTATTCATAGCATAACTGGCTGGTAGAACCTCTCTCAAATAAACTGCTTGAATTCAAAGGCAGGTCTCAAAGTCTGCTACTGGAGAAACCCAAACCAAGACAATCCTAAACCGTTCACCTACCATGGCCCAAGCTTTCACAGGAACTCAAAGAATGTCTTGCAAGCTTTGCCAAAAATACCTGAAAACGTGAATTTGAGCAAGAACCATGCATAAGACACAATCGGACTACAATGAAAAGTATTTTGTGTTATTTATTTATTTTATGTTATTTATTTATTTTGAAACTCTAACACATAGAATTATCCATACTCTTTAGAGCAGGACACACTTTTATTATTGGTCTGTGTGTGCCCCCTCGATTTTTCTTAATAACTTTTTCTCCTTCATCCTCTTCTCTCTTCTCCTCATGGGCCGCTCTAATGTGCCAATGAAGCGTCTGTGGAATGGGGCTGATGCACCATAGGCTAATCACACCCCAAACCTCACTCATCTCGTCACTCTCTCTACCAGCCTCCACTTCTAACCACACTTCCCGTTGTCTCACATCCTTGCTAACGTTCAACGCTATTTGACTTTCTAATTTTTTGCCTCTAAGTCATGCTTTTATGTAAAAGAATATTAACCTTCTCCCTTGAAATGCTTACAGACGAAAACTGTTACACACACTTATATAATTAGCTCTTAATTATTCAGGAACTAAATATCATTTTGTGGATTGCTTTGTTTCTTTGTTATCTTCCTTCCCTTTCTCTGACTACCCCTAGCCATCATCATTATCATTTAGAAAAAAAGGAGAGCGTCAGCAGAGGACATTCCTGGGAAAAATGGAGATTTAATCTTAAGCTCAGCTTATTAGTTATTAACTAAACTTTTATATGTTTATTAAGGGAAAAAGTTGAAATTACTGAGTAAAATAGTTTTTTAAGTACATGGATTGACTATTAGGAGTATAGTTTTAATGTCATTTTTAAAACCTGTTATGTTATTTTTGGTGAGCACTAATTATGCTGAATAAGCTCTACAGTCAATGCTGTTGACTGTAGCTGGTAACTGAAGATCAAGTAATTGTTTACACTACAAATACATTTGAGGATATTTTGGATAAATTTTAAGATGTTGAATTATATTTTTCTTTCTGAAGTTACCCCTTTTGTGTTGTAGAAGAAAAATACATAATTTGGCTCGATCGAGAATGATGAAGTATGATCCACACACTATTGCTGTTCAACACGTCGAATCCTATAATCATCTCAGGGTTCTTGCAGGTGTGATGCCTCTTCTTCTTTTGCGGCCTCTAGATCAATGTGTGCTAACAGCTGTGCTGTTGCCTCTAGGTCTGTCACACAATTAGTCTTCTGATGAACTATGCAGGTTGCTTTATTGCTCCAGAGAACATTTTCATATGCTAGGCCTTGAACTTTAAGGAGTATACATACATTATGTTCCATATGTCACTCTTATTCGGTATAGTTGCTTAGCGTCCTCAATTTTCAGAGTCTTGAAGTTCATCTTCTTTGGGATGAACCCAATAAATATAACTATCCTTTATTTTCTCTCACAACGAATATCAGAAAATTTTACCCTATTTCTTAAAATGTGAATGACTGGAAATAACAATCGCAGCAGCTTGGCGAAGAGCTACTCTAGCAGCACTTTCCTTTTATAATGAATAGTAATAATCATGAAGTTTTGGCGAAAGTGGCATTCCAGATCGCGAAGGAATCTAAGACCAGCTTGCATATTTGTTTAAAAAAAAAATCAATGCATTTTTATTGCTAGAATATCAGTGTTCATATTAATTTAGGCCATGAACTTTCTTTCCTGACATACGACACCTCTTCATTTCCATGAAAATCTGCATCTTATCAATTTTTGCCTTATAGATTATTATTTTAAAAAATACAGATTATCGTTTTTTCTTGAGTTTTTAATTTCTCTATCATCTTTTTTCATTTAAATGACATTGTAATTTATTTGACAAATATCGTATGTATTTATTTAAAAAGAAAAAACACACATGCTATTACCTAAGCTGTAACATTGTAAAAAAGAAGAACCATTAGGAAAATTAAATAGGAAAAAGGTTTAAAGAGAGTTAAACTCTCCATTAATGAGGAAATTAAAAAAAAAAAAAACATTCAATTTACTAAAATGCTAGCCTGAAAACAATCTTTGCTCCAGAAATATATATTTAACTATTACTGTAAGGCTGTTTTACTGTTTTAGAAAGGTCATGACTTTAAATACAAAGGTAAAGTAGCAAAATTAGTAAAACATTTTACATTTTCATAATCTCCAAATTATTAAAATATATTTTTTATGAACTACTTAAAATGCTATTTTCCAAGTAAGGTTAACTATTCAAAAAGATATTAAAATAAGATCAGATATGTCATGCATGCTGACACTATGCCTTAAATTAATTGCTCCTTAATTTTGAGTACTATAATTCTATGCAGTTTGGAAATAAATCCACTTTTAAACTTGGGAAATATGACTATTTTTTTCTTATATTGGTGTTTTTCTAATCCCATCACCTTTCTTTTGCTTGTCAGATAATGAGTATTTTGAACATTTCTCTACTTAGCGAATGTATGGAATGAAAAGGAAGTCAGTGCTATTTGTGTGGTGGGAGCACGTGTGTGGAGGGGCTGTAATGCTAAAAAGAGTGAGGTCTGTGTGGCAACAACTGGGGGAAATGGATCTGTAACAGCTGCTCCTTTCCTATTCTTCAGGAGACTGCCTGAGGTGGGTCACAGGACAAAAGGATAAAGCGGAGGAAAACTGATGTAAAGCAGGAAATGACTGCTGAGACCCCTGAGCTTACACCTGAGTCGTCTCCGGTTGCGCCCTCCTTAGCGTGCCTCGGGACGCTGGTGACCAACGCCACAGCACCAAGAGGCTAACTGGCTGCAGGCAGGACTGTCTGCATGTCCGCAGGAGGATAACTAGCCATCTGGGGGAGGGGACCGCAGCTTCCTCCATGCCAGAATCTGAGTTGCCCTCAGATATGAGGACCATCCAACAGGCACAGGAGGGTCAATGTTAGGTACTGATGTCTAATGGTCACAAGTAAAGATAACTTCTGGTTAATGGGTAACAAATAGCTTTGATCTTTAAATAAATAAATAACTCAGATTCTTTTTTTTATATATAAATGCTATTTTTTTTTACTCAAAGAAAAGTTATTAATAATAAAAAGTTTTCCATTAAATGTTGGGTATCATATTCCTATTATAAAAATAAGTGCCAGTACAAAGATAAATTTAAGCACTATGTAATTTACACATGATAAGTCTAGTAAATTACAGTTAACAAAAACATAAGTATAAAGCAGGCACTTTGAATAGATACTCAGTAAATATTACCTACTAGAGAGAGTATTGATGTTATCATTATTCAGTGCTAATTGTACCATAGCCTGTAGTAATAACAGTAACACATATGAAAACTGTTTATAGTTGAAAAATGTAAATGTATATTTTTTTCATTTGATCTTCACAAAGATACAGTGATGTTGCCATTGACATTCTTATTTTATGAACGAAACAGAGCCTCCAAGAAGTTAAGGTTAATAGCTAGTAGGTGGCAGACAGGACTCGGGTCCATGTCATCTTGCTCCAAGCCTCACACGCTTCTTGCATATTTTGTTATTTTCCCTATAAAGATTGTATATCTAAACCTACTGTCAGTTAAAATATTTAACCACTTAACAATTAGAGAGCTATTGCTGTGTGCTCTTGAATTAGACTACAAAAAGTAAAGATGCTCTTTTTCATTAATATAGTTCCTGAATAAACTCCTACTTCCAACACCTTTGACTACACTGACCCTCACGTACGTATTTAACATTTTCTGCTATGCTCTTGCTTTGGTAGTGCTTGGGCCTCAAGCAAAATCCAGAAATAGTGATTTTGTAGAAGTATGACCATGTAGCACTTTGGGAAATAATTATTTTATGCATATTAATGTTAATATAATATTTACGGTCCTCTCTATATTACATCCTACACCACAAACTTTGCACACATATTTTACTTAATCCTCACAAAGCTGTGCTTCGGGAGGAGCATTAGAGAAGAGAAAATTCATGCACAAAAACAAAGTGTTAAGGGAGGCCCTTCTTTTTTCTTAAAGTAACTTCGTATTTGTTATATTTGATTATGGAAGCCGGCCCAACTTTGCATCAGGACTTAAAAGTGATTTTTAGTAAAATATTTTTCTCTTGGAAACCTTAGGACTTCGTATGATACATTTACCTTCTAAAATTCAGAATTTACTCTACTTGGAACATTTATAGGTCTAAATTGATGATAGCCAAAGGGAAACACTATTTCTTTTCTCAGTACCTGACATATGCAGGTAGAATTCTCCTTTTTAAATGTCAGGGTCTCCATGACCTCCTGCACAGGTTTATTAGAGTAGCTATTGCTTCTCTTCATCAAATACCTTTTCCTCATTAGTAGGTATTTCAGCCCTAAATAAATCCAGTACTTGTTTTTAGTTTAGCTCTATTTTGTCATTGAGTAAAGCACTCTATCAGTGAAGAATAAATGACTCAACTATTCACATACTTGCCAGCATATTCTTCTATTACATGTATTAATCATTTATTACTAAATTAAAGCCTTTAATTAAGATACATTAGCAAAATTTCAAATTCTCTTCTGTTTCAGATCATCAGAACTATTAATTAGGGGTATTTACTTGTGCCACGTTTCTTGGGGGAAAAAATCGTGTAATACTCTTTAAACAGTTGAACAACATTATTGGAAGGGAGAAATTCATGAGAGGTGGATGTTGACTCCAGAGGCAAGATACTGAAATGTGAAAATATTCCACATTATAAACTTAAATCACAAGTGAGAAAATCAAAACAGTGTACAGAGTTGATAAAAATTAAAGCTAGGCTAAATGCGACACGGGAAGGGAAAGGCTAAATCTAACCGCGTGCCGTCTCAGGCTGGCTCCCACGCGGCAGAGCTGAGCACCGGGCACACTCCACCTCTTCAGAGCCACACTGTGCCCAAGGGAGCGTCAGCGCTTTGACACGGACGATGGCAGTGTTGATAATACTGCACAGCTGGGAAAGTGGGACAAAAGATTTCAGAAGAAGATTTCTTTCTTCTATGTCGAATTTTTACTTGGTGATTAGATAACTGGGCAGGTATCTAATCAATCAATCAGTCGATTGATCAAGGAATTGATCCTATTTACAAATCGATCATGTAATTTATAAATTGATCATGTAAATAAGGAGCACTCAGTCCTGTTGTGGGTTTCTAATAAGACGATGCTGTCAGATGGAGAGAGAATGTGGATGGAAAGGCATATTGTAGTTTGCAAAGAGATAATTGATTTCTTATGTAACATGATCACCTTCACTGGGTCCAGAAACAAAAAAGTGAAGAAGGGATTCAAATGGAAGCCTGAAGAATGTCCTTTTATCTCTAAAAGGGAACAGGAAAAAGTGGCTGAAGTAAGATCCTAGAGAGAATGAAAAGACATGGCCTTCAACTTGAAATCGAAGCAGGAGGTCAGGTTTTATAGGGCTATTTCAGTGCAAGAGCAAAAACAGGCTGCTTTCTAACGTCAGCCGGAGTGGGAAGACCCTATGCCCCGAACTGGGCACAATTGCTCAGCATCCATTCTCCTTCCCAGCCACACCCCAGCCCCAACTTTCTATTTGTTGCTGATTCCCTGGTACGTGTTTCCTGCCTCCTGCTTTACGTCTACGAATCTGATGCCTTCTTGACCTTGTGCATGGCATCTTGTATCCAGACCTGACAACAGAGCCTTCACTGGCCCGTAGGTCCTGCCCAAATCTTATGCTTGGTTCCACAAGTCCTCAGTTCTGGGTGAACTGTGTTCCCAAAAGGCAACACCAATTCTGCCGCGAATGAGACTTGGGTTCTGAAGACAGCGCTGACTCTTCCCAACTGCAAAGGTTATGCCTGGACAGTGAGCGTGGTAATGAGCTCGAGGCCCAGCACAGGGCCTGCC
The DNA here is from genome assembly GCF_000151845.1 of Pteropus vampyrus. Lineage (NCBI taxonomy): Eukaryota > Metazoa > Chordata > Mammalia > Chiroptera > Pteropodidae > Pteropus > Pteropus vampyrus. The sequence continues at coordinate 6,651,146 of NW_011888828.1, read as the reverse complement.
TGGTTTCTTAAGGCCTCTGCCCTCACTGGAGAATCCAACAATGAGAATTAACTAACCCCGACTCTAACTCAGGTGCTTACTTGCCTGGGGGGAAAATGTTGAGTTCTTACTGCAAATACCTGCAAGGAGTGAGCATTCTCATTCCAGCCCAAAACCTGGGACAGGAGGCAGCAGGAGTTTGCATATTTTGGTCTTTCGGACATGCCCAGTTTCCCTGGCCTATATGCCATCAGATTCCCAGGTTTCCTCCCACCTCCAAGGACACTCCTGCTTAGATCCCTTTGTACCCCCTTCAGCCAGCTTGGCCCTAGGCCTTTGTCTTTCATCAATGTCAACTCTCTCTAGAAAATCTCCTCTACTCCACAGCTTCGATATGCTGCAAGTTACACATTTATACAGTATCAAATGTATACAGTATCTCCAATCTAGATTTCCTTTTGCGCTCCAGATCCGTATATACCACTGTGTATTTGATCTCTCCTTGGATATCTTAAAATCTCGAATTCAACATATTCAAAACTGAACTCTGCATTTCCCCCCGCAAGCCTGGGTGTCCTTCAGCATTCTCTACCTCAGTAAATGACACCAGTATCCACCCAGCTCCACAGTCAAGAGCCTAGGGCCCATGTGGGTCCCTCCATCTCCCTTATCTCCCACAGTTAGTCTGTTATCAAGTCCTTCAGAACTACTGAACCTACTTCTCTCCACCTTCAGTACCACTTCTAACATCCAGAGCACTGTTGTAAAATTTTATGTAAATTCTCTCTCTAATCATCCTATGTATTAGTTTCCTAGAACAGATGTAACAAATTACATTCATTATTAGACTATCCTACAGCACTAGCATTATTTTGCAAAGTTAAACATCAAATACAATTCATGGCATGATGCCTATCATATAGAAGGTGCTCGATAAATAGTTGAGAATAAATTAATGAGATTGTGTCACCAGCCTCATCATGAGTCATCAAAATTCCACATTGCTTAAAGATTGAGCTTCATATTCCCAAACAAATCATTCAAGATCTTCTAACTCATCATAAGATTTTTTAAAAAATCTTGGAATGAGAGAATCTTTCTAAGAATGTTCAGAAGTCATGAAAGAAAAAAATAATAAATTTGGCCACATATCTAAAAGTTCAGTATGGGAAAATTTCATACACAAGCCTGCAAAAATATTCACAATATATATTACACATATACCCAATTTCCTAAAGATTTTGGGAAGAAGCAGGCACCTTCATTTACTGTTGTAGGAATGTAAACTGGTGAAGATTCTTTGAAGGAAATTATAGAAATAAAAATAAAAACACAAATTCATCTCCACTCTGCATTTTCACCTCTAGGACTCTGTAGATCATCTCTCAGCCATTCACTGCTACACCCTTCACAATAAAAACATGCTTACCAACAGGAGATGGCTGAATCCACTGTGGTACAACTGTACCACGGAATACCATGAGGCCCTTTTAAAATGAGCTATGTCTACACGCATGTGTATGGAGGAGGCTAACTCATTTTGTAAACAACAAAAAGAACATATGTGCATATGTTATATGCATATATATATAAAAGCAAACCAGAATACTGTAACTATATTTGCCTTTGAGACAACTGTGACACTGAGTACAGGGGTGGAAGGAAGATTTATTTTTCACTGTAAACTTGTGTTTGAATTTATTTTGCCATGTACTTGCATTGCCCATGTATGAGAGAGAGAGAGGGAGAGAGAGAGAGGGAGACGGAGAGGGAGGGGGAGAGGGAGGGGAACAGGGAGGGAGAGAGGGAGGGGGAGACATAGAGAGAGAGAGAGAGAGAGACAGAGAGAGAGACAGAGAGACAGAGAGAGAGAGACAGAGAGAGACAGAGAGAGAGAGACAGAGAGAAGTGGGGAGAGAGCATGAGCGAGCGAGCAAGCATAAGCTAGTTTTCACCTGATTTTCAAACTTGATCTCGTACTGTAACATCTTGCAGTGGACAATTCATTGCTTCCCAAAGGCACTGAGTATGCTCATGTTGAGTGCGTGTGAATGTCTGTGTAAGGGTGTGAGTGTCTAACGTTCCATCATCCTGGACTTTCACACTTTCTGCCTGTAGAAATCTTGCTCCTCAAAATCTCTTCCGTGCAACCTACCTGGCGTTCTGTGTTGGAATCAACCACTCTTATCTCTGCACTCAGAGAATCCCTGTTCATCCTGCTTTGAATTATAGGTATGTTTACCAGTTGGTCACCCTCATTAAACTAGTTCCTCAAGGGCAGTGTGCATCTTGTTGGCCCGTGTTTCCCAAAGTACCTGGAACTCAGCTTTACTGAATGCATGTCGTTAACTGAAAAACATCAAGCAGAAGAGTCATCTAGGAAAACCCATTTCTATGATGACCCAATTTCAAAAGGGTGATAGAGAAAAATATGAACTCCAAATACGGAATCTTATTTAGTATGAATATCTAAAAGAGCAAATAAGAGATCCTCAAGGCTGAAAATAAAGCCAATATTGCATATCAAATAAGATTATTAAAGAGATGTATGTGAAATGAAAGGATGCTATGCTTTAAATTTATTAGAGATGAGAGAAGAATGAAAGAAAAAGAATTTCAGTTATAAGACAGAAAAGATAGCTTTTCTTTCTTGACATTTTTTGTGTGTTTTAGCCAAACACACCAAGTCTGGTCATAAAGTAGGCAAACACTGATTTTTATCATGCAGCAGGCTACTTCTCAGATGGGGGGCCCAACAATGCCCCCCACTTTGCTGCCCTGTCTCTCACCTCTCCCTAACCCACACGCGGCAGTGCAATCCCTTCTACTGCTTGATGTCTACAACCTTTTCTAAGCAAATTTCCCTAAATCATATTATAAGTTTACTGTAACTTTTTTTTACTACTCACCTTTTGCTGTCATTTAAACCCATTTCCTCTTGTCCTTGGTGACATGGTGGTGTAGAGGGTCACATCACCCTACATGTTTAACTTTCATTTTTCCTAAAGCAGTTCATGGTAATTGACTGATACTATCTTCTATAAACAATAAAACCAATTTTTTATGCCTCTAGAACATTGCTATTGTGCTTCAGTCTCCATAAATAGGTACACTGACATCAGGTCCATTTCTATCGGCCTTTTAACAACATACAATAAAATATGATAAAATAAAAATTAAAAGTGGCAATGACTAAAAGTTTATTTCAACTTACTGTTAATGCTGTTTCATAATTTCCAGCAGCCAAGTATGCTAAGCCCAAGTAATAGGAAGCTTCTCCTTCCATCCTTTTGTCATTTCCTAAAGTGAAAATATAGAAAAATTATTGTGGCTTTAAAGAAATTGATTTAGTAAAACAAACAGAATCTTAGCTTATTAAGACAGTAGAAAGTTATTATAACAAAGTATACACATTTATCTATAATCCCTGCAACCTAACCATGTACTGATTAAAAAAAAAAAAAAGGGCTGGTGTTAATACAATTTACCTGGATCACAGATGCTACAGAGCGTTAGCAACATAATTATGAGGAGCTGTCCTGTATATACATGACCTGGTACTATCATGTTGAGATTCATATGTAATTTCTATACCGGTCCACCATGGCATACATTATGTCATCTCATAGCATATAATATATATAAATGTGATATACTTACAGAAATCATTAAAGGCACTTATGTTTAAAAAGAATACTATCCTTTTTCTACTTTTGGAACTCTTTGGCTTTCAATGTTACCTAAGTCCTGGGTAATGCAAATGCTGACAGAGCCACTCTCATTTTTGATATTTAAAAAGTAAGTATCCTTCGATTACTTTCTAAACATTGCATTCCAACCATAATGGATTTCGGCAGGAGCTAGCGATCCTCTATGCTGCATTCGCTCTCACCACTCAGTGAGTTACCACTCGTGAAGCATGGCTCAATGGGAAGACTGCGAGAAAACAGGTTAACAAATGCTGGTGACAGGATTTTTTTTTCTCCCCTTCTGTAGCAGTTTCACCAATTGCAGAGAATGATACCCTTAAGATCTCACTTCAGCAGAGCTGATGATGCCAGTGATCTAGTCTGGGGAATTTTCACTCTTAAAATTCAGCTGGGCACTATCTGGTATAGGTTTATGAGTGCTGGGGTTGGGATGAGACTAGGGGAGGGGAAGATGGGGTGGAAGGAAGAGGCTGTGAAGGAAAGCTGGCCCTTGGCCGATTAAAAGTCAGTTATATGTGATTCATACTTGCTGTGTTAAATGGTATAACTATATTAAAGCACTAGCAAGAGCATGTGCTGATGTGGTATCGTCATCAGCATCTAATTTTATATAAAGGGCAGACTAGTAGAGAGGAGGAGAGAAAAATCTACTCTTGATAGAAAGATTTTGAGGCAGCTAATTTACACAGTTGGATCATATCAAATATTCCTTCTAAAATAGTATGTAAGCATGAGAACTTTTCCTGCTTATTAGTTGAGACAAAGTTAAGATAAAGTGAAAGCAATAAAATAATGGAGGAAAATGTCGCCACTAGTAAAGTTGAATGACGATTTACCAAAGGAAAAAAATGACAAAACACTACTTAGATTGTGTAGTTTGAGTGGGTTAAATTAAACTGGCTTTGCTACCCCAGTCAATAATCATTTATATTAAAGAAAACATTATGGTTTTATTTTCAGGACTCTAGGGACCCCTCTCTTTCTTTGTGACTACCTTGCATTTTAGCATATGCGAACCTGAAGTAAAATACCTTTTCCTAATTCATATATTACTTTACCCTGAAATTCCACATAACTTTCCACGTGACTAAGTCAGCTGCTGAAATTGATCTAAGAGATAACCATTTCTATTAGTGTTTAGCCTTTTGGGAGAAAGTACTAGATCACCGTTCATTCAAAAGCAGTTCATTCAGTAAGATAACATCTTTCACTGGGGGTGATTCCTACAGCTATTCCAACTAAAGTTATTAAAAGACCTAACAAGGAGAATAAGCTGTTTACTTTTATTCTTCAGAAAATTAAAATCACACCCAGAAAATCAGACTTGCTTACCCCAAACAAGCCAACTGTTATTCCAATAGACCTAATATATCTACAAGCCAAAAAAATTCAGTTCGACGGCATAACTTCTATCATTTTTTCTTCATGAAAAGGCTACTCTATTCATAAATTACTATATGGCAATAAAAAATCCTTGCATTTCACGAGTAAAAGCTTATGAATATAAGCTCCAAAATTTTCTTTATATTTTATATATATGCATATGACATAAAATATTAAGGATGTGAGCAGCTCTCACTAAAGCATTTTCACTGCTATAACTGTGTGTACGAATCACCTGGGGAATCTTGCTGGGGATCTTGCTAATCTGCAGATTCTGAGCCGGTACGAAGGCCACACTTTGACAGTCAAGGGTCTAAAACATATGGAATTCTATTTTCTTCTGACTCCTAACTAAATATTTATCATATCTTTCCTATTACCTGACAATGAGAAATTTACAAACAATGAAAAGTTATAAGAATATTATGACCTGAAACACACACACACACACACACATACACTTTCACGAATGACCTTACCTTGTCATTATAGGTTCATTGCTTTATAACACTACTCCCAGAGGGTTGTAATTTTGGAGATAAAGCTTTCAAGAAACTAATGGATTTCTTGTTGTCAGCACTAAGGCACCTCTGTTTTACAGTAAAATTTAAAAATATATTGATGGCATTTGTCATTGCATTTCACAGAAAATAATCACCCAAACACTTGATTTTTATGTCGCTCTTGGGAGGAGCAGCGTCTGCCCATTAAAGAAAGCAATGTGAGAGTTTCTTTCCACCTACCTTCTTTAGCTATCTCAGAAGCTTTTAATAGAGTACTGATGGCCTGCTTGTATTCTTTATTTTCCAGCATTTTGTCTGCGAGTAACCTGTAAGTCCTCAGGAGACTCTCGCAGGCCAACAGGTTGAGAAAGCGGCCTGTCTCGTCCTTCCACACCCGCCCCTGCGTCAGTTGATGGAACGCTTCATAATGCTCGGCAGCTTCTAGAAGCTGATCTGAAGAATAAAAGCCATTCATAAATATAAACCACAGGCCAAAACATATTTCTAAGAATTTTACGTACATGTTATATTTTGCTATTAAAGGGGTGGGGGGAGACTCATGAGATACAGTCAAGAATTTCTAAGGCTGGAGGACTTAAGCTGGAAAATGAGTGATCTCCATTTGGACCTTAGATTCAGCACTGGTTTTGGATGGACACCTGCTAGAGGGATGTCCTTTGGCTGGTAGAATTGACCAAGATTACATACATTTAAAGACAGTGTGAAAGTCCAGTAATTATTATTAATAAAAATCATATTTATTATTTTACATGCAAGGCACTGTGCCATGTGCTTTATATGAACTTCGCATTGAATCTTTTTAAAAGAGTCCCGTGGAACAGGGATTGTTATGATTCCATTTTACAGAGGAGAAAGTGAGGGTAAGAGTTTTGCCTGCGATTGCCCATCTGAGGGTTGGCAGAGCCGGGTGGTCCGACTCCAAGGCCCATGCTGCCCACCAGACCACACGGCTTTCCCAACAGACAGCGTTCTCCACTCGGTAAGAATTGGGTGGCGGCAGAAGATCTGACTTCGGGTGGTGAACACAAAACACAATACACAGATGATGTGTTATTGAATTGTACATTTGAAACTATATAATTTTATTAACCAATGTCACCCCAATAAATTTAACAAAAAAGAAGATTTGGGGTATCCTGGGAAAGATGCGTCAGTAATACATTTCAAATTCATATATTATGGATCTTTAAACAACTAGTCAAAGTCTGATCGAATTTTCTAAGCAGAGGTTTGTATACTTTGTTTAGTTTTGAGTAATTAAAAGGTAACTGCCTTTCTGGATCATATTTTATAATATAGTCCAAAACATATCTTCTTAAAGTCGAAGTCTAACTTAGTTTTACGTCATTTCATTTCTTGACATATGAGCAAGCCAATTTCCAGAAGCGCAGTTTGCAGCTCCATGCCATAAGTTGTATTTTACTTGTGAATTGCCTTGTAGATGGGCTCAAAGTATCCTGTAATGCAAATACTTTTCTGTAGTATTGGAGTTGCCGAGTTGGAATGAACTGGAAAAGCACTTCTATCTATCTAGGCCTTTTGGCAGCAGTGGCTAGGAGGGAGTGTAGGCTCCAAGCCAATAGCCTTTACCCTTTCTGTTGTTTAGGCTTAGGCTAATTAATTAAGTTCTGTGGTTGAGTTTAATGCTTCTGCAAAATAGGATAATAGTGTAACTATTAAAGGTGTTATTGTGAGAAATAACTTAACACATGTTCAATACCTGATGCAGATTAAGTGCTCAACAAACACAATAAAACATAACTAAGTCCTTATAACAATATTATCGTGACTGATTAAATTAACCTATGCAGGTCATATCGGGCTCAATACAGTGCCTCGAATGAGATTCATTGGATATTATAGGTTGGATATTACAGGATAGTACAGACACTGCCATGACTACTGTATATAATTCTCCATTTTTGCACTGAATTTGTTATCAACATTAGTATTAAAGTATTAAAGAATATATACATAAAGAAGAATACTATTCACATAGAAACACAACAGAAGTGGATAATCAGCAAATAATCTGTATAAACTTCAGTGAAGACATGCTACCCACGATGCAGAAAGAGGGAATATCAGCAAAGACACATACAGAGAATGGAATGTGTACTCCAGAGATGTTTATAAACTTGTGTTACGAAATTTTCACATGATAAAATACTACAAAACCATAAATATAGACTGGTGTTTTTGATAAGGGAAAATATTGGAAAACATCAGAACACATTTACAAAGCATTATCAGTGTTATATGGGTGATAGATGGTTTCTGTTCTGCTTTTTCTTCTGATTATTGTCATTTTCTAGTGTTTCTATCATCAAAATATGTTCATTTTGCAATAAAAAATATACAAGAGAAGCCATTTTACAAATGATGCCAATCCTTTTTCATTTTTATACAAATATTCAAGGTTGAAGTTCACTGCTCTAATCTATCTTTACATTTAACTGACAATTTTTCTTTACCTCCCACAAAAGCAAGCATAGTTTGTCATCTCTCTCCTGTAGCACCTCTCATCAGAAACACCTTTCTCCAAATACCCATGACCCTCATTTTTTAAAAAACTCGAATGGAGTGTTGACATATATGTGTGTTGTGTTTCCTCTGTCAACTATATTTCTGCCTATACAGTATAGCTCTGTATCCCTAGAAAGATGTATACCAGAGTTCTTTTTTTTTCTGTCCAGCATCCGTCTATTTATAAAGTACAGATATATATTTCTCTTTGACCATGTGAATAGGAAAGGGTAGTTATGAAGAACTGTGAGTATACCAGTTGGGCCCAGAAAAAACTGGAAACACAAAGAGACTAAGAAAGACATTGGTGGTCACACGGTAGCCAGATGGAAGAGGGTCCGAAGGCATGTTACGGAACAACAGATTCACTAGGGATTCCAGGAGGAAAGCCAGGGGAGGGGGCTCTGGGTAATCCACCTCACCACAGTGAGATGCAAATGAGGCTCAATGAGGTAAATTAAACATAAGAATTGACAGCCATGTCCAAGATTCGATTTACACGAGGGCAGAAAGGGGAGGCTGGAGGAGGGAAAGGTAAGGACAGGTGGAAGAAATGGGTGAAGGTGGAGAAGAGTGAAGAAAGGGTGGAGTTGTGTCTTAGTATCGCATATAAGCCAGATTTCCCTCTATGCTACTACGCCATTGGCCATACTGGACAGGCTAAGCAGGAATGACATAGGGAGGTTCTTGGGACACTGGTGTCAGTTGGTTACTACAGAAAGTGGCCTTGGAACTATTGGGATATAGTTTTTTAGTTGTTTTTGATATTTGCTAGGGCTTTGGCTTAGTATCAGTATGCTGCTTAGCTCATGGTTATTGGCCAACGTTCAACTCTCCAAAGGTTCTAGGTGTGCTCTCCCATGAGGAAGGGTCGTGGTCCAAGATGCTCAGGTGGAAGCTGACAGGAAACTATTCTTCATTGGGTGCTAGTCAAAATGGGAAGCTTTTCCATATATATATCTTATTTAACCTTTTAAAAACTGGTGAAGTAAATAGTACTTTTACACTACAGAGGAAGTTGAGGCTCTCAAGGGTTAAATGACTCAAATAGTAAAAAGTGGTGCTTAGAATTTAAACACAGGATCCTTTTTTATTTAAATCATACAGCTTTGTTCTACCTTATCAGGTCCTAGTCAACAAACGAAGAGTCAGGAATTTTAAGTAAAGTAAGTTACGTTCTCTAGACAAAAATCTCTCAAAGTAAAACTAATGCTTAAATTACGTGATTTCTAATCTCTTCTAGTTCCATAACTCTGTGACTCTGCTCAGGCAATCCAGGTAACCTCTAACTCTAAAGCACAGATACTAGCCCTGATGTGCTTCTGATGGTCTTTCGGAAGGAGTCTTACGTACAACCAGCTGTGCAATAGACATCTAAATTTTCTACTTCTGTGACATCTGTGGGGCCACCTGGAATTCCTCGGGTGCCTCAGACTTAGTCATCTGTGGCCAAATCTAGCTATTTACGGTTCCGCTTCCCTTTTCTTAACCACTGTGCCACAGATGAGGTCACTGGGGACTCTGATCAGTGCTATGTTTGACCAAGGTGCCTGCACAGAAGAACGAGAGTTTTCCAGTCCTTCTCAGATGCAGGGATTCATTTTTGAAGTTATTTGAAAGCAAATAGGTTCATAAATAAGCCAGTGAGGATTTGATACAAATGACCATAAATACACAAACACCTTGGCTACAATTTCTGAAGGCTGGTCAGAATTTGAAGGTTCATATTATAAAATTGTATAATATTTTATTTAAAAATATTAAACAATATGTCTGTACTATAAAGAGAGCATAGTAATTTAAATATGCAATTATTTCTCTTTCAGCATGATTAACAATGATATGATTTCAATCCAATTTATATTTCCATCCAACTGTAAATAGGATTTCAAAAATTTTATTACTTTCTGAGTAAAGAATCTGATATTGAGACTAGATATTTATTAAGATATAATACATTCTGTTTTTAAATTTAATTTAATATATCATAATAGGTTATCAGTATAATGATAAGTTTAACAAAGCTAAATATAAACATAAATGAAGATCATGAACCAGATTTTCCAATTTGGCTCACAGTGTTCATCTACAGTCTACCTTTTGTAATCAAATACAAGATAATATATCAGAACCGGGTAAGATCTCCCGATTCCGCCATCAGTCTCATTGAAGGACAAGTGTACAGATAACTGTCCTTTTCTGGAATTATAAAATGCAAACATTATTTCCCATTGAGGAAAAGGGCAGAGAGAAGAATGATTACACCGAAATATCACAAAAATAAAAGTTAACTGAAAGCAATACAGAAAAGAGAAGCCCTCGAGAATATTCGTAGATGGTAAAGGTCCCCTGAGGGAATATGAGCTCCACCGTGTTGCATCAGGAATTACCACCAAATCTTCATCATCACTATAAGCAACAAGGATCACAAGAGTAACCGCCATAAGGAAGACATACTAGCTGTTGCTCAGCTAGGTGCCTGGAATGTATGGTTCTATGCTCAGCAAAAATCCAGAGAGTCCGCTAATATTTCAAGAGACTCAGGGAAGAAAATGGAGCCAGAATGTTTTGTTGGAGGGACTGGAGATGGCCTTCCACCGATACCGTAAGTAATCGATTCATCTCACTAATATGAGGTAGTATCCGAAAGCACACTTGAGGAGACACACTGTGAACAGCTGTGTAAAACAAGAGATCCTAGGTAGGGAAGAAGTAGTCTAAGCCTCAGGTTTGTTTGTTTTTTTTTCCAAACAATTATATGATATCTACGTAAACAATAAAAAGGTCGGCATCTATTTACAGTTTTTCATATAAAGGAAAGTACTCTTTTAAAATAAAACTACTAGAGAAGAGTTTCATTTTACCTAAAGCCCACACAAACAAGAAATTCATCCATTTATTTAAAAATATAAACAAAACCCAAACAATGTTGTAAACTGCAAAATTGCTTGGTAGGATGTTAAAACAAACATTATGTAGAGAAAATAAGATTTTATATATTTGGGTATTATCCAAATTGTTGCTTGCCCCTCTTCCCTGCACGACATCTCTGAAAGTTTATAGATATTTGTTGTATCACAGCAGATGTCTAGAACAAATATTAAGCAAAGGAGAATGTATATGATCTCTCCCATTTTAGTTTTTTTTTTTTAAAGTAGGAAGATTGACTAGATATTAACACAAATGGGTTTAAATGTGAAGCTGCCATAAAAGCAGGAACATAAATGTAATTCTCCCAGCCGCTATTTTGATGCACATTTTTGATTCCATGAATATTTTATGAAATGGCCCAAACTAAAGCCATATAACATTCCTGCATTACTGATGCTTGCGCCCGTAAGCTACGAACATTAGCGGCATGATTGAGTGCATTAAAATGAACTCATTCAGCAGTGCATTGATTACTTGAAGGGGGAGGGAAAAGAAAAAGAAAAAAAATAAAGAAGTTGCTCCACTTAAGAAAACAGCACAGAAATCTGAAGTTTGCAATACAAGAAGGGCAAAAGCAAGTTTTAATAAAATAATATTTCATAAATAAAGTGTGACTCTGTCTAGCCCTGACATTCATTAGGCAAGGTGGTAATTATATCCAAAGATGGCTCCTGGTATTGTTCAGGTAATTTCAAATGTCACAATCTCTAAGACACACAGACTGGTCTGCTTTAGCTCCATGCATCGGCAGTTCTGAAAGTAGCTAATTATTTCCTTTTCTATCAACTTGTACATTTTCCAGTAAAAATAATGCCACAGACATAATTGCATGAAGATAATTTGACAGATCCATAGGCCTACTTACTTCTTTGGCAGCACTGGTATAAGTCTTAAGCATATTTAGTTCTAAATCGTGTACATTTGTTCAGAAATTTAGGAAAATATTCTACTTTAGTTTAAAACAACAACCTAAAGGAACAATAAAGCTTTATGTCTATTACATTTTAATCTGGAGTTACTGGATATCTTTGGTATTAAGTTACTAGTTTGTACAATATAGACATAAAATCTGCTAGAAGCAATATTGAACAGTGGCAAAAAGAGAAAAATGTTATCGCCCTTTTGTAAAAATGAAAGAGATTGCTTTCCATTTCAGTTTAACTGCATGAACAATTTATATTATCTTTAGGTTTTTACATTCAATTGTGATAATTATAATGGCATTATACGTGCAGAAATAGTTAAGGGCCTGTCACACTTCCCAGTGGAAACTATCATTTTCAAGGCTTCCCTCTTGTCAGACCCACTGCACACCACTGCAAAAGGGATCGCTGGAAAACAAAGATTTTGTTCTGTATCTCAACAGCATCCCTAATAAACTGGGAAGAGAATGTGCCCTTAACTTTTGTAGCTACTTTGGGATACTCAGAAGAAATTGAAGAGGCTATTTAAACAATGAAATCCTCTCATTATCATTTTAAGCAAAGATTTCAGATCGACACTGTAGGAATGAATACTAGCAGACCCCTGCTAATGAGTATGGGTCACCGAGGCGGACAACGTAAAGGGTCCCAGGAAGACGAGTGTGAAAGAAACCCAGCATGAGAGAAACTCAGCAACGCTTTTACCACTGATGTGGGCAATGCTAGTAGGTTAGTTTTTGAAATCCAGAAGATTTGCCTGGATCTCTAAAATAGTCTAGAGGAACTGTTATTAATTGTTGTTGTTTGTGATTTTAGATAGCTGAATTGTGGTCAGTGATGGAAACGGTATACGAGCTTGACTGCTCTATGTTACAATAAACCCCAGACGGTTTGTTTCTATCTGAGTTCTATAATCTCTAAGGATTAAGCATTAGGCAGCTTTGCTCTTAAATGTTCATAATTAGAAGTATTGAAATTATTCAATTTTTAAAAATGTAAAACATTTGTTTAATGTATAAACAATAGGAAATTAATACTAGCCATTATAAACCTTGTAGAGCTAATAGAGTTCACTATTTTCCTCATATTGTTTTACTTTAATGGTTTCTATCTCATCTTAAAATACTAAGTACAAAGTGTTGACAAGCATAAAAGTCTGAGGAGAAATCAAGTTAATATTGACATTAGATCAACTAATAAATTATATTGCTCTGGACTTAATCAATAATGTAATTCTTACTTGAATTACATAGTGCTCATGATTTTAACGTTCTGATTATGTGTATATGATTACATGAGCAAAGAGAAAGGTATAGGAGAACATTTTGAACTTATCAGTATTGATGAACTTATGGAAGATGGAGGTGAGTGAAAAGAGTGTTAACTTTTTTCCTGTATATCACGGTTTTGACTGACAATAAGTATGTACTGTTTTGGATATTACGAAAAACTAACAAGTGTGGAGGGAGAAAATAACATTAGTTGAGCACCTATCATGTGTCAAGCACGATAGTAGCTACTATATTTATTTGTTAGTATCTACATTTTAGAGATGAGGAAAATGAACCTCAAGGGTTCTATTGCCCAAACTCACGTACTGATGCCCAAGACTATGAGGATTTACTTCCTTCACGTGACCCTTTTTTAGAAACTGTGTCCCATGTTTGACTTAAAGGTAGAGACCAAGGTTTGAACCTCAACATCATGATATAATGAGACCATTCACATCCTTTCTCGAAGGGTTCTGTTACAAAGATAACAATACCAACTTCGGGGTGTGGTCGGAAGGGGCGTTAAAACAACTGTGTTGACACTATACAGAGTGTCACATTCAGTAACTTTTCATGCCATGTTATCTATTATTTTTCCAGGTTTTCCAGGTTTGGAGCAAATCTGGATGGGCCTGTTACATGGAATGCTTTAAAACCTAAAAATATTGCAAAACAGTGTCACTTATTCAAATTAAGAGCCATTTGAGGCACTAGTTAGAAATGGTATACTTCATCCAACACTCTTCACTCTTGGTCAGTGGTACCATTGAAGAGAGATTTCTGTGGCAGTGCCTCCTCTCAGACCATCAGAGGAAACACTGCCTCCAGAGAAGTTTATTCGGTGAGGCAAAACCCATACGCTCAGCCCAGCTATTCAAGACCTCCTTGCAAAGCTTTGCAAAAAAAAAACCAATAAAACAAAAAAACACAAAAAACGTCCTGCTGCAAAGCAGGCACCTCTGAATGAGGCTTCCTCTCCACACTGTTCACTAAGCAGTAAATAATTAAAACACCCTGAAAAAGACAGGTAAAATACATGCAGCTATGTCAGTAACACAGACATGAAAGAGAAGGGGAAGAAATTGAATTTTAAAAAAAGGCAATGAAATAATTCATTTGAAGCTCTAATAAAGTTTCATTTGCAGTCTTGTTTAAAGATATATCAGACTTTAGGGATGTAACCTAATTACATTTTTATTCTAAGTTCCATTCGAAGATCTCGGACTTTGATTCTTTAACACGGATCAAACACGGAATAATTTTCTCATGGCTATCAATACTTTAAAAGGATCTCTTGATTAAATACTATAAGGTTTTATGAACATGTACACATAGCAGATGGAGAATAAACTGACATGCCTCGAAAAGTGACAATTAATTTATACAGAAAAAGCAATGCTAATTCACTTAACTTTTGAAAAAAAAAA
>NW_011888828.1:6624241-6634047 GCF_000151845.1 Pteropus vampyrus | reverse complement strand
CCCTGAGGCCTGAAGACACGGGGTCCAGTCTTGGCTCTGACATGCTTTAGTTGTCATTTAACCTCTCAGAATCCTATTTTATGTAAATCTAAAGTGGGGAATAATATATAACCTACCTCATACATGAGAAAAATCACTTCACGTATTACATAACGCACCTATGTGTGACTGCCATTATGTACCCTGTTGAAGTCTGTGTAAATGTTACCGATGAATCAGTTCAGAGAACCATGCATGTATATAGTTGGTGTGTATCTGTGTTGAGCGTGACACAGAAAAGGAAAAGTGAGCTGACAGAAATACGGAGCTCTGGATCCACATCTTGCACCTGTTACTAACAAAGCATGTGGCCGTGGCAAAGACGCATAATTACTGTTTCAGCTTCCTCACCTAGTAAATCGGGGTCTGGACTAGATGACTTCTAAGATCCAATATGGCTCTAGAATTCGTTCATCTAAAAGAATTGAATAGCATAAGTTCCCAACTCAGTTTTAAATAATTAAGAACAATTTCACAATTTACTAAATCCACATCGACCTGTTATTCCATAGAAAGCGGTTTGTCCTGACCCTTAGTGCCACCCTTACAGCATCTCTTCTCGAACATCAACTTTTAGGAATCATGAACACTTGTGAAAAATTAATCACCAGAGAGCAATTCTTCTCTTCTTCTATTCCCCATACACAAGCTGCTGCCCTTCAAAGTGTTACCTCATTTGTATGCAGGAGCCCAGCATCCAAGTGGAACAATAGGGACAAGCTGAAAAGCCTTCGAACTTTTAGAACCCAGAGAATATGTACCTATGAAAAAACCTACTGCACATGCAAAAGTGATCTTACCACTTGGAAAGGCAACAGGGAAGTTATTTATGGAGCAAGGCCTACCCTCTCCACATATGCTTAATGTTCTGAATAAAAAGATATGAAAATCTTCAACAAAAATAAAGCAGGTGTTTTTGCCTTTTAAATCAAAAATACAAGCCTAAAGAAGAATAGTTTATAAAGAATTTTTATTTGATTGCTTTGTGGTAGATTTGCATCCCTTATGTAGACTTATAGGGAGAACTTGGAGGGCATCAGTGCGGGGAGCAGAAGACCAGAGGACTGAGCTGGAATGTCGAGAGGTCAGAGGAAGAGAGGTGAGATGAACAGGGATACGAACGGAGGACGAGGACGAGCAGCAGCAGCCCGAGCTGCAGGAGCTGAGCCGTTCACCACTGCAGACCTTCCCATCCCTCTTGCTCCCGGTGTCCCGTGCCGGCCTCCCGTGCCGGCCTCCCTGAGGATCTTCTCCAGTTTTAACTGCAGGTTCACTGTAACCGCTGCCTGTCAACCTGATCCTGAGCTTTAATGGTACTGCAACTCTTCCTGCCGCCTCTAAGTGATTCGCAGGGGATGGTGAAAACAGACAGCAGCATCTACACAGTTCCCCGTGTCAAGGAGAACACCAGACACATTTTACTTATTTAGTCGTCAAAACGATTCTCTGAAGTGCTACAATTGATTTTTTTTTTTAAAAAAAAATAATAAAGAGTGGCACAAAGAGGTTAATTTTAGGCCCCATCTCTGCTTTTCATAAACTGACATTTTTCTTTATCTCATCACTAAAGAAGTTGACGGAGTTTTTAAGGACTGATCTTTCAATAGCCATTTAAGCAGCCTAGAAATCAGAGCTGGAAGTGAAGCAAGAGCAAAGCGCATCTGCTCGCACTCCTTCATTTCAGAGACGAGTGAGGAAAGCTCTACGACGATCACATAACTTACCTAGAGTCACACAGTTGACCAGCAGCAAATGGAAGTGAAAAGAGAATCTGAGTTTACTGTCCAATCTGACAGTTTCACCTCTGTTAGACTATCGCTATCCTGATGCTCAAACGCTGTGCTAGGTTAAGTATCTAAACCAATACAGTCATTCAACATCTATCAACTATCACTAATTGAACCCCTGTGTATGAATTTGCAGGTTTCCAATTTATATCTTGATTTAAAGCTTTTGTCTCATATTTCTAATACCTCTATAGACTTCAGCTTCTCTTGCTATCTGAAAACCCATCAATAATTCACATTTCCCCCCACTTTTCTACTTCATTAATAATGTGATTAGATCTAAATAGTTCTTTAATCATCATCATTATTTCCTACCAACTGTAAAAACCTTCTGTCCTTTCCAATTCCTTTTAAGTCAATGGAATTTTTTAAATTAGCTAGTTTTTCTCTCAATTAAAAACAA
This sequence comes from Pteropus vampyrus, assembly GCF_000151845.1. Lineage (NCBI taxonomy): Eukaryota > Metazoa > Chordata > Mammalia > Chiroptera > Pteropodidae > Pteropus > Pteropus vampyrus. The sequence goes on along the minus strand of NW_011888828.1, from coordinate 6,631,818 downwards.
CACATGCACCAAGTAACCGACTCTAGCAGTGCAGAAGGGCACATAATGCGAAATACATCTTCCTTCATCCTACCTCGTCAACGCGTTTCTCCAGAGGCCGCCTCAGTTGAGATTTGTTTATTTGATGGGTTTTTAAATCCTCTCAATAGCATTTACATCTTTATTAATTTTTAATAAAATGAAAGAGAAAATAAAATACCACACTAAAAACTGATATATCCTTTGCATTTCTTTTAGTTATTAAGGTTGTTTTTCTAATAAAATGGCAAATGTTATTCCATGACAAATAAGAAATTACCATGAAATTTCTATCAATTTTGATGTGGCATCTTTGAAGATATTACTATATTTTAAACTTTTTTTTTTTTGAGAACTAAATACCACGATGATAAACTTCATTCCAAATGCTGAAGGATAACAATATTCACCAAATGAATCCACATTTATAATGAAAGAAAAAGCCAAAACTCTAGGAAAAGATTGTTTATACGAGATATTAAGGAGTTTTTAAAAATCTCCTTATATTATTTTAGGTAGTATTTAGTTTATCACCACATCACTATAAATGTTTTATAAAGTCAGAGTTTGATAGAAAGGAACATTAGATTTTTCATCTGTCAAGTCGTATCATTCCATCAATATTATATTTCCTTCCCCTTCCCACCCCCCCTCCGAAATAACATCCTTTTTTTTAGTTAAGGAAAATCACTGACACCGTATTGAATACTGTATTAGTTTCCGGGGGCTGCCATAACAAAGTACCACAAACTGGGGGGCTTAAATAGCAGAATCCATTCTCTCACGCTTCTGGAGGCTGGAAGTTTGAGATCAAGGGGTCAGCTGAGCTGGTTCCTTCTGAGGACTGTGAAGGAGGAGAATCTGTTCAGTGCCCCCTTCCTAGCTTTTGGTAATGTCAGGTGCTCCTTGGCTTGTAGATGGTGTTCTCTGTCTTCACATCATCTTCCCTTTGTACGTGTCTGTCTCTGTGCCCAATTTCCTTCTTTTTATGAGGACACCCTAGGATTAGGGCTCACCCTAGTGACCTCATCTTATCTTGATCTATCTGCAAAGACCCTGTTTAATAAGATCACACTTACAGGTACTGGAAGTTAAGAATTCAACATCTTTGTGGGGTCCACAATTCAACCCATAATAAATATGATTGGAAATTTTCTCTTAAATGAGAAAACAAAAAGGACCGGCAATGTATACAAGTTATCCTTTTTTAGCAGTGTGGTTACTAAGAGCTATCAGTACCAAAACTGGAGAAGCAGAACAAAGCAGGGCAGCACATGTAACTCGACAAGAGACTGTGGGCTGGGTCTAGAAGGCTTACCCCACCAAGCAAAGAGGTAATCGGAATCACAGACATGGTTATAAGTGAAGCGCATCTGCGACCTCAAGCCCTTGGCAAATCTGAGGCCAAGGCAGACAGGGGATAGGGCGGAAGAATCAGGATGCATGTGAAACCAGTCCTAAGAGGCTCCATTACAGGAGGCCTTCACATGAAAATATAAGAACTTGTCTATATGGCTGTGCCTCCAACTAGCCTAATGCCCAGACTAATGAACAGGGACAACAACATTTCCCTCATACACAGGGCTTGGGCTCCGAGGAGTGGACTCAGTCACTGGAAAGGCTGCTGTGAGATTAATGTTTGTTTTCCTTGCACTTCCTGTACCCCTCACTTAGGAACAGTCTATTTAGTCCTGGTATTTAAAGGCAAGGAGAGTGGACAGTCCATCCTCGGCTCCGTTTACTGGCCATGTGGAGCTGGTAGAACCCCGTTTCCACCTGGAGTTGGGAGTCAGTTGTAGGAACAGCATCTCGCCCAAGTCCAGTATCTAGCAGGCATTCTTCCAGGACTGAGGTTTGATCCTCTCTTACTTTAACTACTGGTTCTCTTCTACTTTGATCAGTTCTTGAAAACATGGGGTAGAGCCCCTTTGGAAGCTTAGAGTCTTGCTCATGGCCCTAGCTTTGTCCTAGCTCTTAAAGAACAGGACTTCTGTGTCCATAATCTCTTTATGTTAATATCCTTCTTTATGCAGAACTTAAAGATTTAAAAGGTAGGGGTTAACTTGACCAGCATCTGATCCCTGTAGGCTGGTTTCATAGAAAATAAGATGGATTCTAAAAAACGTACCAAGGAAACTAATTAGGCTCAGAGCTTTTAAGGAAGTCAGTTCTGACCTTTAACAAAGGCTTGGCCCCCAGTCCCTCTTTCCTGATGGGAAGAGGTTGGTGCTCGCCAAACTATGAAGGTCTGAGTGACAAATATTGCCCTTTGTATTGCTATATTGTTATATCCCATGGCTGCAGCCAAAGGCAGAGACCTCAGCCCCCACCCACGCCTCTCCCTCCTTCCCCTATGCTGACCATGCAGGGGAGAGGATGTGCTACCTTAAATCATGGATGCTGAGCTGGCAGGATAAGGCTTGTATCAAGGCTCTGCCATGGCATATTGCTATTGTGTCTGGCCTCCAATCACACCAGGAGTTGGACGATACTTCCCTAAACATACAGCATCCAATGAAAGGGCCGTGGGAGACCAGCGCACCTGCTCCTGCTCCTGTTTCTGGGCGTTCTCTCAGAGCAGTGCTGCTCCAGCAGGCCTGCTGTGAGCGCTGCTGACCAATTACCTTGTTAGCATGGCAGTTGTCCCAGCAAACTGGGCGTCTATCCAAGCCCATAGCATAGCCTTCTGGAAGCAAGTCAGGGAACCAGTAAGTTAAAGTAAGAGAGGATCAAATCTCCATCCTGGGAAAATAGATGAAAGACCAACATTGGCATGGAGTCTGCTGGTGACGTTGTGGCCGACTTCAGGATAGCCAGTTTGTGAATGGGAGTCATTCCTGTGTGTCTTTACAACACTCACCCTACTACTGGTGCCTTCTGGCCTCTGGAAAACCACTCTGAGATGTGCTATTTGGAATGTGTCCATGTCAGCAATAATTCTAAGACTGAACTGAGCAAGCTAACCAGGATCACTCTGCCTTTCTTCTGAAGTTCCCCAGTCATTGGGAGAATTTGAGATCAATACTGTAGATCCGAGATGGCCTTTACTCAATCCCTGTGCTAAAGTCACAGGTGGTGGCTTTCTGAACTGGGTGGTGTGTACCTCCCTAGCTGTTCCTACAGTGGTCTTCCCCTGCCCGTTTCAGGGAACGTGATCAGTATCCTGGGGCTGTCCACCAATATTTATTTCTAATCCTCCTCCTCCTCCCCCACAGGCAATTCTAGACTCAAAGCCCATGTGAGCTGAATAGAATAGGTTGCTAACAGAGTGAGAGAGGATACTTACAAGCCGCCCATTGGAATTGGGAAGGAGAGACAGGACAGAAAAACAACAACAACAACAACAAAATGGAGAAATTAAGGGTTAACTTAGCCAAGATTGATCCTTCCAGGCTAGCCTTTCAGAAAAGAGACTGGCCTTCTGCAAGTCCTCAGTGCTAAGTCTATTAATTTGGTCAAAAGCAAGGTTTGGACCCAGATTCTAAATCATCGAGAGGGGCAGAGGGAAAGGTGCTGGTATTTGCTCAACTATAAATGCTGATGTGGCCGACCCTGCCCAAGTGTGCCAGTCCCCAGTGAAGCTGCAGCTGGACGGTTTAGACCTCAGCCCCTTGCCGAGGCCAGGGAAGGGGCTGGTGCTAGACTCAGCCCCTAATGCTGACCTGGCGGGAAAGGACAGAAGCGAAGGTTCTGCCACATCACCATGCTGCTATTACCGTGGCCAGACCACACCAGGGAAGGGCAGTGCTTCCCTGCTCATGTCTACTGAAAAGCTCCCTCTCCCCCACAGTCTGCCATCTGGCCCTGCTGGACCTCCGCATGCTCCTCTAGAATGAACGGGCACATCTACTACTCCAGTGTCGGAGAGCTTTCTCCAGTGCTCCGCAGATGTGGTGTGAATGTTTTCTGCCCTTTTGCCCTGTTTGACTGATAAGATCCTTACAAAGAGGTCACAATTCTGATGGAAGATGCAGCTACTGATTTGCTACGACTGTTCGTCAGTCTGTAACTACTCTGCGCCTGCTACTCCAGCTACAGTCAAGATATCTGACCTGAAGAATGAGACTGCAAGTCCTGGCATCAATAGAAACCAGGCCACACTGCACATGGGGGCCCCATCTTTAGCTGCGGTGGGGATCAGAACCTGTCTGCTGTGCTTGACTCTGGCCAGAGGCTCTGGGTGAGGCGCTGGTCTCGTATGTGCCAGCGGGCTGAACACTGGCCCTGATCGCACCCACGTGCCCAGTCCCTGTGACTATCACTTCTGCCCATGTTCATTTGCTCTACAGTTCCCCGAGGATGCTGGAGCCATGCCCTGGACTACAGCCTGCGTGGTAGGCCCCTGACAACCTGCCTTTTGCCATCTGCCGGCTGGTATCCTGCTTTAACCTGAATGGGCACCCCTGGAATCAGAATGCTGCCACCTGCCCCTGAGCACAGCTGCCGCCTCGCTGTTACTGTGGGGCCTCCATTAGCTTGTCTAGACCAATCAGATCAGATATGCGGAAGCTACACCATTGTCACCTCAGGAGGAACCCTACGGCCAGGTGAGTCCCTATTCCACTCTAGCCACATATTCTTGATAGTCCTAGTCTACCCTCCTTATGAAAATTCTACCCTGGATTACAAAAGCTGCACAGATAATTTTCACTTTTGCCACATACTTAAAACACTCAAAGGCAATCTCTGGAATTTTCATCAATACCAACTCAGTCATTTTATCCACCAGGCAATAAAGGCATGATTCTTAGGGCCTATGAACTGATGATTAAGGGCATAGAAAAATAATTTAGATCTGACAAAAAGTAGTTGCAAAACAATACAACATAACTTAACAAAACTAATTTCATAGTCTAAACATTCTATTTGCTATGGAATAAGGGTGCATTTTATTATGCTATATGGTGGAACATCTAAGTTTGAGCAAGCCAAGGATTTGCTCTCACAGCACCCTAATCACATTTCTCAAACTCATCCTCACTCTCGGCCACAAAAATGATATGGGCAACCATGGAGCCATGGCTACTAATCACAGGATTAGTAGATGCTCCAATATTTGTTGAACAAGTAAATGGATAAATGAATGAATGAATAAAGAAAGCAATGAATAAATCCTCCAAGAGAAATACATTGAGAAATTTTTTAAAAATCAGAAGAAAGAAATCAAGAGTTGTTTAACAGGCACTGAGTTTCAATTTTGCAAGATAAAAAAGTTCTGGAGACTGGTTGCACAACAATGTGAATATACTTAACACCACTATTGTGTACACTTAGAAATAGTTAATATGGTAAATTTTGTTATGCAGTTGTTTTACAATAAAAAAATTTTAGGAAATCATGCCAAATATTAGAAATCAGAAATAAAATTTTTAGAAAAATTCAGAGTATATACCTGTAATAGCCATCCAAATCTCACTGAGGCTACTCTTAAATTTTCATCAATTTGCCCTGATTTCTTCAGCCTTTATTTTCCAATATTATTTCTTATTCCTTTTGTGACTTTTTTGGGGGACCATAATTGACTGATTATTTGATTTGTTATTATAGGTCATAGAATTTGATGGCTTTAATTATTAAAAAAAAAACCAAAAAGCCATTTTTATTTTATTTAGTTGGGGGGGTGTCATGAGGGCAAGGATTTCGTCTGTCTTGTTTACTGTTTTATCCCCTGGAACTAGGTTCTAAACAAATATTTGCTGAATGAACGGATGAATGAATTTTGCTCTCATTTGTAATTTCTTGACTGCACAGAATGCTGTTGCTTAATATATTTAACTAATCCCCTATTTTGAGATATTATAAATCATACTGCAACGGATATGCTCGAAACAAAAAGTAATAAATTATATTTTAGTATATAGTTATTGAGAATTTTCATAGCTCATCTTAAAAGTAATTTAAGTAAACAATTCTTTGTTTGCACAGAGCAGTGGCTACTAGCACAGACTCTGAAGCTAGCTCATGAGTTAATACTACCTCCACCACTAACCATCTTAACTTCTTTGTGCTCTAGTTTCCTTATCCTCAAAATGAAGTTAATTTTTAAAAGCTTAAAAAAAATTTCCCCGCTCCACTCTGTGAAATAGGAATAGCAATTTTTAAAAGCTTAAGCAAGAATTTTACTTTCAACTTTACTTTACTAAAGCAAGAACTTATCCCATTTTTACAAATCAAAAAATAAAACTCTATTTCTGACAATAGGTTAAAAGTTAAAAAGAATAACTTCTCAAATTATAGTAGGTAACATGTTTTTAGGGCATAATTTTATAATCACCTATGATTCCCACATTCGGAAATAAGCTGTTAACATGGCATACGGTACATACCAAATATAATTATATTTTACATTGTATTTTGTATCTTATTTTTCTACTTACTATATCATGGGCATTTTCTCAAATTAATACATATTTGGGGGTTCTTAGAATAAAAGTCCAAGTCCTCACCTTGGCCTACAAGCCCCAGAGTGATCCCGAGCCTCCTGGTCTAATTTTCGCTCCTCTCCTTCCGCTGACCACCTTACTCACCGAGCTCCAGACACATTGGCCTTGCTGGTCTTTGGGCAAGCTCAGCATGCACCTGCTCAGGGCCTTTGCACTTACAATGTTCTTTCTGCAGAACCTTTTCTGCCAGATGCTCACGAGGCTTACTCCCACACTTCATTCACGTCTCACCTTCTAGCACCTTATGTAAAGTAGCAACCCCTGTCTATCCCTTTTTCCTGCTTTGTTTTAAATCCTAGCACTTCCCACTACTTAATATATTATATTACTATTAGTGCTTAAGACCTGTTTTTCCCAGTAGAACTTAAGTGTCATGAGGGCAAGGATTTCGTCTGTCTTGTTTACTGTTTTATCCCCTGGAACTAGGTTCTAAACAAATATTTGCTGAATGAACGGATGAATGAATTTTGCTCTCATTTGTAATTTCTTGACTGCACAGAATGCTGTTGCTTAATATATTTAACTAATCCCCTATTTTGAGATATTATAAATCATACTGCAACGGACATGCTCGAATTCATTGTCTTAAATACTTTTTGGCGGTTCCCTCAGGGTTAAGTTGGTGCAGCAGCTTCCTAAACATCCCCCACTTCCTCTTTTTCCTCCTTCCGCAGGGAGTATCACAGCCAGACTTATACTACATCACATTCCTTTCTTTATCCTGAATATATTCAAGCTTAAGCCCAAATGCTGAATGATGACAGCCTGCCCCTATTTTGCCTTTGTACTCAGTTCTCATCACTGTTCAGAAATACATTTTCTACTTTAAACAGTTTGCTTCTCCTACCAGGTCCTCTAATCTGTTAATGTAGTTCTCTCTTACAGAATATCTTCCTATTTCTTTACCTGCCTAAATTATACACATCTTCCCAGCCTCCCACTGGTCCCTACTGATCCCTTCATGCTTTCTTGAATCTGATCTGTATGATCTCTCACTTTGAATTTTCTAAACTTTTCTGCTTTTTCCCATATTCATCATTCCCATATCTGTCTGCCATGTTCTAGCACCTCCATGCTGTAGATTACAATGTACGGTTTTCTGAAGAAGAAAAAAAA
>NW_011888828.1:6623721-6624191 GCF_000151845.1 Pteropus vampyrus | reverse complement strand
ACATGGCATACGGTACATACCAAATATAATTATATTTTACATTGTATTTTGTATCTTATTTTTCTACTTACTATATCATGGGCATTTTCTCAAATTAATACATATTTGGGGGTTCTTAGAATAAAAGTCCAAGTCCTCACCTTGGCCTACAAGCCCCAGAGTGATCCCGAGCCTCCTGGTCTAATTTTCGCTCCTCTCCTTCCGCTGACCACCTTACTCACCGAGCTCCAGACACATTGGCCTTGCTGGTCTTTGGGCGAGCTCAGCATGCACCTGCTCAGGGCCTTTGCACTTACAATGTTCTTTCTGCAGAACCTTTTCTGCCAGATGCTCACGAGGCTTACTCCCACACTTCATTCACGTCTCACCTTCTAGCACCTTATGTAAAGTAGCAACCCCTGTCTATCCCTTTTTCCTGCTTTGTTTTAAATCCTAGCACTTCCCACTACTTAATATATTATATTACTATT
>NW_011888828.1:6614892-6623671 GCF_000151845.1 Pteropus vampyrus | reverse complement strand
GTTTATGAAATGATTCCCGATTGCTCTCTCCCTCCCCTGGCCCTCTGCTTAGCCATCACATTACTGCTGACTGCATTCCCTATGCCATGCTCCCCATTCTCCTGACCATCTAGCTACTACTAATTGGTACTTCCTTAACCCTTCACCCCTTTCTCCCAGCTCCCCAATAACCCTCCTCTCTGGCCTGCACCAGATTGTCCTCTCTATCTGTGAGTCTGTTTTTGATTAGTTTGTTCTTTTGTTCCTTAGATCCCACATATAAGTGGAATCATATGGCATTTAACTTTCTCTGACTTATTTCACTCAGCATAACCTCTAGGTCCATCCATGTTGTTGTGAATTGTAAGATATCATTTTTTTGGGAAATAGTCCATTGTATATATGAATCATAACTTCTTTATCCAATCATCTGTTGATAGGCATTTAGGTTGCTTCCGTATCTTGGCTAATGTAAATAGTGCTGCCATGAACACAGGGGTACATAGATCTTTACGAATTATTGTTTTTAATAAACTACCATACAAGGTATGTTCTGATGATTTTTGTTGTTGTTTTAGGTTTGTCTTAAGATAACATTATTAGTTATGAAGTTATTTTTAAAGGAACATTTTTTTCAGATATTATTATAAAATCATGATGGGGTGGTATCTGAGTTATACAGATATTTTTTGGTTTTTACATAGGGGCCTGAGGCGCTAGGAAAACCACAAAGTGTGCCTTTCCTTTTCCCCATTTTCACACACGAGAAATCAAGTTGAAATGCACAAAGGGGGCCCCGGGAAAGGGAAAACAATCCAAAGCGGTGCAGCCTGGATGCAGATGAAAGGTGTGTGGACAGGTGGCGGAAGATGCTTTCTCTCTGTGACTGAGTTGCTGGAATCTATGCCGACAGCTCTTGAGCAGAAGTGAGTCTGCAGGTGACACTGAAGCTGAATCCATAGTCTCAACGCCTTTGCTTTTTTAATCTCGCTAGCTTACATTTTTAATCAAAAGCCTCAGCTCTTTTTCTCCACCCCAATGTGTTTTCTGGCTGCCTGAACTCTGGATTATCCAAACCAGCCCAGGTAGCCTGGCAAATGGCCACTCACCATCTTCCTCGAAGAGAAGGCCCATGTGCCCATGCGCCTCGGCTTCTTTCTTCCCACCGTCAATTTTGATCAGTTGAGCAATCTGAAAACATCGTTCGTAGAAGTGGTTCCTTACCCACTTGTCTTCAGAATTATTGAAGTAACAGGCCAGAGCATATAAGTTATTATAGACATCTTCAAAGTATCCTTCAAAGAGGGAAAAACATCGTAAACTGCATTAGAAAAATGTCTCATGACACATCTCTTCAATGACAAACCAATACAGAGACATTTATTTTCTATTTTTTCCTTAGAAGCATGGTTAACTATTTTAAAAATCAAAATGCAAAAATTAATGTATTTTATGTATTAAGGTAGTTATGCTAATTAAAGAATGTGCACATGAGACGAGCAACAAAAAATGTTTTCCCAAAACTTAGAACAATTTAGAAATTGACATACCCTTGGTTGAAACACTAAACTTTATATTAGACAAAAGACAGGATAAAATCTACTAGCCATGTGCTCAGTTTTTTTTGGAAGAAATGAGTATGTAGTACCTTCAAATATTTTTCCCACTGAAGATTTTAAAAGTATTTAGAGATTTCAGGGAAAGCAAAGTTTCTTAACTATGGCAAAAAGGTAATGTAAATGAAAAAGCAGATAAATATGAAAATAGCAAGGTATTTTTACTCAGAAGAAAAAACTGTGATGAAGCTTATAAGAAATGACAATCAGGATGACTGAATAAGTTCCAGATACTTTCTAGCAATAAATGTTAGCAATGCTAAGAAAGAGTGAACTTTTATTCTTTTGTTTTCTATGACTATCTTTCTCTGCTGAAAATGCATTAATAATAGTCATCCCTCTCACTCAGTTATTAGTTTATTAGTTGTTAGTTTATTAATCCTCCTCCTCTGACCCAAAGTGGCATCTGACCTATTTGTACTCAAAAAAGTGTATTAATTCATTGTGAATCAGTTTTATGAACCCCACTGCAATCAATCATAAATGAACAAAAATGTATATGTGTTAATAAATTGTGCTTCAGTCCTGTAAATTCCACTCTATTGATGAATATGAACAAATTCATAATCTTTATTTTTTTTTTGAATTTGTGCTGAAAGCATAGTTGTGAATATGTGGTAGCCTCTGGATTACGTTTCCAGGCTTTTTAAAAAATATAATTCATTATCATTCACTGATACTAACTGTTCACTATCAGAAGTCAACCCATATATTTCTGAAAAGATTACAATTATGAAAAATATTTACTATTGCCCACTAACACTCTAATAAGATTAAAATTTAAAAGCTTAGAAAAATTGAAACTAGGTTGACTACAACAAAGGGTAACTTTCAAGAACTGTACTTAAGTTACTCCAGTATTTCAAAAGAAATTTCTAAACCCTAAGTCATTCCTTTACATACACTACTGCTTCATAATTCCATAGGAAATTAAGGTTTACCTCAAAATAGGTTTTATACCTAAAAGTTAAAGCAATACAAAATAGATCTTTCTATCTCTCTATTTTTTTAAATTTTATTTTATTATTCATTTTTAGTATACAGTACATTGGTTAGATATTCATATAGTTTATAAAATGACCCCATAATAGCTCTTTCACTGTCTCCCTACTTTCGAAGGAACTGAGGATTCTGGAGAGCCATTGTGCTTTTTAAGGCTATTTATGATAGGCAACAGCTTAGGTGAAAAGTAGAGAATAACCTGACTTATTTACTTAAAAAAACAAAAAACAAAAAAAACACAAATACTCTCATCTCAGAGCTGACTTCTCCTGTGTTTTATCTTTCCATTCTGAAGGTGCTACCTAATGTGAATAAAGACTAAAGTCTGTTTTGTAGTATTTTATATTCCTGTCATATTTAGTGATTAGAGTTATTTTTCAAAAGCTGTAAGTAAAATATTTCATATCTTCCACTTAAAGAAAATGATATAAAGAGCTTTTAAAAATATATGCAATGACGAAATAATTTTTCTGTTTTTCAGTAATTAAACCTTAATAGAATATTTCCAACATTTAATAAACAAAGGTTTTTGTTTGTTTGTTTTTAGAATGAGTTAGATAAGCTATCAAGATTCCATAGTTAAAGACTATTTGTTAGCTAAGCTATTTTTCTATGGAAAAATGTAGTACTATTCACAGTATTAAGTATAAAGGCATATATTCAAGCTTTTAATCTTTGTACAATCCAAATATATGACCTGCACCCTATATATTCTAAGCAGCCTTTAATCTCTGCTTGTAGACCATGTACTTGAATTGTCACTAGGTATATTTATAAGATGAAAATCAATTTTATTGTTGGCTTATTATTTAGATCAGTATTCACTATGTTACCTAAAAAGGCGATTCCATGATAAAATAAATTTGGGAAATTCTCTTGCTAATTTCCTCTTTTAATGAACTCACAATGTACATTTACATGTTAAAGGTTCTGATAAGTCCTGCAATAAAAACAATCTGCTTAACATAAATGTTAATTCATATTATGTTTCTCAAACTTACTTTACCAGACAATTTTATTTCTGTTTTACTTTACACAAAACTTATAAACATCCTGTGGGACTTTACTTGAGTAGAATATACTCTGGGTATCTTAAATAAATGTTACCAGAAAAAACTGCTGCTTGACCCTTGACAATAATTTAAAGTCAAGTGTAAATAATGTTTGAATTATCTATTGATTCAGTTACCCATTACCATTATTGTCATTTCTTCCCTGGCCCCATGGGGCATAAGGCCCTAATCATGACATTACAGATGGTACAGAGATGATTCACAACAATGGGTAATACAAGAAATTTTCTCAGGGAAAAGAAACACTTTAACAAATGGAAAATAATTTAAAAAGAAATTAATGGCTTATTTTAAATACTTCTTTGCTATAAAACAATAACAAAAAAAATTTTTGTAAAGTGATTTAAATAACTCTAGGTTCCTGCTCTGTAAGTCTCAAGAGATAGAACTTACCAGAGATGACTATTGTTAGTGGGATAGAACCTTGAGACACTATTAACAGATTTCTGTATTCCAGATGAAGAGTGTGTATGTGTGTGTGTATGTGTGTGTGTGTGTGTGTGTGTGTGTGTGTGTGTGTGTGTGTGTGTTTTAAGATTTAGGATTAATTCGAGATAATAAGAGTGAATGTGCATATCGCCCATTCCACTTTCTAGGACATTCTTAAATCAAATCACAATTTCCCAATAAAGTTCACATGTTAAGTGTGAAAAAAGTATACAAATTTTTAAAAAGAATATAAAAATGCTCATCAACTGAAGTATTTCCAGTAACATTTATTGCAATAGTTTTAATTTTCTGTATTTCAAACATGCAAAAGCTACTGCATTTTGAAGGAGATAACCCTACAGAAGAGTCATTCTGAGTAAGATATAATTGAGTTCCATTTAACAAATATAACCTTGGTTACCATGAATATATGATAAACCACTCAGTAAACAAAATATTTGCTTTCATTAGTTAGACCATGTGGACTATTTAGACTTTGTTAATTTTTGGAATGGGAGAAACATTTTTATTTATATGTAGTTACTTTTCTTTAATAAAAAATTATAAATTAAAATGCTTTCTACCTTAAAATAGACTATTTAGCATTGTAGTTTCTTTATAATGACAAAATGCAAATTTCTTATATTTATGACACTTTATGATAAGTGACATATTTGGCTCATATTTATTCTACTCATAGCCTCTATTTAAAACATTTAGTGAATATGATGATTCAACTTGAAAAAAAATCACTACCGGGCAAACTTTATCTTGATTGATTCTATTTGCAGCGTAAATATCACTTCAGAATTTGGTACTGATACTAGAATGTAGGATTTTAGAATAGCATTTTTTACTTATAACATTTAATTTCTTAATAAATTAATATGTAAATCACATTTTAAAATTCATCAAAGGACTCTTTGTAAAGTCAATACTGCAGCTAACTACTTTTCATAATACAATAATCGCCGCCTATTTCCATGCACACACACACACACACACACACACACATCCGAGTTCACTTATGGTAGTGGTGTAAGGATTTTTGTATACTTCATATTTGTGTTCACGATCTGATGGGAAATATGTATTGACTCTACCGTAGAGGCTGAAAGACTTCGCTACACTTTCTGATGCCGTTTCCATGTCCCCATCAATTCTCCCCATTGTAGCATCAAGTAACAGTTGCCTAATACTCCATTTTCCCATAGAAAGGCCTGAAATGAAATGTAGACATTGCCATGCTGGGGCCTGAGCTACTCTTTTTGAATCCTGGTATTCTCGTGCAAAACGCTGAAGAAAGAATAATTCAGAACACCAAATTTATATGTCAAATTCTAGGATTTCCTTTCTTTCTTTGATTACTTAAAATGACAGATTTCTAATATGTAACTAAGAAATACTTATGACAACAGTATCAGTATAATTATAGTAGGGATTAAAATATTTTCTTCAATGGTTGAAACACACTGACTTTCTGGAAAATTTTAGGATATAAGGAATTTGTTAGAAATGATGTGATGGAACACAGAAAATTAACAATTTTATTCGTAACTGTGCACTGTAGGCCTTTCATGTCTCTTATGATTCACTGATAAAAATTTTGATTGAAATCTGTAGGACTTATTGATAAAATTTTCAAATTCCATTATGTGAATACTAGAAAATGAGTACAATTTTCAAGTTGTAGTACTTTTTGAAAGTCTCTCCTTAGCAAAAGTCAAAATTCAGATTACATATGAAGAAAAATTATGGAAAGACTTAGAATTAACGATGTAGAAGACTTTAACATACTGGAAAGTTTAGGAGAAGTTATTAGGTACTCCTCATTGCCTTCCATGGTTTAAAATGATATCACCAGGATGCCCCCGTGTCTGGGACAACCCTGTGAGTCAGCGTTCCTCATCCTCTATTCCATAAATATGCTTAGTTGACATGGCTGAACTGTGCTAAGTTGTCTTAATGTTTCAAATTCATACACGAAACAATCTGGAAGTTTTCCTCAGGCGCCCACTGTTCTAGATCATGCAGCGCTGCCGCCCACAATCCTTCCACTTACCTTTCCTTTCGGCCACCTCAGCCCTGGTCAGGTAGTAGTAGAAGTGGTCCAGCTTATCAGGCTGCTCCTCCAGAGGTCTCTGTAACCACAAGAGGGACCTAACTCTCGCAGCCTCCCTCAGCGCATCCCACTTCTCCATCAGAGCAAAGAGCTCAGTGAAGGACTTATGATAGCCATCTCGCAGCATGTCCACACAGATGCTCTTCTTGTATGAGTTCCGGTAACTGGGAATGAGAATCAGAACACTCAGGGTGTTATTTTAATCCTTGAAATCTGTGCAGTGTTTTTATCCTATAATAATTAAAAATTGAATCATGCTGCCTTTTCTTCCTCAGTGAAAGCACTAAAAACCATCTTTGCCTCAAACACTCATAATTGAAAAACTTCAGTTTCATGAAAGATGCCAGGAGCTATCTAAATACAGTAATTTTAATGAAATTACATTATAAACATATCAGTTCCAGAGCTGAGTTCCCTTTGATAAGAACAAATAAGCTAGTTGACTGATGTCTTAGTCTGTTCGAGCTGCTATAACAAAATACTACCAATTGAGTAGCTTATAAACAACAAAAATTATTGCTCACAGTTATAAAAGTTCGAAGTTCAAGATCAAGTCATCAGTGTGGCAGCCTTCTGGTGAGGGCCCACTTATTGTTTCATAGTTGGCTCCTTCTGAGTCCTCACATGGTGGAAGGGGCTAGGGACCTCTCCAGATCCCCTTTTATAAGGTCTACTCCCATTGACGAGAACTCTACTCATGACCTGAGTATCTCCCAAAGGTCCCATTTAGAAACACTTTTGGGGATTAGGATTTTAACATGAATTTGGGGGGACACAAATATTCAGACCATAGTATCAGATGACATTCAAAAATACTTGATACACTAGACTCTTAACAAAACAAAATAACCAATCAGCCAAGCAAAAATTAAACATCTCATTAATATCAAAACAATGCACTCTATATTAAATGATTTCACTGTATGCTATGGAAGTTCATTTATTCATTCATGCAGAATATGCTCCTAGAAATTCATTTCTAAATATATTGGTAAATTATTTTCAGTTAGAATCACATTCATAATTTCTTAGATTAATATTTCACTACTAACTTAATAATAAATCACATGTAAGAAAAAGTGACAAATAAATATTCCACTTATTTATTTAACAAATAGCTATTGAGTTTCCTGCCAAGTGCCAGGCACTGTTCTAGACCAGATATATTCCATGCCCCTGTAAAGTCTGTATTTTAGGGAGAACACAACCAACAAATAAGTAAACAAATAACAAATAATTTCAGATGATGAAAACTGCCACACAGGAAGCAGAGCTGTGGGGTAACAGCTGTGTGATGGCGCTTATTCTACCAAATGAGTGGTGAGAAGCCAAATGATATAGCTTTATGTTAATTATTTTACACTTTTCTTAAAAAAAATAGGAGACAATTAAGTATTTAGAACAACTGACCTGTGATACTACTTGTAATAAAAATTTCACTGTGGCGTGGAAACAGCCTAGAATTAGTCAGAACACCCCGGGTCTGAGACAGAACTTCCAGTTCTGTGAGATTTCCCTGGATCTCATTTCTTCTCATTTGTGAAATGTGTGTATTATACATGCCCTGCCTGCATCCTAGAATTCTTCTAAGAACCAAACGAAATTATGCATGTGAAAACGACCTGGGAAATGTGAAGTCTTGAACTACCGGTTCTCAACTGCTGGCTATGCAACAGCATCACCTACAGAATTCAACAAACAAGCAAGCAAAGCAGAAATGCTCAGGCTCACCCACCAAGAAGTTCTTATTCGGTGGATCAGCTTAGGTGTAGAATAAAATACATAAAGAGCGGTGAGGAGGGGCGTGGTGAGAGAGAAACTAAAAAATGAAAAGCAATACTCGGATCATGAAGAGCCCTTAAAGCCATGGTAGGAAGTCTGGACTCTAGGCATCCAGCAGCTGACGCGAGGCACCTATTGTTATAGGACTGGTCCATAAAGAGAATAAGGAAACTATATTCCTAGGCCAAAAGCTCAAAAGCCACCACCTTGTATGAGGCAAAAAATATTTGAAATGAGGAAGAGAGAATAACAGATTTTTGTTTGTTCCTGCCTGCCCGTTGAGACAGAAGAGGAGAAGATGAAGGAGGAAGCAGAGAGATGCTCTAAAAGGCCACGTCTCCTCTCTCCTCCCATACCCACCTGCCTTGACACAAAGACAGCACAAGTCACTGTGCAGTTCTCAGCAGAAGACGACCAGAATGAGCCCCTACAATTTCCCACAGCCCCTGAGTGGTTTGGAGCGAATGCCATAATAGTCTAGTGGGTTCCATGGATGTCGCAAAAGTTAATGGAAAGAGAGAGGTGATATGTCTGCCACAATGTCAGTGGCTGTGGGAAGGGGATGTGTACCAAAAAGCTGTTATATGGGCTGCCCACTGAGACCTGAAGGAGGACACAGCTATAGCTCTGAGAATAAGCAGCGCTGGGGACCTATTGAAGGCGTCAGGCCAGCATATTTCCAGAGCTGACAGAAAAGGAGGGATCGAGCACATCAGAGATGAACACCTGTACAGAACCCAATAGGTTAGGAATGCATTCCACTACAAGAGGTTTCT
>NW_011888828.1:6603622-6613872 GCF_000151845.1 Pteropus vampyrus | reverse complement strand
GAAGATGAGGCTGCTTTGGTTGGATCTGGTCTGCCTAGCATCCAGCTCCACTTCTACAGGTGGCAGGACTGCAAAGTACTTTTGGAAATGGCCAGTCCCACACTGTGTGTCCTCTTGGTTGGACTTGATTTCAAAGACTTCCCAGCCAAGAGGTGGGTCAGTGACCCAAATTAAGCCACTGGCCTCTCTCCCAGGCTTTTGAACCTTGCGTCAAGACACACAAGTGTGTAGAAGCTTGCTGGAGCTCAAGCAACCTGGCAGCAACGTCCTGACAAGAGCCATCCTACCTAGAGCCATTCAAGGGTCACATGTCTTGTCCTTTTCTTCTGAGCCAGTTCTCCACTAAATTCAGCTGGTTACCTAATATCCTTCCAATAAAATCATTTTCACTTTATTTAGTCAGAATCAGTTTCTGCTGCCTCTGAGCGAAGACCACAAACTGATTCAGAAGGGACTGAAGTAAAATTGTTTCTAAGACATCTTTCAGCCTCAAAACATCCATGATATATAACTAACATAAATTTTTAAAAATTCTAGTAGGTTTTTAAAAAGACCACTCTTTGCAAAAGAGATTTCAAATAGAATTATATTTTAAAATGCATATGTAACTATGCTGATATCATCTCTATTTGTTATACACATATGTCATTTATATACACAAATGTGTATGTCATTGTTTAAGCCTCATTACTAATATGTGAGGGTAAGAAAGTGCAATTATAGTGATTTGTTAAAGAGGTTCCTATTTACACCTTTATAGTTAATTCAAATGATTTCCTTTAACTGGAATAATTTTTCACTTATTAAAATAAACTGGTTATCTAAAAATAAAAATGTATGTCAATTTCCTCCATTATGTAATATATTTGGATTTCTTAAGTTTTATATTTCATAACAGCAAATCACAGCCAAAGTTCATTCACTTTATGGAAAGAATTTTTTTAAAAACAAAAATAGAAATATAAACAGAATGCAAATTCATTATCTTTTTTCATTTGGACACAAAGTTATTAGTCGTTGGCTTAATTTACATGTTAAAACAAATATTAGTCTAAATTAAAATACGTTCTTTCTATGTATCAGGAGAAGAATCTCCTTGACCTAAAGTCACTATACTGGTTGAAAATGGAAAATTCTGGGAAAATTTATGGAGAGATTTGATAACATAAAATTTGAAAAGAGTTCTCCTGACAGAAAAGATGGCATTCATAGAAACAAAGCTGTAACATTCACAGATATGCTGGACATCTATAAATCTATATCCTAAGGAAGATCTTTGCTGCTGCAGATATCTGAGGCTGCCCTGGGCTAAGGGATGCTGCTGGAGAAGAACAGATTTAAGAACAGGAATAAGCAGTCATACATTTCATATGGATTTTATTACTATTAAAAGCCATTATTCAATAAAGATCATATGTAAGTATTCTTAATTTACATCAAAATTTCCCTTAAAAATTCTAAGATTAAAAAAAAAATCTATAGCGAGATGGTAAAACTGCACAATTTGATGCTGGAAAATGGAGAGCTTTCTGTTAAACAGCTATGCAGTTACTGTATCATTTAAAAATTCTGCCTATATCACTTTGAATAGCCACTATACATAGAGCACTTACAATGTGTCAGACACTGTGTAGATATCATTTCTAACTCACACAATACCTCTCTACAAAGTACTACTTTCATTTTTACAGGCTAAAAAAAAAATGTCTTCAGTGAGGTTGTGACTTGCCCAAAGCCATACAAGCTAGTAAGTGATATTTGGAATTTGCACCCAGGTTTCTTAGACTGCAATTTTTGAAATTTTCCACTTAACACAGTGCTTATTATATCAAATATTATTGGGTTTTCTTCTCCTTTTCTTCCTCCACACAATTTCTGTTTATTTGAATCAATTGTTTAGGAATTTGACATAACTGAACAATCACAATATAACTTTCCAATTTGAAAGCCAATGTTTTTATCCATGCTAATACATATTTATGCCGGATTGGGGGAAAAGATAGGTATCATTCTCTGCCTCTCTTTAAAATGAAGAGCAGACAATCAGCAGCATCCTTGCAAAGCCAATTCAGTAGATGTTATTCCTACTGAAGGGTGTAAAGTCTAATGGGGAAAACACTGAGACAAACATATAAAAGAATGAAAAGCACACACTTCTACAAACATAAAAAAAAAACATGAATAGAATAAATAGATATAAAAACTTATTTTATCTGCCTTTATAGGTATTTATACTAGTAATTAGATGGATTTTCAAAATCAAAATGAATTATCCCCTATTCTAATATATAATTAATATATTTAACATATTTTTTCATAGCACAAACTGAAATACTATATCAAGGTTAAGCTTACATTTGGTAAGATATTTCAAAAGCAATTCAATAAAAAGCCATATTTTAAAACAAGATCATAAAATTTTTATTTAATCTGACAAAGATAAACGCAAAAGATAGGTAATGTCTAATCAAAAATCAGGTTAATACTTTTATTCCATTAAATTAATATTTATAAGTCACTAGTGGGTTATCTATGTGTCAGTTATAACAGTCTCACAATCATACTGTAGGAATAAATGTTATTGGAATCACCTACGGGATAATTACACTGACTCTTAAATTAATACTTAAATAGCTTCAGTTAAAATAATTTCCATGGAATAAAGTCACTATTCTTACTCATACTTTTCAGTGTAGGTAGAAATTATATATAATAGAATAGTGGAAAAATCCACCTCTTTACACATACCCGCACAGACACAAAAAATCATATAAGTTATCTGGGTATGTTTTATAGTTTTTTGTTAAAAAGACCATTCCCCCACCTTCAAAAAAAAAAAAAAAAGCTAGTATATATAGCACTTCCCTAGTATATATAGAGAGAAGTGAGAAAGAAAATTAACTATGCTTAAAATGACTTTATTTTAAAAGCACGTAGAATGTTTTTACAATGAAAACTTAAAGCATTTTTCTTAATTTTACACATTTAGGTTTTTTAACAATGATTAGTCATAATGTTGATGAATTCTCGTTAAGAATTATACTATCGTTATTCTTAAACATTTTTGTGTAATAACCATTGGAGAGTTGAGGTTTTTAGGACTTTATTTTCCGTGGACTCCAAAATGTGGCAAGAAAAAAAGTTTCAATATAAAAAGTCTCTTTAAATTTAAGGGATTCCCAGTGAGTTGACTGGTCTCTGGGGGCATCTACTGGAAATCTAGCAAATTGCACTCACATCATGTAAATTTAATAACTTTCATTATCCATCTTAATACAGATATTATTTTAATTGATATGCAAATAAGGTGATACTCAAAGAAGATAAATGTAAAGTTATGCATAGTATTCTATCTCATCCATCTGGTAACAGCAAAACATGTAGCTGTCTATGAGATCAGTTAACAAATACTCAACTCTTAAAAATGTAAATAGGGCAGGTGTCATATATCACAGAGGAACAGTTTTCAAATCACTCAATTCTCATGTTTGCAAAAATCAGAAATATATTTTAGAAATAAATATTTGCACATTTAATGAGGCATTTTATCATATCCAAATTAAATGTATATAAAAAGCACTTTTAAAATTATGGTTTCTCTAAAACATTCATTTTGCACCTCAGTATATTCATTAACCATAAATAACATGATAACCACTGCTTATCTTCTATATGATTTTGAATTTAACTATTTAGAGATTAATAGCTCAAAACAGTAGAATTTGTTATGTTCAGGAACCAAAGGATCTATCCTTTATCATAGTCATTACAATTATAATTAGTCATTAAAATGAACACTGTTATTAATTTCTTCTAAACATTTTAGCAGAACCTCCTTAAAGAAAAATAAACATATGACGAACTTAATACAATCATTACTTATGTATAGTTTTGACATATATTTCAATAAACAAAATAACTGGTAAAATTATTGCTGTTGCTAACCATGTAATAGGAGTTAATATCACAGTCATCACAATCTTGATTTTCTTTGTAAAATTTACGAATCACATTTTCTTTAAGAGAAAAATTAATTTTAAGGTATATTAATTGTGCTATACTTTAATTGCACCATAGTATACTTTATATATTGCTATAATTTTATCTAAAACCCTCTTAATGAAGATTGAAATATATGACATTTTAGCTTCATTACAAAAAAATACAACTAATGCATTTATTAGCTTTTACTGTTTCTGGAAATTTCATTAGAATCACTGTCCAAATAAACTATATCACTTTTAATTGTGTAAATAAAAAACTAATCAATATAAAAATGTTATAGGCAAATCAGACTACAAGTATTAATATAGCAGGATTTTGGTTTCAGTTTAGATTTAGATTAATATTAGATAGTTGGAGTTATTTGATAACAAAAATAAATAAAATCTGCCTCTGAAGAGATTATAGAATGTAATTTTTCATGATTTTCTAAACAACTAGAAGTTCACTAATTTGAATTTTTTGAGGATGCTGTTACACATATAAGATTTGCTTTCTATTTTTAGAACATACAAATTTTCATTCATTTATAACCCATTAGAAAGTATAGTAATACTTCCAACATTTTACAAGTGTACACACAAATTGAAAAATGCCATTTGGAAAAACTATTTACTCTAAGTCTACCTTTAATTAAAAAAAAAAAATCTGGTAATAATAACTAAGAAAGTTTACTACATAGTATTTTATAAATAGGACTATTATTAATATAATTCTTTCAACAAAAAATAAAATATTAAGAAATTTGATCAGCAAAGAATTTTCTCAACAGTACAATAAGAATTCACTTAACATAGGTGATTTTATTTAGGGTATATGGAATACTTACACAGAATGGAACAAAGACTATTTCTTAGATTCAATTATGTTAAACTGATACTCGGCAAAATGAAGTAACTATTTGTGAGATCAATAAGTGTTAATCGATCAAACAGAAATTTTGCTGGTGATTGTTACCCAATATTAGAGGAAAGCCATGGTTATTTAGTAGATGGTACAGACTATATCCCTTACAATAGCTTTAAATAATTCCTTTAACAATAATTTTTTATTCACATATCCTGTTAAAAATGATTTCCTCGAGTGATTCCTATTCAATTAAATATTTGAAGTACAGCAATTGTCATCAATCAAGAATGAATAAGCTATTCCTCAGTCAATATAAAGTATTACCAAATATTTACCCACATAGAGTTGCACATATTTTCTTTACTGAAAAATCTCAAATTTAACCACATTTTAAAAATAGTTTTTATTTAGAAGTTTATTGAAAAAGCACTGGAAGAATGTTTCTTACGAGGGTAACTGCACGTATAATTTTTATAAACAGCCATTACTTGCAAACTCTCTCAAGAAAATCAAACTTTTTAAAGAATGTTTTAAGCCAAAGATTATACTTGGAAATGAATGAAATGAATGTCATTATTTAAGAAGTACTTTCAGTGAAAATATTTTCAAGCCAGAGTACCACACTTGAGTCCCAATATCTTTCATTAAATGAGGCAATCATATTAATTCTTGTTGTTTTCTTTCAATTTACACTGTAACTTTCCACTATAAAAAATATGATTATATAACCAACTTATATTGGTTATATTGTTATTTAACCAATAAATATTTTGAAAAATAAAGCCTGAAAAAATCTTAATTTTTGGATTGAGTTATAATAATAAAAAAGAAATCTGAATAAGTAATATAATTATGCTATAGTTTGCATCCTAACATGATAACAGATGTAAGAAAAAGAGGGGAAAAATAAAAAATGAACTTCATACTACATGACTACAAACAATGGATTACAAACACATGTAAGCATGATCGTGCTAGCTCATTAACTCCATATTTTTGTATAAATTAGTATTTATAAAATTTTTATTATATAAAACTTCATATAATATAATAGCCACTGTTATTTGAAACATAATTTTGTGAATGCTCTCCAAAGTTTTGAAATTCTATTATTTAGGACATTTTGTCTTAAACAATATCATTTAAAAATTTTCTTTCAGTTCATCTTTATAAATAAACTATCAATTTTCCATATAAATTGAGTGAAACATCAAACTTTTAATAAAAATGTAAGGCTGGAGAATATAAAGACAAAGCTTAGTAAAAACAACAAGTCGCATTAAAAAGAAAACTTTAGCTCACTGTGCTTTTTTTTTACTAAAGTATGTCATACATTTTATTTTTGCAAGAGTTTGACGAGTTTTGCAAGTAAAATTCTGTTTCCTCTACATTTGCTAATAGTCATGAGAATCTGTAGTTTGCACCTTCCCATTAAAAATGCATTGTATTTTTTTGAAATTATTCACCCCGCCTTTTATCCAGATCATGTCTTTGAAAGGAGGAAGTAGATAATAAATGGAATAATTCATGATTTCCCATTAAATATGAAACTTTCTTTTGCAGAGTTTAGAAAATGAAGTTCTACATAATGTACAAAAGTTGATTAGAACTTTTTTAACCTTTTCAAGAAAAAACCTTTCACATTAAACAAATGCATGAAGAGCTTTCTTTGGGAAAAGTAAACCAATCAATTCTTTATACCTACAGCTTTATCATATATATTCTAATGTTGCTCCCTCCAAACACATATTCCCGTGTAACACCTGAATAGTTATTAAAGTGGTGGCAAGAAAAGTAGCGAACATTGAGCTATAAACATGACAAGTATCTAAGAAAAATATAACTGTTTTAAATTACAAAGGGAAAATCATGTAAATTAAAAATGAAAACAAAACATTATTCATGCTCTTTTCAGCAATGTAATGGAAGATAGTGTAAGAGTAAATAACAAAAGCTCCATTTAGATTTCTCTTTACGACATTTCTTCTAGTGTGGTGATGACATTTTGACATGAGAAAAAAATATATAACTTTAAAAACTTCTCTTTACCAACTGTCCGTTTGGTACACTGTTAACTATATTTTTTTACCTCTTTTTTGGATAAATAAAAAATAAATAAACCAAATGATTTTTAGGTTCCTTTCAGTTCTATCATTCTATATTTCTTGGATAAGGAATCTGTAGTAAACTCAACTGAAGAGGAATGTCAAGTTCTGTCTATTTTAGGGCAGCAGGTGACCTAATTTCTTTGGGTTTTTAAGTTGCTATTGGAGAATAGTTCATCTCTTCACTAAACATATTTTAATTTTCTTCATATTAAAAAGTACATTAAGAACACATTTTTCCCCTTTCAAACGTGAACGCTTAAAAAAACAATTACCATACTCTAAGCCATGTGCAGAAACCTTTCATTAGTGTATGCTCTTTAATTACTGTTACAAAGGAGGTATGTATTGAACATATAAACAGTATATTGAACATATAAACAGTGAAGCCAGGATTTCTCACAGGCTACATAAATGATCAAACTTCCAGAAGATACATTTCGTTTTACATTTAGTAAAAACTAAAATAATAAAAATTAAAAAATGAATTGATCATTTTGATTTATATACAGATGACACCTATATATAAATATCTTATTTTCCTGAAAGTTGTATTAATTATATTGCAGCTATCTCAAATATTTAGAAAATTCCTAACAGCATAGGGTATATCAAATCAAATATGTGCATCGATAAGAATATTGAGAGAACTAAAGGGAGTGTTCGTGAGAAGATAAAAGAGTCTTGAATTCAAACTTTTAAAAAACAGTACAAAATAGATATATGTAGGGATTTTAACTTCTTTGACACAGAGAAAAAGTCATTTGTTTCTTTTGTATTTTTATATAAATCTCAACAAAAAGAAAGCTTGTGTAACACAATATCAAACAAAATAGAATTCAGGCATAATAAATTAAAGGAACATAAAAATATCAGAGATTCATAAATAAATTTTCTGACAGTTCCACATAGAACTGTCTGTCAAATAAAGACCAAATATATATTTATTTTTCAAAAATACAAAGAATGTTTATAAAAATTGACCATGTACTGGCCACACTAGAAATTTCATAAACTGATATATATGTGGCACATTTACAGAGCACAAGAAAAGATTCACTTCTCAATCTTGAATCTTCCCTTAGAAAAAGACCACAAGAAAAAAACTATTCACCTGCAAATTTACAAATATATTTCTAATTTATTCATTACCTAAAGGGGAAACCACCATAGAAATTTTTATATATTTAGAACTGAAAGAAAAAAATCTAAATATCAAATCCTAAGGGAAGAAGTCATCATAATATTCAAAAGTAAATTTAGAATTTAAATGTGTTTATTAGAAAACAAGAGCAACTGGTACAGATGAAGAAGCTAGCTTTCAACTCAGAATGCTAGAAAAACTCCTAGCAAAATAAACAATGGCATGAAGTCAAATAAAGGACAGGGAAGGAAATATTAAGCGTAAATGCATAAATTAATAAAAGAGAAGAAAAAAGTTGATCCGTAAAACAAAAGATATGATAAAAGACAAATCTTTGAATACTCGAGTAAAACAAAACTAGATGGGTCACTTAAACAGTACCAGATATAACAAAGGAAACAGCTTCTAAGTAGAATGGTAGTAATGGCCAACTTTTATTGTATGCTTATGATGTGCTAGGTGCTATTCTCAATACTATACATATCTCATTTAAATCTTACAACAAACCTTTCTTATGAGATAGGTAATATTCTTTTCATTTTATATATGAGGAAACTATGACACAAAGAGTTTAATTAACAAGTCAAAGATCACACACCCATGCATAGTCAAGCTGTAATTTTGACTTCAGCAGTCTAATTCTACAGCCTATGTTCTTAGCTACCATTATCTTTATACTACCTCCAAGATATAGAGAATATATCTATAGATATAGAAGAGATTTAAACATTAGAAAATATGCTAAACTTTATCACAACAAATATAAAAATCTACATAAATGGGCACTAACTAAAAAAATACCAAATTATCAATCATCAAGATTGACTAGAGAAGACTTAGAAGACCAATTAAAACAGAAAATCTTTCTCCCCACTCATCCTCCTCTCACCTAAAGAGCAAAACTTCAGTTTTACAAGGGAGTTCTACCAACTTTCAATAAGTAAGAAATTCTCATCTCTTCCAATATCTGTAAAAAACCAAACTGGAAATCTTTAAAAGTTCTCTCTATAGAAATTTTGTTTCAGCTCAGGTGGAGCGTTCTCTTTGTTCATTTTTTTTTTCTTCTATATTGTGACATATTCCCAAGTACCAGAGAATATTTGTTTATTTATGATAATGAAGTTCTAGATTTCTTAACACAGGCAGTGCGCTTGGGTTTCCTGTTTACAGGCTTCCTTCTGAGGAGTGTGAGTCAGGAGAGCACAGGCTGACTATTCCTTGAGCCACTAACAAATGAAAGGAACTTTGCGTGGTGCACCAGCTTCCCTGACAGGAGCTCAGGCCAACTGGTAATATCTTTAAAGACTTTTTGCATCACTCTTCATGAGGGCTATTACTCTGTGGTTTTCCTTTCATGTAATGGCCTTTTCTGGTATTGATAGAAGGGTAATTCTGGTCTCATACAATGAGTTGAGAAATATTTCCTTCTTTTCTATTTTCTTGAGCATGTGCCAAATTGGCATTATTTCTCCCTCACATGTTGGTTAGAATTCACCGGTGAGGCCATATGGGCCTGGAATTTTTTTTGTGTGAAGTTTTAAAACTATGAATCAATGTCTTTAATGATATAAACCTACTATGTTATTTCCACTTAAGTGAACTTCGCAGTATTTTTCAAGAAATTTAGCCATTTAAGTTGTTGAATTAATTAGCATAATTCTTTTCTCCTAATTAGCATTCTTATATTTGTATAATTTACACTGAGGTGTACTCTCATTTCTGAAATTGGTATATTGTGTCTTCTTTTTCTCTGGTCAGTCTGACTTGAGGTTGATCATTTTTATCGATCTTTTCAGAGAACTGGTTTTTAGTTACTGATTTTGTCTCTTTTTTTTCTGTTTTCTGCTCTCATTTTACTACTACTTTTTCTCTGCTTTCAGTTTAATTTACTTTCTTATTCTAGTTTTTAAAAATGAAAGCTTAAGGCACTCATTTTAGACATTTCTATTTTTCTAATAGAAGCATTTTAATGCTTTAAACTTCCCTGTGAACACTACTTTAGCTGTATCCCACAAATTTTGATATGACATGATTCTCTTTCATTCAGTTCAAAATACTTTCTAATTTGCTGTGTGATTTTTCCTTTGTCCCTAGTATTTTTAGAAGTATGTTGTCTGTTTCCAAATTTGTGGAGATTTTCCAGAGATCTT
>NW_011888828.1:6579972-6602418 GCF_000151845.1 Pteropus vampyrus | reverse complement strand
GGAAAAAGCTTGTCTCTCTTGAAGAACTGATATGTTTCTCTGCATCAGGTAATGAGAATTTTACTGTCCATCACATCTTCCTTTTTCCTCTGTCTGCCCAGAAGTTCAGGGTGAAACTCACTGTTCCCTCCAGGGAACTATATTGACTCGAATGGGGAGCATATTCACATGCTTCTCCTTTACTTGCCTTTCCTTCTCTATTTATCATCTGATAGCTGTGTAATACAGAACTTTAAGTTTTTTCAATCTTTTCTAGAAAGAAGGTAAGTAAGCAATAAAGTTATTTCATGTAAATCAGAAGTCTTAAGAGAGAATGAAACACAGTCTCTGCTTGTAAAAGACTCTAAGTCTAGAGCAGAATCCTTTGCTTATGGCAACTCACAGCAAGATAATACTCAAAGTGTTTTCATCTCTTTGTAAATATTAACTCAATCCTCATAACCAGTTCATGAGCCAGACTCTATTATAATTATTTCTATTTTTTTTTTCAGATGAGGAAACTGAGACACAGAAAGGTTAACTTCGCCAAAATTAACCAGTGACTTTGTTAGTAAGTGTAAAGCTGGAGGCCAGGGAGTCTGGTTTTAGAGTTCATGCTCGATTTCATTATACCTGGCAGCCTCCCAAAACTTAGCTTTAGCAAAACATTCTATTTTACTACCCTCTCTTTCATTTTTTAAATGCTGGTCATGATCCCAAAACTGGTGGGTCATAACCACTACCCACTAATGGGTCATGATCTATAGTTTGTTAAACATTAATCAAGAAGGAAAAAACCCCACATGTACATGATTGTCAGGGGCTATTAAGAGAGTTCAAGCAGGGGCTCTGAACTCTATCTACCACATGGGTGAGGATGAATCAGAGCCTCACAGAGCAAGAGACAGGCTGAGCCGGAAGCTAAAAGTTTACCAAGTACACAAGGCTTAGGGGGAAGAGAAGGGCATTTTGGGCAGGGCACATGTACAAGGCTATGAAAGGAAAAAGGCTCGCCATTCATTTATCTGTGAGCCAAGCATTTGTACCGAGTACTAAATATGCACAGTGAGCAAAGCAGCCATGGCTCCAGGCCTCTTGTAGCTTACAGTCTAGAAGAGGAAACAATGTAGCAATGACAATGCAATGCTATAAGTGCCATGATGGGAGGCATTCTGAGTATTGCAGGTTTTAAAGTAACTTGCCCAGGTCATAGTTTTATTACAGGTATTACACTAGCAAGGTTGCCTAACATAATTGAGCCGTTTAAGAATAAGTAAAAGTTAGCTATGAAATGGTAAGGGGAAAAAGCCTTCTAGGCCAAAGGAATGCCAATACACTAGAGCGGGGAGATGAGAGAAGATACTGTTCCATGAAGACCTGAGTACCTTCAGAGACAGGACGGTGTAATGGTTAAAGAATAGGCTCTCAACCCAGACTGCCTAGGTTCAAATTCCTGCTCTTTGACTTGTTAGCTGTAGGACCTTGGGCAAGTTACTTAATATCTCTGTGCTTCAATTTCCTTAGCTGTAAATGGAACTAACAAAGACTTTCCTACGATTTAATGAATTAATATATATAAGGCACTTAGAGCAGTATGTGAAATAAAATAAGTGCTCAACAAATATTAATCATTGTTATTATTTTGGCAAAGAATAAATTTCAAGGTGGAAACAGAAGAAATTACACAGGCTGGAGTGTGGCTGGCCTTAGTTTAAAAATATTGTTTGAGTGCCTACTATGTGCTGGATACCGGTATAGATAACAGAGATTTAGCAGCAAACAAGACATTCCCCAGTTGCTCAGGTCAGTTCAGAAGAAGTCATCTTTTTTCCTGCCTGTTTCTGTTAGCCATGCAGCCATTTATCTGGCAACCAGCTTCTTCAAAAAAATTTAATTTGTAAATCTCTATACAGAATTTAACTTATTATTTTACAAAAGATCAAAATGTTCTGAAGAGAAAAATAATTTCACAGAATTATTCAAAAGTAAACAAAATAAATGAAGCAGAGGAAAGAGCCTAAATTTCCATAAAGTTAGTATGACCTATTATACCTATATTATAGCCTGAATAAATGTCTTCACCTTGCCACATATATTTTGAGTGCCTGGCCATTGTGCAAATCCAGGTGTTAAATTTGCTTATAACGAGTATACCTGTAGTTTGTAAAAGCACCCTTGGAAGATAATTTTGAAACAAATTCAAGATGAAAACCTAAGACTGGCAAAAGTCTAATTTAAATGAGTAAGTATAATATACTCTAAAATGAGGCAGGAGAAAAAGGCTTTAAAAGATATGAGAATAAATGGTTCTCCGTTTCTTTACAACCTGAACTTATTGAATTTGGTAACTGATAGTACTAATCGTCATTGTCCCAACAAAGTGACACTCAGTGAACTGATAATGCTCAGATATTCTGAAAGAAAGCGATATCGTAGGGATGCACACAATTTCAAACGAAATCTATTCTTCCAGGTAATAGAACTTGATATCTGAAGCAGAAAATAATATTGAGCAGATTAAAATTCTCTGTCCCTTGATGATTTTATTTGTATCCTCATGTACATAGCTAAAGCTGTAAAAACTGCCCCCAGAAATTTTTATTTGAATCTATAAATGACACTTTTATTGCTTAGTGACTCAAAGCAATTATGATATGATAATAAGTGATACCTTACATCCTTTAAAAAAATAATGCATTCTGATCGTGTAACACAGAATTTAAAAAAGTACAGAAACACGACATGACCTTTAGTTGTTAAAAATTAGTTAAATACTATTAACAAACTATTTGAGGACTTATCTAAGAAAATCAAATTACAAGTGTCAATATACGTATAATGTTTTAAAAAATGCACCTATTAGGCACAGCCATAATCCAGTCACTTAAAAAGCAATAAAGCATGCTGAAATTCCTCCTGTAAATGCAGATGATAAAAAACCCAGAAGCTCTTCGCCTTTAAACTATTTTACCCATTCCAAAGTAAAATTAACCCTATCAACTAGATTTAGCTATCTCGGGAACAATTAGTTCAGCTTGTCCTGCATAGTTACTTGTTCAAATATTATACTCCTACTTGGTACATAAAACACTTTTGAGGAGGTAAACATCCTTGATTCAATAGTCAAACCAGTTACATGCAATACTGAATTAAAAATGTTGTAACCAAAGGCTATTCATAGCAGGATACCTATTTCATGGTGTTGTTAATCTTACATTTTTTTTTTCACTCATTTGTTCATTTAACATCTAGTTACTGAGCTCCACCCATGTGCCCTGCCTGTCTAGGCCCTGGGAGACAGTGGCACAAACACGCACACACGCGCACACGTGCGTGCACACACACACACACACACACACACACAGACACACACCCACTCCTGCTTCTGTGGGTCTGGTTATAGCAGAGACAGACACAGATAATTTGCTTGGGAGTAAGTGTGAATGGGGTGAGGACTACTAAATTAGGAAGTCAGGGAGTGCCAGACTGAGGAGGTCACCTTCAAAGCCAGCTGCAATGACAAGGAGTGTCAGCAATGAGGCCACACAGAGAGGAGTGAGTGGTGGGGAGAATGGGAGATAAGGTCAGAGAGGTCGGCAATGTCTAACTCCCACACAGTGTTAGGCTGATGAAGAGTTCAGAGTTTATTATGAGAGCAATGGGGACCTCTTAAGAGGTTTTAAGCAGGGAAGCATCATCATCGAATTTTTTCCAAGATTACTCTGGTGGCTGAATTTTAGCAGATTTAGAGGGGATATGAGAAGAGTAATTAGGAGACTATTCTAGTGATCGTGGTGGGAGATGATGGTAGCTATGCAATGAAGAAGAGTAGATGAATATAGGATATATTTTGGACTTGTATCTCATGGGGTATACTGATGAGACAGATGGGGGAGGGATGGTGAGGGCAAGGTGAAATTCAAGGCTGCTTTGGTGTCATTTACTGTAGTGGAAGAAGACTGTGGGAGAAATATTTGGAGTGGGGGGTGAGGGGCAGTAAGGGTAAAGCAAGAGTCCAATTTTGGGCCATATTAACCTTCGAATGTCCATTATATATCCAAGTAAATATGTCAAGGAGGCAGCTGAATATAAAAATTTGGAGCTGGATGGAGAGGTCAGGACTGGATTTATAAATCTGATAGTCATCAGGCTATTGCTAACATTTAATGCTATAAGACTGGGTCCAGGTAGAGAGTGTGGCTGGAGTGGAGGGCCTAAGGACAACCCACCACTGAGAGTTTGAAAAGAGAAAGCCAGCCAAGGAGACTGAGGCGGCACAGTCAAAGGGTGTGGAGGAAAACCACAGACCTGGCACCCAGAAGCCACAATTACAGAACATTCGAGGAGAGCTTGGTTCTATCAAATGCCATGAAGACATCGAGCAAGATGAGACAGAAACATGACCATTAGATATAGTACAAATGGGGGACACTGGTCATGCTAAACAGAGAGATTTTAGTGAGTTCTGGGGCTGTAAACCTCTTGAGTCATTTGAGGCAAGAATGGAATGTGGAAATATTGAAAGAGCACTTCTGCCTGCTGCGAAGGGTAGAAAAAATGGGGTAGAATCTGGAGGAGGTTAGGAGTCAAGGGAAATATCAGAGTAGATATTAATGCTCGTAAGATTGATCCAATGGAAAAGGAAAAATTGATGATGTAGAAAGAAAACATGTTTAACTGCAGGAGGTCTTGGACTGAGTAAGAGGGGATTGGCATCCACAGCCCAGGAGAGAATCATCCTTACACAAGCACGAGAACTCTCCACCGCAGCAGGAGGAAAGTCACAGAGATAAGTTTATGTATAAGTACGCTGGTCCATTTTAAGGTAGATGATGAGTGGTTATCATGGGACTAGACAAAGAGTATATTATGGGACATCAAAGCTAGTGTATGTACATCAGTTATATAATGGGTAATTATGGTAACATCTATTACCATCCTAGAGAAGAAGAAGGCAGAGAGGGATTTGAGAGTATACCTTAGATATGGCTTTTGACTGGTTGAAAGTTTGATTCTTTAATTTCTCCCCATTACATTCT
Source organism: Pteropus vampyrus (assembly GCF_000151845.1). Taxonomy (NCBI): domain Eukaryota; kingdom Metazoa; phylum Chordata; class Mammalia; order Chiroptera; family Pteropodidae; genus Pteropus; species Pteropus vampyrus. The sequence goes on along the minus strand of NW_011888828.1, from coordinate 6,597,400 downwards.
TATATGCTGAGGATCCGTGATGTACCACTCTGATCATTTTATAATGCTACCAGACAGGACGCCAAACTCAAAATTTCTCTTCCTTGGCAAGTCCCATTCTACCGCCTTAGGATCCTCTGACTTTCTCTAGATTACTAGGCTGCATCTCACAGTACTCTTCATTCCATACCTGTTTCCTGCTCACAGATCTTATTGTCTCAAATAGAGACAAGGATGGGGCTAAGTATTTTACAATAAAATATCACTGTCTCTCCCACTGTGAAAAACCTAGTATTGGGTATAAAGTAGGCACTTTAAATGCCTGTTGACCATTTTCAGAGTTGAATGCCTAATAAAAAGTTTTATGCGGCAATTTCTTGGCTAACAGAATATGCATAATTCATCATGGCACTTGCTGGGTTTTGCTGGAAGATGCTGAAATCATTCACCAATTTTCTCCTTTACAATGCTACTCTGTTTAGGGCAAGGTCTAGAATGTATATCAATCAAAAGCATAATAGTGAGCTAAGTACAAGTTATTTTCTACTAATATTTGTATTCACTTTCTTAGGGAAAAAGCTTTGGTCTAAAAAGGTATTCAAGTGAGGAAGCTTTAAGGAGAATGCAGTCTTAAGGACTGAGAATTACTAAGTGCTACTTGTTTTCTGTAGTATGATATAGATTTAAAATCAATTTGGTAATCGTAGTGAAAAAAATATTAAGAGAAGACTCATCGGGATAGCCTGTTTTGCATTGTTTCAGATAAAAGTTTTCTTCAGTACAGAGTAAAACCGTAGCAGATATAAGTATATGAATTTCCATCTTATTAAATTATGTGAAGAATAAGTTTAATTACAAATTTAAGTCCTAATTCTTAAGCCAATTACAGCTGGGTTGGCCATGTGGATGTCATTATATTTAAATCAGAATGCAAGTATCACTCATGTGTATTTTTCTTTTGAAAAGTAACTGTATCATCAGACAATACTGACCTTTATTTTATCCAAAGGTTACCATAAAAAGTTATCAAATTAACAATCAATATAGCATCTAACCAAAGGTCCCAGATACACATGGCAATCAAAAGAGCTCCAAGGAAGACAATGATTACAATTACCAGAAAATTTTGTCACTCTGTAAAATCAAGTATCTACTGACAGAATGAACTATTCCGTTTTACCATGTTATTATATGCAAATTGACAAACATGATATCTAATAAAATGAAATATTTCAAGAGGCTTAGAATTTTAGACTATATGACAATCAACACCAAAAATATCAGGAATGTTCTTTCATTGGAATCCTACAGTACTAGACAATACTAATAAACTCTCTTAAAAGCTTTCTTCCACAAATTATTTTAATAAAATCATTTAGTGAATTCTATATGATGCATGTGCATTTATAAGATTTCTACTTTTCAGTGCTTACATCTTAAGATCTGATGACAACAGAGTCACCAAGTCTATAGATAAGAAATATCAAACCTGTTTCGCTATCATTCTAGGCTTCTATTCACTTCTCACCAACCTACACGAATTTTTATACTGATTTTACTCACATCATAAATTAGGTTCTAACTAGTAGTAAAATAGCAAAGTTTACATTGTTGATTTAAAAAAATAAATCCAGATAATTTAAAGTCATTTTAAAAGTAACCAATAAGTCTACAGCCATGCTACCCTGAACAAGCCCCGATCCCATTTGATCTCGGAAGCTAAGTAGGGTCGGCCTCATTAGTACTTGAATGGGAGACCACCTAGGAAGACCAGGTGCTGTAGGCCTAAAAAAAAATAAGGGATTGTAAGCTGACAAGGTCCTTGCAGTCTGTGAGGTCAACCAAGGGTTGCCTCACTAAAAAAAATAATAATAATAAATAAATTAAATAAATAAAAATAAAATTAACCAATAAACTACAATCCATTAATTCTTTTTGTGGGTTTCTGGGGGTAGGGGGGAGATATGTTAGTAAGAATTTTTTTAAAAATCACCAGGAAAAATAAGATATATGAATCTTTTAAACATTTTTTTCTCTTTCACAGAGGCAATATACCGTAAAATGGAGATTAATAAGCAATTAAAGGCATGGACTTAACTAAAATATGGCAAATGTGATAGTATAATATCTTGGTAAATATGAGAATTCTGAAAGCCATAAAATTAAAGACTTTGATATGTGTAAGATCAATAGACATGACTTATCACTATTTAATATGAGCTTTAATTTTTAAATGCCATGGTCCAATGAAAAGGTGTTACTGCACAGGAAAATTGAAATTTTAATAAAGTATCAAGACAAAAGAAACAAACTTTATATTAAAGTACCTTTAAGAGGTTATACTTACGCAGCAACCTCCTCTTTTGACAATCCTTTGAAATTCACCTCCACATAATGATCTATGTCACCTTTTTCTTTGATCAATTGAGACCTAAATGAAATGGAAAGAAATAATAAAGCACTGCCTTATCAAGTTGAAAAGCTACTAAAAATAAAATGCCACCAGGATAACAGAAATATTCAGGGCATAATATCACATATAATAAATGTTTGGCAATAGCTAGAGTTAGGTTCTTGATTAATAATTTCAAAATGTTAATTTTCTTGAATGGAAGAAGACAGGGGAGAATATTAAGCCTAGGTGTAAACAAATAAAACATCAAACACATTAAAATAATCTGCATTCTTAAATAAATGACGTTTTCCCCTCCAACCTTACAAGATCTTCCATTTTACTCACGTTGTTTCACAGAAGTCATATTCTGTTTGGCACAGAATCTTGAACTAAGACTATCTATTGGATACAAATATATAAAATTTCTTTTTCCAAACATTACCAAATTTTGCTCTGAAATACTGTTTGGGTATTTTTTTAAGCACACATAAAACTCAAATTGTTATTAAAAGTTCAAGATGCAAATTGATTTTAAGATTTTATTGAGAAATACATTGCTTGTGTAGTCTGTTTATTCTTCACACCCTTTTAAAAATAAGCATACTATTAACGTCTTATAACCATGGGAGTTTGGAACTAAGCAAATATCTGTTTTTATTCAGAAGCTAATGGAGAATGTTGACAAAACTTTGCCTTAAATAATTATGATACACATGTTTTTCCTCAATAAAATAAACACAAGAAAAAGTTTTCTTTAAAATCCCTCTTATTTTAGGAATGTGAGATTGGCTATGTTTTTGCAAATGTTGAAAAGAAAATGTAATGTCCATCATTAAAAAAGATAGGAAGAATAAGCTTTTTCAGACTTTGTGAACAGTTCACATTGTTCAAAAGTAAATATATATACCAGTATGTATATATACATATACGTATACACACATATATACATATACATATATATATCAGTAATATAATATCAGTTATACCTCATTTACATATAATGCATCTATTGAAATTTGTTTTTTAAATTTTTGAGAAAATTTGATTTGCTATTATAAAAAAACACACACATTTGTATAGTCTAGCTGAATGTATTTATTTTGGTCCAGGAGATTTGGTCTTTCCCAGAAATACTAAAAATAAGGTATGATTCTTCTCAGAACAAAGTAGTCTCCTAATACTTTGATAATTATGCCTTGCAGGAATTGAAAAGTATGCATAGAATGAAAATAATCAAACCTAGATATGCAAATTATTTCTATCAGTGAATAATATGTGTATTACTAAAAATCAATATAACTATAAATGCAATTACTAAATAACTCAATCTTAGTCAGTCATAATTCTGACATACTCCATCATGTTCTCTGTCTTGCAGTTTCTCATCCGCTTCTCCAGCTCTGTAGCCCTTCAGAGGCAGCAGCGGTTTGGTGGCACACCTGCAGTCTCAGGGTTTTCAGGGGCTAAATGGTGCCTGCCAGTCTCCCCAAGTAGGAAGACTGTGTCCTCCTTCCTCCGACACAGAAATCAGCACTCGGGACCTTACGGATGAGAAGCCATACACTGTTCATTGCTAAAACATCTGCTTTCTGTTCTCCACACGCATTTTAAAAAGAAAATGTATCTTCAAACCTTTACAGGAACCAAGTCAGAATTGAAATAAGAAATAAAATGATCAAATGAGCACTAACTTGCTAAACAAATAGATCCTTAATATTTGAATGAGGTTCATCAACCTTTTTGAAACAGTAAATATGAATATTCTGAATATAATAATATACTTTTGTTTTTGAACATTTTTTTTCCTGATATGTGCTATTGACATTTCTTACTGTAAAAAATCCATTCTGTAGGAACACATATTAAAACCGTGGTCACATACCTTGGAATTCTCCTGGGGGAGCAGGGCAGCTTCTGTCTGGCTAAGGATGTAAGCTTTGGGCGTGTCATGGGCACTGGGGGCAGGGTGGTCATTTTGGACTACAAAAAACAAAACAACAACAACAAAAACCCAGAAATGGTATTTTAAAGAATACACCTTTTAAAGAATACTTTAAGACATTATTAGATCCACAGTCTGTCATCTGAGCTGAGAATGCCTCTTTGTGTAGAGCTATAGCTCTGTTATTCAGAAATACTCAAGAAGTGGATTCTACAGGTTGCTTCTCTCATTATTTTCTTTTACTATCCGGCTTTTGGCCAATTTATTACTTGTCTGCATCTCTAACCACGAAGGAGAAAATCTGATAAATGAGTTAAAAATACAGCCAATCGGGAGTATTGATATGATTTTTGTTAAGAGACATGGTTGCAATTAAAAAGTGAAGATTTTTAGGACAGCTATGGATTTCAAATGCTCATGCTTTGCTTTCCTGTTATAATAATTGAAAATCGCTCATATTTTGCTATCTTTTAAAAACTGTCACTCACAAAGACTTTCCCTTGGAAGTGATAGATGTTAAGAATGATTCTCAGCAAGAAGACAGCTGCTATGAGAGATGCACAGCTGCAATAGTGTAACGAATCACTACGAAACGTAGTGGTTCAAAAAAGATTGTTTAAAACAATCATTTCATTATCATTCACACTTTTTGTGAGTTAGAAATTAGGACCAGGCACAATGAAGATGGCTTTTCTCTACTCCACAATGGCTGGGGCCTCTGCTGGAAGACTCAGGAGGCTGGGGGTAACTCAGTGATGGGATGTAAGTGTCTTCACTCATTTATCTGGCAGTTGATACTATTAGCTGGGACCTCATCTCGGGCTCCCTGCCAGAATACATACATGTGGCTTCCTCATATGGCTTGGACTTCCTTAGAGCATGGCAGCCTTAGACTTCTTATGTGGCAGATTAAAGTATCCCAAAGAAAAGCCAGGTGGAAGCTGTATCTCCTTTTAGGGGCTGGCCTTGGAAGTCACATAGCATCGCTTCCGTTGTAATAACAGGCCTGCCCGGATTCAAAGCTCGTGAACATAGACCCACATATTAGTACGAGAGCATCAAACTCACACTGAAAGAGAAGAATGTGCGATGGGCAATATTACTATGGCCATCTTGGGGAAACACAATGTGTTACAGTGGAGAAGGTGAGTGAGCAATAATAAAGGTGGGTCTATAGAATCAAGTTATCTAAACCCTACCCCAAAGAAGAAGTGTGGAGATAATGTCAGTGGACTTAGAATGGAAAAACTGTCACGTGCTGCAAGGGCTTTTAGATGCAATAGAACCCATGCTTCTCCTGTTGGAGAGGCATCTGAAAGGCCAGAGCCCCTTGATTCTACCAGCGCTATGTCCATCAGTTTTGACCTCTACCTTTCGCCCCACCAAGCATCGAGAAGGACTTTTTTTTTTTTTTTTTTTTTGGTTAAAATCACTTACCTCCAGCATTTATTGTGTGACCTAGGGTAAACATCACCAATCTTGGCCTTGCATATATTCAACAGAATATATTTATTGAGCTACTATGTAGTACAGGTACTGTTCTAGGTGCTGAAGATATAACAGTGAACGAGAAAAGATCTCTGACCTCAAGAATTGATATTATAGGGGTGGATGAAGGGGGAAAACAGATAATACACCAATAAGCTAAATATGTAGAACATCAGATGGTGATAAGATCTATAACAAAAAATAAAGCAAGGATTAGAAAGTACCCAAATGCTCACCAGTAGCAGGAGTAAATAAGAGCGTAAGGAGATAAAGTCAGAGTTGTTAGATGAAATTTTGTGTTCCAATGATATGGGGTCTTGAAAACTGTGAAAACTGTGACTTTTACTCTGAGTGAAGTAAGAATTCACTGGAGAATTTTGAGCAGAAGTGACATCTGACTTTCGCCTTTTAAGAGTCACTCTGGCTTCTCATTTAACCTTAGACCATAGGGAGTGGAAAGGCAGACATCAGAGAGCAGCTGGGAGCTTGCTGTGAAATCTGGGTGAAAGAGAATGGTGGTTTAGGTGGAGGTGGAGGTGGAGAGACATGGTCAGACCTGAGGCAGAGCTACCTGTGGATGGGAGACACGATATTCCTGTGTGCCACAAAGCCATAGCAGGGGTGGGCTGGAGGATGTGGTGTTGGTGGTGGTGGGAGAGATCAAAAAAACAAGAAAAAATCCTTTGAAATTAAGTCTAGCAATAGACAATCTTATGTTCTAAAAATAGATTACTACTCTAGCCTGAAAATAATTTTTCACATAATTAAAGAGAAAATCCTAATGCAGATCAATGTCTTGTTTTAGATCTAATAAAGCCCTAATGTCACCCAGATCATCAGGCCATGATATGACCCATGAAACATAATATCCTTCTATTTTTATATAGTTATAGTTTTAAAGCACACAGTCTAAACAGCAAATGTTAGTCCTCTCCTCCAAGAACATGAGAAACATATTGTATTATACTTATAACTTCATACATAGTAACTAAATTCTTATGTAATTTAAAAATCTATTTTTCTTATTAGAAGTTACATTAACTAGTTGAGTTCCTTGGATAACCCTAACTTACTAAATGGCAGCATCATGCAGAACATGTGGTGGAAGTTTCGACCAACATAGGGTTGGACTGCTCATGAACCTACTTCATAGAAGTTGTGACGACCCGATGTTCAATCTCTAATGTTACAGAACAAATCAGAGCCATCTTAGTTTCTTAACCCCGATCTTTCCATCCCTGGTGGATTTTGAAAAAGAGAGAATAAAACAATGACTGTACTTGCTTCAGTCGGGGCATTCCGTCCTTTACCAATTAAGATTGTTCTGAGAGCCCTACTTTGCTTACCAAGTGCTTTAGGGCAGGAGTGATCTCTGCATAATAGTGTTTTGAAATGAGGAAACTACTTGTAATTTTTCCAAATACTAGGAAGACGAGGCTACTTAGAGACAGTGGGACCAGGCCCCAGAAGCTCTGAACCAGCCGCTATATCCCATCAAATAGTGCATAAGCCCCCCTCTGAAAAAAAGCTAGGCTACCAGTATGTGATATAAAACGTATTCTGTTTGATGTTTACTTGGGATAGATCATTTTTGCTAGAAAATATAAACGTCTAATGAAATCAAATGCAAATATTCAGGAGAGGAATATGTTGTCTTTGTCACACAGATCAACAGTTTTTGTTTTTTTTTTTTCCCAAAACTTGAGTCAACATTTCCTACCATTAAAGTTTCAGCAACCAGTTCCTTCATTTTGCTCTTTTCTGATCTGAGAACATTAGCAGCAGGAGCACCTTAATTCTTAAATTTAGTTGAATGTAAGTATTGCAAGCCCTGCTGGCAAGCCTGAAGGCACGAACTCCGAATGGGGGGTGGAGGTGGTCAGAGCAGAATGATAAAGCAGAAGCAAAGTTATTAACTGCATACTGGGAAAAATATTCCTCAACCAATCTATATTGTAAAATTTCAGAGTTAGGGTAAAAGTTGAGCCGGCTCCCTCCCTACTCTAAACCCCACATCCTACCTTGGCTGTGCCTGTTGGGAAAGGGGTTTTGTTTTTCACGATCCATGGCCATATAAGGGTACTTTGTTTTACACAGTAGATAATGTATGTACTGAAATTTTGCACACATAATATTTGAAATGCATCAAATATTTAAAGGGATCCTGTAACAAATTATTTTCTGATCTAAGTAATCACTGCTTCTTTTATAAGTTCAGTCTATTTATGCTGAATTTCCTTCACGTAGAAAGTAGCTGTATTCTAGCATATAGAAGCAGCCAAGAGGAAAATAAGTGAGGAAAAAATGCAAGCATGCTTAGGGGCCAGTTATTTCAGGCTTAAATTACACCTGTAGAGTGAAGAAAGCCTTTTGCTCCTTGCTAAAATAAGCTGTATTATTTTTCCGGTGTTGGCCAGACAGTGTTCCCAGCTCCTAGGTGAGCTCTACCCATAAGGAATGGAGTAAGCGAGAGCTGACCTGGAAATGGAACACATCCTTAACGATGGAAGTGCATCAGGGTTCTCCCAGCTCAAGACCACAGAAGAAATCACACAAGATGGATGCCACTGCAGGAAAGGCAGTGCTCCAGATTCAGGTGAGTAAGGGAGAAAGAAAATGAGAGCTACTTCTCTGGTTGGTACCAAAACAAGCTTAGCCCCAGGAACGGAGAGGTGCAGCAGTCTGTTAGGAGGACCCAGAGGCAGCTCCCCCAGTGCCAGAAAGTGAGCAATGCTGCATGTGGCACCACTGGCTGAGACAAAGATCAAAAGGCTGCCTGAAGCCATTCCCCTGTTGGTATTCAGAAGAGATTTGGTGGATTCTTTGATCTGCTGGTTGGCTCTTGTCTGGGTTGTATTTAGTCTCTAAATTTGGCCCCCACATGCAAAGACAAACAAGAATGGAGAAATACAGGATGAAAGGTTTGAGAGTGGTGGGTCAGGCTGAATGTGTCCCTTGGTGTAAGTTTAAATCTCTGGCCCCCAAGTAAAATTCTTCAAAGAGTAGCCCTCTTGCCCACTATCCCCTGAGAAACTCTCATCAGCAAACACAAAGGAAGGGGAGTGCTATGTAGACAGAGGCTACATGGGGAGTGACTATGTCTGAGGCTGACCACTATCTGCAGAATTCAGTCACTTCAGGGTAAAAGCTGAGATATGAGAAATAAAGCCAATAAACGACAGCAAGCAAATTTATTACTTGTTATCAAGAGAATTCAAAACAAATATGATTTTACTATCACCAACAAAATCATTTATAAGAATTAGAACTTTTCAAGCTCTTACTATGAAAGTTTAAAGAAAACCGCAGAACTATATATAATTATACTCCTGACACAATTGTTTTAAAATTCACATAAAGATGTTTAAAGAGTCACTAAATGTTTATATTTGTATCATAATTTTTGGACACTTCTAGCACTCCATGGTAGGTAATTAGATAAGTTGTTAAATAAAATAGAGTTCCTGCACATTTCTTACCAACTGAATTTACTGATGGTTAAATCAAATATAAATTGGGAAAAGTGTTTGAAGGCAGGCCATGATTCACTTGACTTACATTTGGATATTACTGCTGAAGGTCTTTCCAGGCTTACAGACTTCAGCCTGAAAATCAGGAAGCAAAGAATAGCAAAGGAGAGAAGAAAAAAAGTGCAAAATTAATTAATACAGTAACTCCTATCTCTTCCCCATACCATGGAATAAGATTTATTCATACAACGAATACTAAGTAGTTACTTTGTGTTTAGAGGAACTTTAGAAAACAAAAAAGTATAGACTCTATGGGAGAAATTAATCTCTAATTCAATAAAACGCCAATATACCTGCAATATGTATAAGTATCCATGTATTCCAATACACAGGTGACAGTAAGAATAACAATTTGATCTCTTAAATTTATGAGAGATTGAGTTATCTCTACTTAAACCGAGGGCATCTCAGTTCCCTTTCTGCTCCTACCTAGTTCTAAACTAATAATTTATTTCTACGTCTATTTTCCCACTGCCCTCAGAGGGTCAGGTGAACTGGGGGGCGAGAAGAGTGCCTTTCCCTGCTCCTACTTCTATTCATTTCTTGAAAGGGCGAAGGCCTCAGCTGAAGAAGCTTGAGACGGAATCTACAGACTGATAAGGAAGGTCTGTGGGGATCAGAGAAAGACTGCCTGGAAGAACAGCCCGCTTCTCCGAGGAGCTGTTAAAGTCCTGCCCCAAGCCTCGTCCCAGCATCACGAACCTCAGTGGACTGGCCCTGGGGAACAATTCTGGTTTTCCGTTCTTCCGAAGTGTGTCCCCTACCAGTGGCAGGTGCTGGGCGCCTGTGCTACCCCCACTTCCCGCGGTGATTGCGAGACCAGCGCTGGGACAGAAGACGCGAGAGCGTCTCCAGGGATACAGAGAGGGCGGGGCAGGAGGGGGCGGGGTTAGGCTGAAGCGGGGCTCGGGATTGGGGCGGCTCCCAGATTCTCCAGGCATGGGGGCGGAGCCTATTGAGGGCTGAGCGGGGCTCCAGGCACAGCAGGCGTTTTCAAACAAGATTGCTTTTAAAAGTGAGACCGCTTGCAGAAATTAGCTCACCTAATCCAAGAGCCTCAAATTTGCCGCCCTGACTCGTTTTCTTTGTGGCACTGAACTCTCAATATTTCGCAACATTCCCCTGTTGTCCACAGGATTGATGGAGAAATGCTCAACTTGGCATTTGTGACCCCCAAGACCTGACGCCACAAAATCCACTAGGTCATTTATCCAGATAAGTCATTCATTCCCCTCTTCCTCAGCTTCTGTTGCAGTCAAAACCGTCTTTCCCCTTTCCCACACAAATACCTTTCCCAATTTCTGTCTCCAGAAAGATAATCCAATTTTGAGTTGCTGTAGACTAAAAACTCATTGTTTATAGAATATCTCCCTGTCTGTCTGTGTATACACATTAATTATATATTATTTGGTGGGAGTGTGTGTGTATACATATATATACATCACATTTTCTTTTTTTCTTTATCTGTTCATCCACTGAAGGACGCTTTGGTTATATACCCAGGAGTGAGAATGTTAGTGTTATGGTAGTTATGTTTTTTTTGAGGAGCCTCAATTTTGTTCTCCCTAATGGCTGTATCAATTTACACTCCCACCAACAATGTACAAGTGGTCTTTTTAACTCCACTGATCATATAGCCAAACCAGCCTATGTAACCAGGTAAAAGAAATGCAGATTAGGAAACTACATGTTTTTAATAAACAAAGTAGACAAGCTAGTACAGAGTGCATTAAGGAGAACTTCAAGCTTTTAGAAGCACATTATATATAACTAGCTAATACATTTCATTTCTATCTTGGCCAAAGGAGAGTACGGTTACTCCAAGCATCCCTGGAGATAAACAAATAGCTACCAAGGATCAGCTGCCAGCTAACTCTATACTTCCCTACCAAAATAGTAAATCAAAAGTAATACTGTATCTCTGGGGGAATTTCAGACTTGAAAATTCTGATATTTTCTTGAATATTCCCATTTAATTATCTGTGTTTGCTGGACAAAATAGATGAGGAATAAAAAGTTAATTAGATGATAACTCAAACTGTGCTGCTGTTCCCAAGAAAGACTTCTTGCTGGAGCAACCGGGTATTGTAGCATCTACTGCCTCAGCCCCTCGTATTCTGATTAACAGGAAAAAAAAAAAAAAAAAAAAAAACAGAAGCAATTTGCTTTTCCCTAGCAGAGATAGCACTGCATTTTTATTTTCCAATTTAGTATTCTGTTACTAATCTCTGGTTCTTTGCTGCAATTTAGTTCTCAGGGAACTTGATTAGCTTACCAGTGTATTATATCATGCTGGATCAATGCACCGACAGGTAGTAATAGAACCAGGAGAGCAAGAATTAGCAGGCAGCTTCCATGCCTTGGCACTATAAATACTTGCCAAAAGAAACAATATACATTTTATGAAAATACAAGAGACTCACTTCAGAGAGGTTTGAGGGTGGATAGATGGATAGATACTCCAATATAAAGGATAATGTGTTGAAATTTGCACATTCAACCAAAATGCTTAGTTGCTTATCTTTTGAGTTTTGGAGGCTGATCTGAATTATGATCTTTGATTTCGTCTACAGCTGTGTCCTGCCCTGAGATCATAACTACAGTTCCTGTTTTCTAGCCCTAGGATTTGCCCTGATATCAGCCCTTCCCAAGTCTGGTCCACAGCTTCACCATGATTCTGAAGCCCTCTGATATCATGCCAATGAATTAATTTTTCTAAAGTTAGCCAGTTTATTTTTATTACTTACAACTAAAAAAACACTAATTTATATAGTACTTAAGAAATTATTAGGTGATACAAATGAGATAAAAAATAATTAAAAAACACAAATTAGTAGGCATTAAGTACAGATAATGTCAATTTTTGACACTGAACATTTTAGAACATTAGTCATTTCTAGAGTAAGATTTGAAACTCTAAGATTCAATTAAGAAATGGCATTAAAGAGCACACATAATTACGTTTATTTTTCTCTTGCTACATAGAGATTTGATAAAATTAGTTTTAAAAATTGCAGACAAAATATTTCTACTTATGTAATGTCAAATAAAAATGTGTTTTGACCTGGGTGAAAATAATATAAAATATTGTTGAGGTTTAAATATTTTCCATTTGTAGAATAAATCAGGTGGAGAAACCTAGTCAATATTTATCGATCTTACATAAACAGTGCTTTGCACTAGATATTCTAAGGTAAAATAAAAGGCCATTTGCTTATTAGGTTTGCAAGTAATAATTTTTATACTTAATTTACAGTTGAAAGCCTTTTTATAGATTTTAACAATATGTATAACACTCTTGTAATTGTCATAAGTGTTTTGCGGTTAAAAGAACCTAGAAAAATAGCTTTTAGTATTCAATCAAATATAATTTGCCAATACTATTCAAAGAATGTATTCTCAAATTGTCCCTTTGTTTGGCAAGATTTTGTAAAACGAAAGAGGAGTGGAAAAGGAGAAGCAGCAGCCTACACACATGGTGCTCAGGCTTGCCTGTGTTAGGGACGAGTACATTTGAAAGTTGAGGGCCTCAGAAACGATTCCTTAAAATCGTCAACATCTAAAAAGCCTGGAAAGGCTTCAGGACCTAGGTTGAAAACCTAAGCTACTTGGTTTGACATCTAATGTATAATTCCTTGGTTTTAAATCGAGTTTTAGTTGTTGTTGTTTTTTTCCCTCAATGTATATAAACCACATTGTTTTTAAATCAAAAGAATACAAGAACCAACTTTCTTTCATAATCCATCTTGTAAACATCAGTCGGTATTAAAACATGTTTGCCCCTTTTTTTCAGCATCTTCATACTTCATGACGCAATTCTGTATTTTCTCAGACTGCTAAATCCTCTCATTTTGAAAAATGCCATTTGAACTTGAACATACATATATACTTTGTTAATTTTACTCATTATTTTGTGCCTCTGTACAATGGATAAATCTACAAAGGAAATGTTTTCTACAAGCGGAGACAAATCTTCACAAAATAATATACTTCAGTAATTGTCAAATCTCTTGAAACCTTAATTATGTGTGTATACATAATAATAAACATATACCTGTATACACTTCTATCCAGGTACTTTTACATATACAAATACCATTCTAAGATATTATAAGGCACATCAGTATTTTTCCAATATAATTCAGAAATGAAGTTTTGCATTTTCCAAGGAAAAAGTCTACTGTATATATGTAAGGAGAATTCTAAATCCATGAACAAAAATATAGAATATAATGGTATTTTCAAAAACTGTTATAAATAAGAACAAATATCTCATTTGATAAAATTTTATTATGACTTTCAGTACCGTTTCATAGGCAAACAACTTATTAAGCTAAGGTATAATAAATAAAGGCTGAATTAGACATAACAGTGGGAAAAAATATGGAGTAGCAGTCCTAAACACTGAATTTGAAAGACTAAATCCAACCATCTACCCATCCATCCATCCATCCATCCATCCATCCATCCATCCATCCATCCATCCACTCATCTATCTATCTATCCATGCATTTGTCCATCTATCCACCCATTCATCATTTCAAAAAGCCAGGTAATCTGCTAGGGTAGGAATATAAAGACAAGTTATGTCCTCAGTAAACTCACTGAAATAAAGATAGACATATTAAATAGACAACTGTTTCTTTGCTTTCAAGCTCTGTGACCCATCTACACCAGCACCAGAAAAACTAGATTGATGTCCTTGTCTTCTTCATGGCCTAATTCCTAGACCATCCACTACAGTCTGTCTCCCATCCTGCTCTCCAATCTGTTCTTAATCCTCTCTGCTCCTGACTCAAACTCACAACTCAGATCTGACTCTTTCCTCTGGTCCTGATCCCAGGCTTCCCAGGCATTCCACACCCCATTAGTTACCTGCCCCCAGGAAGTTTGTAAAACCAGTTATTCCAAAGGAACCTGGTACAGCACAGACCATCATGGCTAATACTCCCACTCCATCCTGGATCATTCCAGTCCTGAGGATGACCACAGTACCACATGACAAATGTTATAAATATGACATTACACTGAGCACCTTGAGGAAGGACCACATAGCTGCCCAGGACTGGGTGGAAGTTTGGCGGTCACAAGACTTCACAGAGAGGATCGTGCCTAACATGTATTTTTGTGTTATGAGAAATGAGTAAAGGTGTGCCAATTGCACTAAGAGGAATAGAATGGCAGAGAACCAAGGCTTGCTTTGATACACATGAATTCCACAATACAGGGGCAAAGAGCTATGGAAGAGGGGCCCAGCCCCAAAGCAATACAGCAATATAAAATTTTGAGCTCCAACCACAACAATAAAAAATTGAACACATGATAACCTATTTATTAATTTAGTATATTTGCAATTATAATTGGGATATTGATTTACAGTATTAGTTACAGTCAAGACATGGGAGAATTATGATTGACCCTCAAAAAGACTGAAATGAAGTTATGATTTGAAAATAAAATTAAAAAGCATCAGACCTTTATGGGTGAAATTGGTTACTTGCAAGGACATTCTACAAAAATACCTTGGTCTATCTGACCCAAAGCTTTTCTCCTAAATCATGCTTTTAATTACCTTTCTTTTCTCTGATCTCATGCTTACCAAGCAACCTCATAAATATAATTTTCTTCTGTATGTAGAGATTCCTAACTAGATGAAAAGTATGTTCTAATTAACTGACATGAATATTTCCAGATTCTCCTGGAAATTATATTCTCACTATAAATTAATGCACTGGCGTTTGGTTTATGTCTCAGCATGTGTGCATTTGGTTACTCTGGGTTAAAGCCTTAACTAAGGTTGATAACCAGTGGGTATGCTGCAGTCATGTTTCTGGATCTGTAAAACTGGGAAACAGGTCTTTGACTAGAGCGGTCAATCTAGAAGAAGCCATCTTATGAGGGCCAGTTTAGTGACCATTGACTTCTCAAGATATAGATAATATCTATATCTTGACCCTCTTTATTACTAAGATAATTATGGATCCATGTGGGTTACTAAAACTTTCAAGTGCCATAAGAGAACATAAGAGAAAACAGAAGATCAATGAAACTTAATTAAAAACCTAGATAGGAAATCAGAATTTTGGATATTTGAAGCCAAAGCATTAAAAAGTAATAATTTTAGTGGTTTGATGAACAATTTTAGCAGTAACATCTTTGTGTTTATTCTGGGCTAATCAGATAATTGAGGAGATATTGGGTGTTGCAGTGGCCAGGACAATGCACCTCACAGACTGCTAACTACAGGAAGTGTAATTAACCTGTGTTTTGAAATCTGTGTTTCTCATGGGTTACTCCCAACCAATGACTGTGCAGCAAGGGTTCTATGCAAATCCATTCCCGAGAGACACTGGATTCCTCCAAAGGCCCAGTTTATCTTAAGGATTCATCTATGGTTTTCCCAAACCTTCTATTAGTCTAGGATATTCCACTTCTCTCTTCCCTTTATTTAGAGTCGGAATTGCATTACACTCTGATGGTTCTCATAGCCTTCTCCATCTTCCTTCTTATTTTTTCTCAAACAGGCATTTCCTCAAATAAATTCCTAGCATATTTACCCCATCTTTGCATCAGCTCTTGAAGGAACCGTGACCAAGACATCTAAAATCTTTCCTAAATATCTTCAAAATTTTATGTAATATGGAAGGTCGGAATCCCAACTGGGCTAAACCTCCCACTCGGCAAAGCACTGAATGGCATATCCTCTTGTTCACTTTACCTAGATGGAAGACTTTACCTAAGAAGAGTCCACAGTGATAAATGCACATTGTCTACTAGTTTTTCTGAATGATCAGAGACCTGCAAAAAGCCAGATTGCTGACATGGAAGTTTACAGAAGTTATGTGAATGGACTACTTAGATTGAGCCTGACCCAGAGTGGACAGAAGAGGCTCTTAGTAACCAGGTAGTCATCTGATTGACTACCACCTGTTGACAATAGCAATCATTTTGATTAGCAAGCTATATTTATTATTGAACCTTCTAATATCATCCATCCCAACCATCCTGCATCTTTCACCTCATTAATTTGCTGCTCACATCTTTGTACTTGCCCTGCATCAGTGTATCTTTCACTAACTTCCTCTCTCAAGAAAGTCCAGTATGGTCTTGGCACCCTGTCTGGCCTGGATTCCACCACTGGAATCATTGCTGCTTCCCCTCCCAGCCTTCTAAAACTCCTGGTGTGCTTCTCTCATTGCTCAGGTTGCCCTTTGCCAATCCCAACAACTAGAACTGCACAGTGTTTTATAGTTCATGTAGAAAAGTATGGCATTGACTTGGGCGATTGGAAGGGAAACTTAGAGAAAGCTTATTAAATTTCAAAAGGATAATGACTCCAGAATTCCTGAATATTCCAGTAAGTAATTCTTACTTCCCCGCCCCCCCCACCCCCCAGTCCCACACCTTTCTCTCTTCTGATCCCAGAACTGCTTTTGAAATGGTAGGTGGTTTTGTGGAAAGAAGAGACCCTTAAAGACACAGATGTATATCTAACTAGGCTGCTTTTACTGAATAAGAGTTTATCATAAATAAAATGTACTTACTTTATGCACCAAATTTTGCTCGGAATTCATAGAAGGCATATTTTCATAAAAACAGAATCTTGCTTGATGATTCCTACTTGTTCCCTAACAACCAAAACAAAAAAAAAAAAGTGAGTATCAAAGTTGAAATACATAATAAGCCTAGAAAATTCTCCAATTAATTATCCTTTTTTAAAATATTCAGATTGAATGAGGAGATGGAGACAGAAGTGCTGTTGAAGATCAAATAAAATACCATTGTAAGTATTTTCAGTAGATAGAGCTCATTCTGCAAGTCATTAAACACATAAATTTACAGAGCACATCAGTGTCATATTTCGCTGTTCCAACAACACAGTGAAGGAAGAGTAAAATATTTCCAGGAAATCTGACACCCAAATTATTTATTTCAATATTTCTATTTTCCCCTTCATCACCTTTTGTCTCAGAGAGAAAATGTTGAAAATTATGATAGAAAATTGAAGATGTCTTCCAACAACTTATTCTTCTAAAATATTGACGAAATTCATAATGAAAATATTTTTCTTTTTTCTCTGTTGGTGCCACCAAA
>NW_011888828.1:6576287-6578937 GCF_000151845.1 Pteropus vampyrus | reverse complement strand
ACTTTGCTGGTCACATTAGCAGACTGATTTTTAGAACAAGGTTTTGAGATTTTTTTTAAGATTTTCAGATGGGAATCTTGCAATTCTTTCAATTCTTTATTCCAATAGTACTTTAAATTTATCCAATAATACTAGTTATGCTATTGCATGCCACTTCCAAGTGCTGAAAATAAAAATATGGTGCTAAACAAGACATGCGGGTACACATAGAGTATTACATTCTATGGGAGAAAGGGGAAGTAGTAAATAAATAAATAAGATGATTTCAGGGCTATGAATAAGATAAAACAAGGTAATAAAATTAAAGTGTTGTATGTATGTGGGTGTTAGGGGATATTTTTTTAGTCTGGATCATTAGAGAAGGCTGCCACGTGAAAGTGATATTTGAACTGAAACCTAAATGAATGGTGGGATGGAGGAGTCAGGTGCCCATCGGGGAAAGAACATAGGTAGATGGACTAGAACAGGCAAAGCTCCAGATGTGGGAGCAGAGTCGGTATGCTGGCATGTGGCAGACTATTCAGGTGCCTCTCTCTGACTGCCTCTTTCTAGTATTCACCCCTCCCCTTGTGTGTGGGTGACATCTGTGATTTGCTTCTAACCAATAGAGTATAGCAAGACTGATGGGCTGTCACTTCCGTGATTATTTAATGTGGTATAAGACTCTATTTTGCTATTGGAATCACTCTAGTCTTTCTCTCTCTGTGTTGCTGGCTTTGTAAAAAGCAAGCTACCATGAATCCCACAGCCATGAAGAACCCAACGCTTCTTAAAACCATGCCAGTGGGGAAGCAGATCTTTACTCAGTTGAGAGTCCAAATGAGAACCCAGGTCTGGCCAAACCCTACAGTGTAGCCTTGTGAGACTCTAAGCAGAAGACCCAGCTAAGCCCTGACTCACAAAAACTGGGAGATAAAGTATTATTGCAAGTTTTAAAATTTGTTACAGAACATAGAAAACTAATACATGGCCCACAGCCAGGATGCACATTTGGTGGAGGACAGTGGTCCCAGGGGAGAAGAAAATGTAGGCGATGATGTGGAAGGGTCACTATATAGAACCTTAGGCCATGGTAAGAAAGTTGCATTTTATTACAGATGTTGGAAGTCATTGGAGAGATTTAAGCAAGAGAGTGACGTGATCGTTTTGACATGTTTAAAAGTTTCCTGGCTACTTGTGAAAGGTGGGTGACTGGAGTGGACAGGGAGACTTCCCAGAAGGTAGCTGTATTCATTAATCTAGCTGAGAGGATGAGGTGCCTTTGATTAGAGTATAGAAATGGAGTATGGTGACAAAGGAGATGTGTCAAGAAAAATTTGAATGTAGTCTACCAAATCATAGACATTTGGATTTAGCAGCTGGAAGTACTGAGATCATGGACTGAAATGGAGACATCTGAGAGTGGAAAATTGGGTTTCTTAGATGGAACAGAGAGCGAGCAAATCCATGGTGCTATTTTCACATGATAAATTTGAGATGTCAGGGAGAGGATATCAAGGAAGCCATTGAATGACTGTGTCTGGAACTCAGTATTACTGACATATGGTTAGAAATCATTGGAATACTAGTTGTAGAAACAAAAATAGGAATAAGATGAAAACCACTGAGGGAGAAGTGATAACATGTAACTTAAAAATTACATACATATATGAACTTTCTTCTGACAATGACAATAGAGAATTTTGCTCTGTTAACATTAAAACCAGTAGGCTATTACCACTCTGCTCATCAACATTTATAAAATAATTGTTTAATGTATACTTAGTATTTGCTTGAAATTTTGAAAATGGGAATGATATAGATATGGGAAAACCAAGGCTGACTGAAGTCCCACGGGAGTCTTCTTTGGGGCCAGCTCCCGCCTGGGGCAGGCTCTCACATTTCCCGCTCGCACTTCCCCTGTTTCCATTTGAGCCACAGATCCACTTCTGGCAAACCTGTTCTACTAGTCTACCTTCATCCTTGACTGGTTTTATGTGATCTCTTGCTTTCAGGCTTTCAGCCAGTAGTTATACTTGTTTAAATAGCAATTTATATTAGGTAGTTAGAAATAAAATTACCTAATGTGATACATTTAAACTATTCCCTCTCATACTTTAGTCATATTAATGCTAACTTATGATAGCCAGTTTAGTATCATGGATTATATTTAAAGAGTTAAATAAATTGATAATAATAAACTAAGGGTCTACAAAGGCATGGTTGGTTAAAGGATGCAGAGATAAGCCCATGTTGAATTTTTACTGTAAGATTTCTCACTTCTCCAGAGTGACTGTTATTTTTCTTTCATGAGTGAGAAAAACTTGGTGCTCACTAGTGCCTCAGGCAAGTGAGTTTGAAGGTCTTCTCCAAGACTGAATGAAAAATAATAATCAAAATCTAGGTCATGATACTGTTTATTCTATACACAATTGTTTAAACTAACGCTTTAAACTTAAGTCAGGACACATTTTGATTCAGGATGCAATATGCGATTCATACCACGTCTATCAGATACTCTTAATGACTGCACACATTGTAATCTCTTTTCCTTTAGACTGTTTTACTTTGAGGAATTTTCTAACATCAAGCGGTACAGTCATTAAATTATCATTACAAAGATATCAAACTTCCTTCATTGCATCTATTTCTCAAGACACAGGTATGCGGT
>NW_011888828.1:6571735-6574202 GCF_000151845.1 Pteropus vampyrus | reverse complement strand
GTCTCTGTGGCCGCTGGACTCTCTTTGATCTCAACCCCACCCCCTCAATCCCAGATGACCCCATTGGTCTAAATTTAACACCATTTCTTCTCATCCTTCCAAGCGACTGCCAGCTCCTGTGACCCAGCCTGTCCCTGCAGCTGTCAGTCATTTTCTTTAGGCTTGTTTCCCCTGCTGGCAAGGACAGGGAGGAGTTTTCTAACCCTGAAAGCAGTAGACAGAGGGACTGAGGAAAAGGACAAGACCCCCAAAAGGTCCTGCCTTAAGGAAGAATAACTAAAAACCTCACCCCATGCCCCCACCAAGGTAAATCTTCTGGTGGCTCATCTCCTGTAGCTATGAGTATCTCCTTCCAGACTGTTTTAGGTGCAGATTCTGGCAAGCTTGGGCAGAATTTAATAGTAGAAAATTGATTATTCACCCAAATAATGGGTGTTGCTATATAAGTTGAAATTCTTTAGGTTAAAAAGGTATATACTATATTAATCTACTAGGATAGTGTTGGGTAACTTGGTATCAACTCCATTTGCAGAAAGAAAGACCCTGGATTTAATTTACCAGGCCGATACTGTAACTTTAAATACCTACTCAGGCCCCTCAGGAATATGGGCACCGTGTCAAAGAAACCACTGTGTGCTTCAGACCTGGCACAAGTCTCCTGAGGGGAGGGAGTGAGAAGAGAGAGTGGAAATCCAGCCTGTTTTCCTTCCTCTGCCTTGTGCCCTAGCCAGGGCTGCCGTCCCTGGAGGGAGGGGTGACACATTTTGTTACACAAAGCCACCTTTTTTCGGCCAAGCCTTGTGTTGGCTTGGTCGGCTACTACCACTTTTCTCCAAAGTGACCTGCCCAGAGAGGAGGCGCCCGGGGGTGGCCGGGCCCTGCCTTAGCATCACTTCTCTGCGTATTTTATAGACATTCACATAATTTTAATGTCTTTCATTGAAGAAATAGGATCCACAATGATTTTTCAAGCCTGCTTCAGCGGGGAGATCATTTTTTTTTCAAACGAATTCTGATAAACTTGATACCTAAATCAGAGCTGCTCTGGTTAAATTCCGGATGGGGTCTGCCTTTTTCTCCTTCCCCTAAACCATGGTTTATTGTGGACTGTAGTTGAAGAATTTCTCTGCTACAAATTACTTTTGATGAAGCATCAGAGTTTAAACTAAGGCAAAATAAATTTCCACCAGAGGGTTCCTCAAAGCTTCTTCTCATACCGCCGTCCAAAGGTACAAAGCATGCTGGTCATTCGTTGTCATTCGTGATTCTCCTTCCTTGATTTTTTTTTTATTGTCCAGGGACAGCGAGACTATAGAAATAGTTATCTTGTTATTGATAACTATTGCTACGACATGGTGGCACCATGCCGAGGATCAAAAAGTCCTTGTTTATTTTATGACAAGTTATGAAAAAATGACACTCTGGTTCTTTATGTGTTTAATAAGTGTCCCTTCTTTTACTTGGCAGTTTTATTTTGTTGGGTGACAACTAAAGTATACGACCTGTGCATATTTCAGGTGCCAGGAGTGCATATCCATACATAAAACACAAGGGAATTCTTAAGGTACAGATGATTCCAGATCAGTTACTCATTATGACCTATTTCTTTTCAATCGATTCAAACTCCTTCTCCTCGTTCAATGCTGAGAAGTGTGGTACTTGAAAAGAGAATTTATCTAGCAAGTATTTATTATATTTAACTTTTCATCCATTTCAAGCCTTCTATTTTAAAATAAATGTTTTTTTTTTTTTTTTCTTTCCAGGGTTGTGATGATTAATTTTATGTGTCAACTTGGCTAGGCCACAATACTCAGATATTTGGTCAAACACCAGTCCACCTATTGCTGTGAATGTATTTTTTAGATGAGATTAACGTTTACATTGAGTGAAGCAGATAAGTGAAAAGACTGAAATCCCCAGAGGAAGAATAATTTCCGCCTCCAGACGGCCTTAGGACTTTAGCTGCAATGTCAGCTCTTCCCTGGGTCTGCAGCCTGCTGGCCTGACCTTACAGAATTTGGACTTGCCAGCTTCCATTACTGCAGGAGCCAAATCCTTAAAATAAATCTCTGTGTCTTTTTGTCTCTCTCTCTCTCTCCCACCCCCTTTCCCACACACATACCCTGTGGGTTCTCTTTCTCTAGAGAACCCTAATATAAAGGTTCTTAATTCTGACTTGTGTTACTTTTATCAAGAAGACCACTAAAATTCCAGTGAAGGCCATGTCCACATATCTTATAAATTGTACAGATATAAGCATCTCTTATTAATTGCTGTTGATTAGCCAAAAGGCAAATATTTAATTAAACCTTGAGAGATAATAAAATTGCACATGAATTATCTATCTAACTGCACATAGCTCTGTACATTTCATAAAGACGGTTTAACTAATAATCATGTCCCTTACACCCAGTCTTCGTTTGAGCAGGTTGATTGTTTTTGTTTCTGTTTGTTTTTGTTTCATGAA
>NW_011888828.1:6566444-6570550 GCF_000151845.1 Pteropus vampyrus | reverse complement strand
ATAAATTTTTTAGGTCGGTTGTTTATATTGACTACCTCAGATTTACTTTACTAATTTACACTGTATACTTAAAATGCATAGCATAATAATTCTTTTTATTGTCACAGTTGTAACATCTTTGTGATTCACTTATTCGTGCATTCATTTGTTCATTCATTCATTCATCACTGAGTTTCCTTTATGAGTCAGGCATTGTACTGGGCAATGGAGACAGTCAAAAAAGTGCCAGACAATAAGTATTAAAAAGTGGTGAGTTCTACGACAGGAGCAAGCTGAGAGCTTATATTCATGGCCAGACTGATGATTCATAAAAGGAAACCAAGCTAACCAATCATCCTTTCTTTGCTCTTCTCTATCTGCTTTAGGCACACACACTTTCTAATGCTAAGATGATGTTTTCAATTCTTTTCTTTCCTATCTCCTCAAAAACGTGGTAAGTTTAAAATCCTGAGACATTCCAACTGATTTAAACCATGGGGCTTAATAGAGGAATAGTAGTTTATTGTTACTGCTGAAACACTATTTGCTGAGATAAGATTCTTAGAGAAACTAAGTGGCGTTTCTGGAATATCTGGAATATTGAAGCGCAGGCTGGAGAGAGCTGGATGCAAAAGCTTGGACAATGCCAACGGCAGGGCAAATGCAGGGAGAGCTGGCTTAAACGCAACCCTGAAATTGAGCTACTGAAAGAAAGGACGAGAGTGGGCCCGAACGAAACCTGCGACCAGCTAAGAGCCTCTCAAGTTCAACACAGACTTTCATTCTCGTGTGCAGTTATTTAGACAGAAAATGGAAACGTGCAACTGTGAGGCAGATCTCATTCATGCATAATTGAAACACCCAAGGGTAAAATAGTGAGGCACAATGGATGACATCTGATAAAAAGAGAGCAAGGAGAGGGAAGAAGTTAAAAACAAGATACAACACCCTGGGGACCATAGAGAAGTATACCTGACATAGGCCAAATAATCTCAAATAAAAATATTCAAATTACAAGACAATGCAAATATAAAGACAAATGCATGGCAGAAACATGAGAATTGGGTAGAAAAAAATGCTGAGAATATGAAACATTCAAGGGTTGAGTCACTGGTGACTGAAACTCTTATTTCAACAAAACGCAGCCACGTTAGTGTTTCTGCAGTGTTCTCATAAACTTAGGAACTAAAGAGAATTAAACCAGCATAAGATCCATTGTCTTTAAAGGAGTTGTATTCTAAATGACTGTATGAGATATATGTGTGTATATATATATGTATACATATATATACATATATACATAAAATCCATATAGCTATGGGATATATGTGTGCACAAAATATTTTCTTAACTCATTAGGAGAGCAGCAGAATATGTGTACCTGTGTGTACCTGTGTGTATCTGTATGTAGTCAGTTTCCTAGTTGTGAAGGATAATTTCCATTTCATTAGAGAGATTTATAGAAAAGTAAGACTTGTGACAAGTATTTCCTAAGTGACTACTTAGGAAACAATAAACAAGTAGTGTAGGCTCTTTTGTCCATTTTCTTGGCAAACTCCAAGAGCCAAGCACCTATATACTGAGCACCTATAATGAACCAGGCACAATTCTATACACTCTTGATTATTCGATTTAAACCCCACATGAATTTTCTGAAAGGCATTATTACTCCCACTTTAGGATGGAGATTCTGAGGCTCAGAGAAATTAAGTCATGTAACCTTGTCTGAATATAAACCCCAAATTCTTCCCATAACAACTTTCCTCATTCCTGAAAAGGGAAGGCTGACTAGAAAAGTTCTCCCAATGCAATGTTTCTAGTGTGGGCTAGAAATTCTTATTTGTTCATATGATGTACATTTTCAGTAACTGAATATTGCATAAATAAAGATATGTTTATTTCCTTTTTTAGAAAAATAAAAGAGAAGCTCTTAGAATGCTTAATGATTGTGCAAATTTGGTTCTGTATTTAGGCTCACATTCTCTTCCCTTGCAAGGAGAAGAAAATCTAGAGATGCATTCCATACCAATGGGAACATGAGTGAGTTGTAGGGCAATGCCAGATACCCTGTAAATTTACCATATATGTCCTTATCAACTAAGAAAGAAGTAATGAGGCATCTAACTTCTTAATGTTAGCAAAAGGTTCTTATACCCTCTTATATATCAGGCACTGAGCACCTATGCTGGACCAGGAACAATTCTAGACTCTCTATAATTCAGAGAACTGTAAGTTAACCTTCAGGGACTCAAAATAAATCTAGTGGTGTGAAAACATGTACACATATGTACTTGCCAATATGTGTAAGGCAAGTGATAAATGCCTCATGTGTGACATGGACAATAAGTACAACAGGAGTTGGGAGAAGAGAAAGATCATCCAAGTTTTGGGTTCATTCACCTTCCAACACATGTGCCCCCAAAGTTGTATCCATATATCTAACATTGCTACCTCTGCTATTTTCTGATAATTTAAAAATGACTTAGCTTTTCGGTGAAGGGTTATAGAAGTACAAATTAGTAGTGGATAGATGGTCACCGGGATGGGGAGCACAGCATAGGGAATGCAGTTAGGTGTAATGGCTAGGTGGAGAGCCAGAGAAAAGATAGAGTAATCTGTAGGATCGTTTCATACGCTATATAAGTATACAATGTACTGTATACTTGAAATTAATAATAAAAAAAAGACTTAGCTTTCAAGGATTATGGTCTCAGATTACAGAACATCTATTAAGGTACCACAGAAAATAAGTCCAACCGTGTCACAGATGTGGAAACTGAGGCTCAGAAGGGCTAAGTAACTTATCGAAGGTCATGTGGACAGCTAATTTACTTTAAAAATCTCTGAGAGTAAATATGTTATATGGAAAGTCTTGAAAATAAGCCTTTTAGCTGGAAATTAGGGCTCCAAACCAAATGGAAAACATTGAACTGGGGGACATTAATAGACAAAGTTTTAAAATGCCAACAGGTGTCTAGGACAGCCCAGACAAACTTTTAAATTTAGACCTAATGAGGGAGAACCTCATACTCAATAATGTACTTTCTTTTCTCCCAGATGTACCACATCATTTTATTACTTTAAGGCCATGCAAATCTTTATAATTTATTGGTATATGTAGACATGGCCCATCATTTTATCACTTTAAGGCCATGCAAATCTTTATAATTTATTGGTATATGTAGACATGACCCTCTTTGAAATGTCCTATGCTAAAAAAAGAAAAACCATAGCAACAAAATCTTCCTCTTTCTACTTTTCTCCTGTTGTTCAAAGCTACTTTTTTAGAGAGGAGCAGATTCTGATCACAGCTTGACTTTAGGGAAAAAAATCAAATTAAAGTATTACACTAGTTGAAATGACTGATAAGATCCTTTTAAACTCTACCGATGGTAAAATGTTGTTAATCCAAATGAATCTGTCATTAGGCATACACAGAGTTCCCCAGACATTACCATTACATCACGTAAAGGATCATATTAACAGTAATGTCTCTAATCTCACTGGCTTTGACCTTGTGTATTCATGCATCATCTCTTCCCTTTGCAAAATCTCATTCTATGATTTCTAAAGTCTCAGGGACTGTCTTACATCAGCTTGGGTATAAGTTAGCCAGTTATAGTCTATACTGCACCCACAATGGTTCTCCTGACCAACTGTAGACCTTTTCATTTAATGCCCTTCCTGCAATGCCCTCACTAGGACCACTGTTCCCGGTGCCCTTCACAATAATGTTGGCACCCAAACCAAAAGCACTATGTATCCCTTGAGAGTATTAAAAACACTCCTGACGTATAGTCATTGGAGTCTTTAGTGAATTGAAGCCATTCTATCCAGCAGTGAAAACAATGTTTCTGTTTCTAACCCTGGGTCACCTATCGACTCCAAAGTAATCCCATGCATCTATGTCTCATGTACTTTTATCAAAATAGTTTCTTTAGCTTGCTTCAAGCTCAACACAAAACCCGGGAGGTGAATCATATGAGGCAATAGATGCTCGATATTCAAGTGTATTCTCTTCTTCCCAACTCTTTATCCAGGCTCTCAACTCTGTGCAACTCAGTTTATAAAAATAGTTGTCTGTGGGCCTTTACCCTACTAAATATTCTGACTATCAAGCCTATCAC
>NW_011888828.1:6543235-6565024 GCF_000151845.1 Pteropus vampyrus | reverse complement strand
TACACAGGTTTTTCAGTAATTAGAGGATGTGCTTGTGTGGAGCCATGACTGCTCTGGCCTTGAAGCCATTTCCCAGGGCAGCCAGCAATTATTACAGCCTGGAGTACACTTCTTATATTCTCTGCCTACAGCTATTGATGCGGTTTTCAAATAAAAGTCTCTTAATTTCACAAAGAGTTAACATCATCTTGGATGAACAACACTTCTGCTAATACCTTCTCTGCTTGGTTGAGAGAAAGCCCTCAGAGAGAAGGCAATTAGAAATTCCTAATTTGTTGTTCATCCATCCATAAAAGGTTAAGAATATTCTGGTCTCTGATTATACGAACTGAGCAGAGGGCAGGCAGATCTGGCCTCCCACAGAGCTCCAACCAACTACCTGCCCTATCAGCAAATGCTGCTCAACATTCTCTTCAGAGCACATGAGTGAGCTGGCAGTTTTATTGTGGGTTTGAGTATTTGTTTTTTTCTTTTTGTCTCAATGAATTATAGATAGAAAATACAGTATGGAAATGAGTGTCATTTTTCCTTTTGGTACAATGCTTAGTATAGTATCAGTATGCAATAAATGCTAAATGTTAGCCATGATGATTTTAGAGAAAAAAATCCATGTGATAATTCATCACCAGTGGCCATGGGGTTCTACTTTCTGATACATAATTGCTTGTATGATCTGGATATAATAATGTAGCATTATGAACAATTATGAATAATGTAGCTCACTACAATATAATATTGTTTTATATCAATTAGTGAGTGCTGATGAAATTTTGACTCCATGATAAAACTTGTAGATACATTATTAGGCTTCTGTTTGGTGGTCATACTACCTAAATAAGCAACACATAGAATAAACGACAAGAGAAAATTAACCTCATTGGTTAAGCTAATTGACTTGGCATTTGACTCTCCTTTTCTATTCTTTCTGTTCTGCCAATTCAACCATTTCCTTTGGCCAAATGCACAAACTGAATCGAGAAAAAAAGTCTCTTTAAGTCGGAGTGGTCTAGGGGGATGGTCTTAATGGAGAAAAGGAAAGGCGAAGAAAGAAGATGAAAGTCAAGAAGAAGAAGAAAGCTGAGAAAGTTAAGCAAACCCATGTGGTCCAACTCTCTGGCAGTGCTCTCTGGGAGCTGAGCAAGTTGAAATGATCTGGTAAAATATGAGCAGTTTAGCTTGCTTCATTATTTGAATGTGAAATAGATTCAGAAGTATCAATTTTTGTTTCTTTGGGAAATTCATTGCAAACCATATTCAACACACTGATTTTTGATGCCATAAGCCTGACCTAACAAATAAGATTAGAAGAGACTGATTTCTGACTCTCACTGCAATTTGTGTCTAATCCTGAATTCTGTTTTACAATATTTCTTTTTGAAAAATAATTGTGATATAGATACTTAAACTTATAGCCATATAAAACATGTATCCTCAGTGAGCTTGATTATCAATTTTCTATCTATATTTCTAGAAACATAGAATTTACAAAACTCTATTTTGTGTGTGCTACACTGATGATTAAATAGCTTCTATAAGAAATCTGGGCTCGGAGGGAAAAAAAGGGAGTGGGGGAGATGAGGGTTAAGGGATCAAATACATGACGACGGAGGGAAACAACTTTGGGCAGTGAACACAGAATGCAGTACACATCTGACGTGTGACTTGAAACCTATATAATTTTATTAACCAATGTCACCCCCATAAATTTAATTTAAAAAAAAGAAAGGAAAAGAAATCTAGCTTTTTATCATAGTTCCATCTGATCTCTAGTGCTTCCGTTTTTATGTTTGTAAAATGGGGATAATATTCATTGTTATGTTTTCTTCTCATAATTGTTAAGAGATTAAATGAAATGATATGTATGATGTGTTTGCTGTGAAAACAAAAAAAGACTTCACAAATATATTGTTATTATTATATCCCTATAGGAAACGCTGCATACACACATAAAAGGCAACAGTCAGTAAATCAATAAGTGTCAAAACAGTACAGAGGAGAGAAAACGATACTGATTACAGATAGCTGACAATTTACTGTGTTGGTCTATATTTTTTACACATTTTTCCCAAGTCCTTCTAGGTGATGAACTAATCTTAAAGGAAAAGAAATCAATTTTTGAAGTGTTTATGAAGTAGAGGTCTCAGAACTATGACTCTTAATTCACAAGCTGACCAAAACAATGGCAGTTGTTGTGTAAATGTAATCTTCAATTAAATATCTTGTCTTTGAAAACAACCAGCTGAGAGCCACCTTGAGCACAGCATCCCATATGAACATCAAACCTGAAACACTGAATAAGTAGATTACTTACCTACGATTTACCTCCTATTAAAAAAAATGATTTGGGAATATGTCAGGTTCAGTTAGTTTCTCAGTGAAAAGTAAAACTCACAGATTAACATGCTCCAGGTAGAACAAAAGGCCTCTAGTATTCCTTCATTCAGGTTGAATCTCCTTCTTCTTTCTTGCTACTGTTGGGGTGCAATAGACTTCATGTTTGTCCCTGACAATTCATAAATTAAACCCTAATGTCCAGTGTGATAGTATTTGGAGGCAGGACCTTTGGGAGGTGGTTAGGTCATGAGGATAAAATTCTCAAGAATAGGATTAGTGCCCTTATAAAAGAGACCCCAGAGAACTCTGCTCTCTGTCATGTAATGGTCCTAGTGGTCAGCTGTCTGCAACCTGGAAGCAGACTCTCACTTGAACACTCTCACTAGAATGGGAATAAATAAGTAAGCAAATAAATAATACCAAATATTCATGAGGATTTATAGCACCTCAAATTCTTACACATTGCTAAAGGGAGTATAAAATTATCCTCCTGTCTATGACCATGCTACCCTGAATAAGCCCAATCCTGTTTGATTTTGGAAGCTAAGCAGGGTTGGGCCTGGTTAGTACTTGGATGGGAGACCACCTAGGAAGACCAGGTGCTGTAGGTGTAAAACAAACAAACAAACAAACAAACAAATAAATAAATAAAATTGTCCTCCACTTTGGAAAAAATTTTTGGCTATTTCATATAAAGTTAACCACCTATCTCATGACCCAACGATTCCACTTCTAGGCATTTACTAAAGAGAAATGGAAACATATGTCCACAAAAGATCTGTACAAAACTCTTGGTGGCAGCATTATTTATATTAACCCCAAACTGGAAATAATTCAAATATCCATCACTTAGAGAATACACAAATAATAGGATACTCATACAATTGTATATCAATCAGCAGTAAAAGGAAACGAGCTATTGATACACTCAATAACACAAATGAATCTCGAAAACATTATGCTGAGCAAAAGAGGCCAGTCATGAAAGAGTGCCTACTAGATGATATCACTTATATGAAGAAATCCTAATACAATAGTTTTCTTTGGGTGGGCAGGAATTGACTAGTTATGAGCATGAGCGGATTTTCTGAGAAAATGGAAATTTTGTATATCTTATTAAGGATGTGGACTACATAGGTGTCTGCATTTGTCAAAACTCATTGAAGTGTGCAGATCTGTGCATTTTAGTATATATAAATCTACCTCAATGAAATGAATGATTCATAAAAACTTATTTCAGCCAGTAATATGGCAGGGCTACTTTTTACAAGCCTTAATGAATAAGAATTTTGATTTATGCATTTTTGTAAAAATTCAATTATGTATTCTGGCTATTTTTCTAATATTATAAGCGAGTTTCTTAGATCATTTAATTAGATTGTTATAAAAATTCATTCAGTCCATATCTGCAACCTGTAAACATGCAGGAGCTGTGACCGAACTGCGAAGCTATTGCTACAGCTGCCATTTCCTAAAAGAGACCTTGCCACTTGCTGCAACATGGATGGACCTCAAGGTTGTCATGCTAAGTGAAATAAGCCAGACAGAAAAAGTTGAAAATCACAGGCCATCACTTACATGTGGGATATAAACTTAAAAGCAACAAATGAGCAGGACAAACAAACAGAGACTCATGGTCATGGACAATAGACTAGTGGTTACCAGAGGGTAGGGGTTAGGGGGAGAGGGGAGGTAGTCAGGAAAAAGGAGTCAAATATGTGGTGACGGAAAGAAATCTAACTATGGGAGGTGAACACACAATGTAACTATATATACGCCTTATTGTTAAAACGTATAGCTGAAACTTACCAGATTTCATTAACTGTCACCATAAAATTAAATAAATTTTCAAAAATTAAACAAACAAACAAACAAATAAATAAAACAGACCTTCACTCCCGGGATGAAGAAGACAGCAGCCGCTTCAGGAAATGGGTGTGGCTAGAAAATCACACTGAGGAACTAGATGGTTTGAGGAGCACAGAGGAGGTTTCTCTAAGGCAGTTACCGAAGGGGACCCCACGTGGAGGAGAAGGGATGTGGTAGGTGCCCGAGGAGAACAATGGCGGAAAGCACAGCATGGGCGAAGACGCAGAGGTGCGAAAGAGCACAGGGGTGTGTACAGGGATCTGGAAGTGATGGTTATAACAGAAGTAGAGGATGAAAATGGTGGAATGGTAAGATGGGAAAAAGAAAGAACGGATGCAAGCAGGAGAGGTAGGAAATGTGTAATCCTGTTTGACCTGAAATTTAAAGATTTGAAATTTAATGGGGCTCACAGGGCAGCATAATGCTATAGTCAAGAGCACCGTCTCTAGAGAGAGGGTCTCTGAATTTGAATGTCAGTACCAACACTTGTTAGCTGTGTGAACTTGGGTATGTTATTTAGCCTTTTTGTAAATTAATATAGGTAAATATATACACGTAGACACTTAGAGCATAGCTTATAATGTACTTTAAAAGGCATTATTATTATTGGTGGTAGTAGTAGTAGTAGTAGAAGTAGTAGAAGTAGTAGAAGTAGTAGAAGTAGTAGAAGTAGTAGAAGTAGTAGAAGTAGTAGCAGCAGCAGCAGCAGCAGCAGCAGCAGCAGCAATAGTAGTAAAGAATTAGATAAGACTTTCAAGATTAATGCTACAAGTTGTGGGTCATCTATCCCCTCCTAAACCCCTTCCCCACAACAGAGGGATGTGGTTTTGTTGAAAATCACTATAAAAAAAAAAACCTTTAAAAAAAAATGGAAGTTCACATGCTTCTGCAAGAGTCCAGGTAGGAGAAAGACGATGAAGACTTGGACTAAGGCAATCGAACAATTCACACCTAGCAGAGAAGAAGATACAGAATCTAGGGATAGTTAGGAGACAAAATTGACAGGACTTGTTAATCAATTGACTGTAAAGAGAGAAATGTATCAAAAATGATTCCGAAGACAATTAGGTAGGTGCTGGTGTCATTAACTGAAAAATACAGTTAATGGAAAATACAGGTGGAGGAATGGACTGAAAAATGGGGTGAGTGGAGAAGAAAGAATGGGAGAACTGCACACACGTTTGGTCCGGACTAGCTGAGGAACATCCAGGTTGATGTTATGGGTCCGGAGCTCAAGACATGCAGGGCCAGAAAAACAAATTGACAAGTCAGTGAAATCTTGGATATAGATGACTTGTCCATGAGATGATTTCAGATTATTTACCACGAAGATGATTGAAGGGATGGGCTAAAGAGTGTGGTCAGAACAAAGGACAAACAATCACGCTAGTGCAGGATTATAGGTGGACTCATAGGGCTCAGCAGATGAGCAAATAATTCTCAGATAATAGTGAAGGCAAGTCTGAAAAGGCTCACCGAGAATCAAAATCTTTGCCCGGACAAAGAGTTAAACTGTGAGAAGAAAGTTAGCGAACTGGGAGGATATCTGAGGAATGGTTGGTTAGAGACCACAGAGGAGCTTTGGTGGGTCAGGCGGAATGGCAGAGGCGACATGAATAAACAGACTGCTCCAAACTTTGGCAGCAGTTGTTGTCTACACAATTCACAAGGCAATTAATCATGTGCTGTTTTTTGGCATCTCTTTTATAAACTTTTATCTGTATCTTTCATTAATATTTAACTCTTTATGCCTTTTATTTTAACTCTCTAGCTATATTTTTTAATTATTTGAAGACGGAAATTTTCAGATTTCTTTCCATATTTTCCAACATCTAGTGCAGTGCTACATACAATTATTTGCAGGTTTAATGAGTTTGAATTCATCTTGATTTTAGAACAGATCAAGGGTCTGGAGATGATGCAGTAGTGGGTGATCTCATGAGGGAGGTTCCTAGATGAGTGGGACCAAAGGTCCCTAAACTAAAAAAAGAAAAGAACTGTGAGATCA
This sequence comes from Pteropus vampyrus, assembly GCF_000151845.1. Classification (NCBI taxonomy): domain Eukaryota; kingdom Metazoa; phylum Chordata; class Mammalia; order Chiroptera; family Pteropodidae; genus Pteropus; species Pteropus vampyrus. Next base: position 6,558,813 of record NW_011888828.1, on the reverse strand, counting down.
GAATCCTGGTTGGATTGTGATGAATCTGAGTGACAGATGATAACTCAATACAGGGTTGAGATGGAAGGACATTTTATAGCAAGGATATAAATACGGACATTGCATCAGAATCACTGCACATCTGTACATGTACCTTCAATGGATCTGTCTTACCCACTGTAAAAATCAGTGAGTGCATTCAGGTAGAACTCATGTGCCTAAATGTAGGTACCCATTCCTTAGTGAAGCCCAAAGTATGAACACATCTCCAGGTGGGGGCTTTATATATTTATTGAGATGGTTCCTCTGTCTATAGGTGCACTGCTAAAAAATTCCTATTAAAAAAAAAATCAAACAGTAATTTCCATTTCCAGCAATATCTGGAGTTCTAGAGAAAATCTTTCATAGTAGCATACCACACCAAAAATGTTGCTAAAATATTTTAAATTAGCTTTTCTGAGATATAAAAATTCTTTGAATTTTGGCAAATGTATAGTCTAGAAACCACTATCATAAGTAATGCACATTTCCAAAACTCAAAATAGTCCTCTCATGCACAGAGATAAATCCACGCCTATATAGTCATTTAATCTAGGACAAAGGAGGCAAGGCTATACAATGGAGTAAAGACAGTCTATGCAATAAATGATGTTGGGAAAACTGGACGAATAAATGCAAAAAAATGAAACTGGACCACCTTCTTACACCATATACAAGAATAAACTCAAAATGGATTAAAGACTTAAATGTAAGACCCAAAACTATAAAACTCCTAGAAGAAAACATAGGCAGTAAACTTTCTGACATTGTTCTTAGTGATATTTTTTTCTGATGTATCTTCTTGAACAAGGGAAACACAAGAAAAAAATAAGCAAATGGTACTACATCGAACTAATAAGTTTTTGTACAGCAAAAGAAACCATCAACAAAATGAAAAGACAACCACTGAATGAGAGAAGATATCTGCCAATGATAAGGGGTTAATACCCAAAATTTATAAAGAACTCATTCGACTCAACACCGAAAACAACCCAAACAATCCAATTAGAAAATGGGCAGAAGACCTGAATAGTCATTTTTCCAAAGAGGACATATGGATGACCAACAGACAGATGAAAAGATGCTTACATTACTAATGATCAGAGAAATGCAGATTAAAACCACAATGAGATATCACCTCACACATCTCAGAATGGCCATCATCATCAATATCAAAAAATAAATGTGGGCGAGGATGTGGAGGAAAAAAAACCCTTGTACACTGTTGGTGGAATTGCAAATTGGTACAGTCACTATGGAAAAAAGTTTGGAGATTCCTCAAAAAATTAAATATAGAACCTTATGATCCAGCGATTCCACTTCTGGGTACTTAACCAAAGAAAATGAAAACACTAATTCTAAAGATATATACACCCTTATGTTCACCGCAGTTCTATTCACAATAGCCAAGATATGAAAGCAATTTAAGTGTCCATCAGTAGATAATTGATAAGGAAGATGTGGTACATATATACAATAGAATATTACTCAGCCATAAAAAAAAATGAAATCTTACCACTTGTGACAACATGGATGCAACTAGAGGGCATTATGTTAAGTGATATAAGTCAGACTAAGACAAATACCATATGATTTCATTTATATATGGAATCTAAAGAACAAAATACAGAACAAACAAAATGAAAACAGACTCAGAAATCCCATCTAGTGATTGCCAGATGGAAGGGGAGTTGTAGGGCTAGATGAAAAAGGTGAAGGGGTTAAGAAGTACAAACTGGTAGTCACGAAATAGTCATGGGGATGTGAAGTACGGCATAGGAAATACAGTCAATAATACTGTAATAACTATGTATGGTGCCAGGTGGGTACTAGACTAATGGGGAGATTTACTTCATAAATTATTTAAATGTCTAACCACTCTGCTGTACACCTGAAACTAATATAAAATAATATTGAGTATCAACTATAATTGAAAAATAAATATTTTTTTAAAAAGTTCTCTCCTGCCCCCTTTTCCTACCACAAAAATAGAGGAACTAACCTAGAAGAAGGACGGAAAATAGGTATTGGACACTTAGACCATGTTTTCATCTCCATGTTAGAGCCTGTTGTAAATCTCACCTACACTGGGAAAAGAAAATAAAAGCTTTGGTCTAGATTGTGGTCAAAGATAAGATGAAAAGGACAAATCTTAAGTACAAGATGAGGCTGGAAAAGCTACTGAAAATAGCAGAAAAGTGATGGAATCCTGCCAAAATGTTGTCGGGGAGAGGATGAATCTGATAGTGGTAGGTGGTGAAGGATTTAAAGGGGTCATGACTAAAGGCACAGAAACCAAGCAAGAGTCTTCTAAAGAAAATCAGTCAAAGGATGAGAAGGGTCTCATTATTCCTGTAAGTATATTAATTTTATATGCGATTCTTGCTGGAATTAAAAAGGAATAGGTACAGAAATGTTGTTGGACATTGTGGTAAAGAATGATTCAGAGACTTGTCCACAGTCACAGAGTTGGGACTGTGAGGCAGAAAACCTGCCTTGTAGTCTCAACTTCCATCATGTCCATGGACAAGGCATTTAACCTCACTGAACTCCAGTTTCCTTCTGTAAAATGTAGATAATATTTGTGCTGTTTATCTTAAGTGCTTCGGTAGGGCTGAAGCAAGATAACTCGTGGCGAAGCATTTTGAAAGCTTCAAACTGTAAGGATGTATCATTAAGAAAACCAATAAAGTTAACTTGATTTCATACTTTGAACCTTTAAAGTATTTTCTCTATTTCAAGTGCTGAGGTTAGAAGGTCAGAGAAAGAGGGAAGAAAAAAAGAAAGTCAGATGGGAGAGGTGCATTGGCCCATCATTTTGGTCAGTACAAAGAGACAGGCAGGCAGGAAGGGATCCCTAATCTCACTGCCTGAGAGCTCAAATGAAATGCACAGCTTCCATTCTCCTGGCAGGCAGATCGCATTTCTTCTATCCTGTATATTCTCATTTACACACAGTTTTGCAGATAAGGATGATGCTGCTGCTCATCTGCAAAAATATTTCCAAAGCCACTAATAAAAAGGTAACTTGCTCTGTGCTATGAGAGATGACAAACGTACCTTCGGATGAATGACGGGTAAAGAATTGTCATTTCTCTTCTCAAAATCAGGCTATCACCAGCTCACGTGGCTTGGCACCTGTGGCTTGTTAGCAATTACATGTGGAAGCCGACCCATTCAAAGTTGCCCCTGAGAGCAGTTTTAGGCTGTTGCCTTCAGTCTGTCTTTACCTGGTTTCTGGGCACTCCGATATGTATTTGAGAAGCAGCCTGAAACTCAATTTTCTTTTTCTTAACATTTTCTCCCCTTTTTTCTTTCTTTCTTTTTTTTTTTTTTTTTTAGAATTTTATGGTTTTATGAACACAAATACAATGTGCACACAAGCTGTCTATTCATTTTCTTCACTGTGCAGCCTGGCATTGGGACTGATGACTCTGATAGCCAGTTGGGCTGCTCTTTCCACAATGGCTTTGCGGTTCTTTGAGGAGACCCTGTGAGCCACCTCAGCACAGTAAGATTTGTTGCAACTCAGCAGCACCTCAAGCTCATTGACACTGTGGACCAAGAACTTCCGAAAGCCACTGGGCAGCATGTGCTTTGTTTTCTTGTTACTCTCATAACCAAAGTTGGGCATCAAGATCTGGCCCTTGAATCTTCTGCGCACTCTATTGTCAATGCCTCTGGGTTTCCACCAGTTACCCTTAATTTTGACATGTCAGTCTGACTGGTGCCAGATGAACTTCTTGGTCCTCTTTTTTGACGATCTTGGGCTTCGCGAGGGGTCTGAGGGCAGCTGTGATGCTGAAGAAGGGATGGCTGCCACCTCTGCAGGTTAAGTGTGGTTTTACTAGCTTTTAACCCAGGATTTAGGGAGAAACGGGAATAGCAATCCCTTTAGGTGTGATTATTTTGATTCTACTTGGATTTAGCTCTGGAATAAATTATTTGATATTGATTCTTATGAGAAATGGTAGATACACTTCAAAAATGATTTAAAGTTGTTTGCACAACAACAGTGCCTTGTTTTTTGATAAGCAATATCAACAATACAACAAAAGAATATATTTTTCACTTAAAATGTACCAGGCATCTTCTAAGTACTATATGTGAATTACCTCATTTAATTCTCATTATAATGCTATGATACTCTTTATTTTACACATGAGAAAACTGAGGTACAAGGAAGTTAAGTAATTTACCTATTATATATATACACACACACACACACACACACACACACACACATATATACACACACATATATATATGAAATATACATAGTATTTATTTACATTTTACAAAAATGGAAACTGTTCTACAAACAGCCAAATTATTCTCCCTAAGTCACAATACTGATTCTGTAATTTCCTAGCCCAGAAATTTTAAGCGAATACCCTTTGTCTATCAAATTAAGTGTAAATACCCTGTGCGACATACCAGATCTCACATATTGGGATCCTAAGTGCCTTCTCCAGCTCTGTTTTCCAGCAGTTCTCTAGCCCTCAGCCAGGGTGATTTTGCTCCTTGGGGGATATTTGGCAATATCTGGAGGTATCTTTGGCTATCACAACTCGGGAGGTGTTACCTGTGCCCAGTAGCTACACGTCAGTGATCCTGCTGAACATCCGTAAACACACAGTGCAATCCCTTTCCACGACAAACTATCAACAGCACCAGGTTGAGAAACCCTGCTCTCACCTATTCACCATCCAGACTGGACGACTTGTGGTTCCTTAAACAGTCTCTGTGGGTTTCATCTCTGTAGCTGTCTAATTTACTCCTTCACTAACCATTTACAGAGTACCTACTATGTGCCAGGCCCTATTACTTGTAAGACATGACCCCTCATTTCAGTGACCAGTACCTGGCTTTCCATCTTTGTCCCCTTCCCACATAAAACCTGCCTGCTCTTCAAGTCCCCTCCCAGATATTATTTCCTCCATGAGCTACATTTTTTCTTTCATAGTATTTTTTAAAAATAAAGTATGACATGTAGGTCTTGATTTTAAATGAAAATTGATTTTAAAAACCTTATTTCTCTATGATGAATTTAATATAAACACTTAAGTGACATTTTTCACAGCAGCAATGTTGAAAAATCTTTTCAAACAGCATGTTTCAATGTTGTCGAATGACTTAATTTTTATTCCCAATAAGATTTTTTTTAAATGACAGTTTTGGAAGTGAACATAGTAAGTCATTGAAGTTCTAGTGAGCATACCGTAGCATGTGAAGAGGAGAATGTGAGAGGCTATGTAACACCCATTAGTCTGTACTATGTTTCATTTCAGCAACAAAAAGTTTTTAAGTCAATTTAATAAGAATTTATTGAGTGACACCATGAGCCAGACACTCACTGTGTTACATACTGGACCTCCAAAGAAATATCTGGTGTTTCTTCCTACAGTGAGGTCAAGTAAACATTTTTAATATTTCAAGAGGTTTTATTATACAATATTGTAATAACTATGTATGGTATCAGATGGGTACTAGACTTATCAGGATGATCACTTTGTAAGTTATATATATGTAACTCTGTAAGTTACATTTATGTGTCTAAAAACTATGTTGTATACCTGAAACTAATATAATATTGTATGCCAACTGTAATTGAAAAATAAAAAAAATTAACCTTAAAAAAAGTTGTTTTATTATAGAAGTAGAGGGCCCTTTACATGAACAAATATTCTGATGACCAGGTAAATGTAGAAGTGGCCATGGGTGTAGGTATTGAGGCATCACTTCTTTCTACTGCTTTAGAAGAAACCTAAGAGGAAATCTGGAATGCAGGGGTCGTTGAGGGTCTTAACAGTGACACTGAGTAACAGCAAATGGAAGTGACTCGCATGGCTAAGTGTCCCTTATTTAAAGGGATGATTCCATATTTGAACAATACAGTCTGCCATTACAAAAATATTTATTAGTGTGCCTAAACCTCCATAGTTTAGCGTGTTACCGAAATTAGAGTTACAAATGTGTATGACACATATCATAAAGTTTGACTCTCACTTCTTGGTTCAGCCTCCCAGATTTATGGTAAGTAATTTCTGCCTTCTTGTTCAGACTTGAGTCATTGAAATCTGCCCTTCGGTTGCACAATCTTAAGGCTTTAAAAAAAAAAAAAAAGATAAAACAACAACAACAAAATGCCATTCTTTAAAGGCAGATTATACAAAAGGTCAAATTGTGTCTGTTAAGGCCACGAGACATGTGTTGGTGCCCTCGAAGTATTAAACATCTTGAAGTACTGAAAATGTTTCCTTAACCTGTGTCTGCTCAGGAATTCTCTCCTTCTGTAGCTTCAGTGGGGGTGGGAGTTTGAGTAATTCAAGGAAGAAGGGGAAAATGGTAGAGAGAGAAGAGGAAGATTTAAAAATTAACTACTGAACATAAAACTGAATTCATTTGAAACAAGTAAGAAATCACACAACCTGGGGATAATGATCCTTGTGGCATCCTGTCATGTAATGAGAACAATTCTAGATCAGAGTTTCTCAAATTTTAGTGGCCCTAAGAATCACGGGGGGTGCTTATTTTAAATGCAGATTCCCCTATAATACTTCTCAAACTTTAGTGTTTGTATGAACCACCTGAGAACGTGTTGAACTATAGATTCTAATTCAGTAGGTCTGAAAAGGGACCCGAGAGTCTGCAGTTTAAAACCTGCATGTTCAAAGACCTCATTTGAGTAGCAAGAGCAAGACAGCACTGGTTTGTCAACTTTTCTATTCACTGGAATCACCCGAGAAGCTTTAAAAATCCTGCTTCCTGAGTTCCATTCTTATTTAGCTGATATGAGGATTTTTAAATGCTCTGCAGGGGATTCACATGTGCAGCCAAGTTTGAGAACTACTGTGCTAGAGATGCTGATTTCGTAGACAGTCTGGGAGTCTATATCCCAGCCATGCCCGAGCCCCTCCCCTGTGCCCTTCCACTGCTATGGACCTAGAACGATGCGAATCCATGATCAATTATTTTCGTCTCAGGAGGACACTGCAGATTATCAAAATTTAATTGTATTAAGGGGTAAAGAATCCTTGTTATCCAGAAAGGTGCCAGGTGAGTCATTGTGGAAAACAATCAGGGTCTGGCGAATTCATCAATCCTCTTGGACAATTAGAAATCAAAGCTTTGCTTCTCCTTTTTCACATTGATGCTCAGGTAACACATCAGACCCATTTAGCTCTGTGGAGAACTGTGGCCTACCTCACACCCCAAACAAAGAGGAAAATCTGGGCCAGTCTTTTAGAGGGCCTTGATAGAGATGTACTTAAAGCATGTGACCAAAGCCTGAAATGATTTTAGGAGAGCAAGTCCAAACGAAAGAAAAGTCTACATTTATTACTGACGATGGAGCAACTGAGTAGCATTGACACTCTGTCCTTGAATACGTTATTCTGCCAATTAGAGTCCTCACTACGGCAGCCCTCTGCTCCGCTGGGGGACATGGGTTGTGTGTGACTGTAGACTGGGGTGTATGGGTAACGAAAGCTCTCACTGAGCCAGTCCTTTCAATGTCTGAAACTGTTTTACAACATTCCCCACTTGCTGCCAGCTGGTTCAACAGTTTCAGAAGTATGTATTATAAGACAATGTTAAAAGAATTCATTATTTGTATGAAATCCAGCAAAGATTGCTAGCAGCTCCATGCTTTTCTTAATCAGGATAATGCCATATTCTGAGACAATGCCACCTATAGTAGCATCTTTTCTTGATTTCATAGATTCCCTAAAAACAATCATAAAAGCGGCTCCTAAAATTCAAGGCCTTAAGCATTTATAAAAAAGAATTTCGTGTATGGAATGAGGACATTTTCTGCTGAATTTTTAAACACAGTTCATGGGGCTCTCTATAGTCAGAATGAGTTTCATGCTGAGATCTTTTTTTTTTCCCTTCTTGAATAAGTTTAGAGCTGGCATGACAGATAATGAGCACACTTTAGTATGAACAAGGCGGGAGTTAATGTCTGGCTGACATTATTTCCTACTGAGCTGAATATGGCAGAAATGAAAAATAATGTTTGCTACTTCTGTATAAGTTTCACCAGGGAAGGAAAAATTATAAGAAACAAAATCAAATTCCCCCAGGGAATTTTTTAAGAGTTATTTCATAATAGGCCTGATTCTAACTTTGACTATTTGAGAAAGACTTAAGACACTGTCTGTGGTTCTGTACTAATGTCCGATAAACCTACTTTCTGTTCATAGTATGGTACTTGCTTGTTAAGCCTCAGCTAAAGGTTACCTGACACTTTGCAGTCAATTCTCTTTGAGCATGAAGTTTTGAAAGGGGAAATTACCACAAAACATAGGGGCCCTTTTATTTACTGCCTGGCTTCAGTGAGAAGCCATAAATAAAACACTGGTGAACTAAAACACAAGTAGACAGATCTTTGGAGATGACCTGGAAGAAATCTGGATAAACCAGGAATTGCTTCTGGGGAAGCTGGCAGGATACATCCCCCCTACTTTGTCCTAAGTATAACTGATAAGAAAATTACTCAATTACTCGTAAGTTACATACACGATGCAGGAAAGCAAATGATCTCATAGAAGAGCTCTTTCCACATTGCTCCCCCTGCAGCCCTTGATAAACTATTTATACAAAACGAAGCAAATATGTATGTAAACAACTAATAGGATACAGGGGCGTGCGGTTAAGGACAGCACTGTTAACCAAGGCCTCGCTTCCCTGTAGACAGCAGGAGAAGAGGTGCGACTGCAAGATTCCTGATGTTTATTAGAAACTCTGGCGTCTGATTAATCAGTGCTCATATCCCAGGTCTGAAAGGCACACTGAAGTCTGGGAAGGTGTTCTCTTCCCCCTCATAGCTCCCAATGTATGTTCCTAAGTAGTCTAGCCTGAAACTCTTAATTCTTACAAGTCAAAATATTTCCTCCAGTTTTGCTCAAGTCCTTTTTTGAAAATGATTAATCAAGTGATATTTTGTTTTTATTAGAGTGCTGTAATTTTAAAGCCATGTGACCTTGTGTACTTCCTTGTCTGAAAATGGGTGTGATATATGTATTTCTTGGAGTTGTAAGAATTAAATGAGTTAATGTATGTAAAGCACTTGGATAGTATCTAGCACATGGTACATGATCAATAAATGTTAGCGCAAATCAAGCCAAGATAAAAAATATTCAACAATTTCATCAAAATACCTCAATATATCTAGATACCCAATGAAATCTGTTAGAGTTTGTTTTGTTTTCAAATAAAAAGGAGAGGCATATAAAGTACATTTCCCTAAGGTCTCTTGCTTTATTCACTTAATCTTTATAGGCATCAAAGTTTATTGATCGCAGACTCTTTTCATGTTGGACTGCACTGGATGACAAACAAGTGATGGGTGGAAACTTTCTTTGTATGTATGAGTTATTGCTTTTCTTGTTCATTATTTGTCAGCTAGCAAGGTGAAATGAAGGTCATGACACCTACAGTTATTTCACGGTCTAAGAAGTACCTTGACCCTATGTTTCCATTCTAGCAAGACATGTAGATCTTAAACTTGGCCAGCCCCTTAGAGGGAATGGCTCTCCCTGGGTGTTAATGACACTAGGATTGATCATATCGACTTAGACAACCTTCCACCCCTCCCCAGCTTCCCTCTAAGTCAGAGAATGAGAGATTTCTTTCTTACATTACTTTCCATTCAATGTTCCAGAAATGGATTGGTGAACATTTACCTGAAACTGGAAATTAGGGCTAATGTAAGGAGCTGTGAATTCCTTGGACTAACGTTCACAAGGTAGGCTTGGTTTGAATTTGAATCACCTGCAAATGTCACTCCTGTAAATCCAAGTAGTTTTCTAACTGGCTGGACCTGTCCTTACATGAGCAGGAGTCAGCAATACCTATTAAGTATCTCATTTTCATGGAGGAATTTTTTTGCTTAGTTGAGTTCTGTAAATCATTTCCAAAAGCATCCAAATAGTTTAAATTTTTATAAGTTTGCATGCACCGATCATTTCCCTTGAATAGCTAAGTAAGAAAGGCAGGGAGGGCTGAAGGGAAGTTTTCCTGTGAATACAGTGTTTATGACTGGATTAACATTTTCTTGCTAGAATTTCACATCCTCTTAGCTCTCAGAAGGTCCCAATTAGGCCTGACACATTGCCATCACAGTGCACATACTCCCTGTAACAACCATATTAAGCTCAGTTGGCGCTGGGTGAGTTTTAAAGTAGGTTTTCCAACCAGTGTGGGTGGACAGATTCCCACTTCATCACCCCCACTCCTTCCTATTATAACACCTGCCTAGGAATATGCTAGCTCCCGACACAATAGCTGTTTATTTGTCATCCATTGTATAAACCTGAAACACAGGAAAACATCCTGCCTAGACTGGATGGAAAGAATCACGCTAAAACACCATAGATTTTGCAAAGCGAGTCAGAAATTAAGAGAAAATAGCCACTTGAAAACTTCAAATTTTACATATGCCCAAATAAAATTTAAATGGTTCCTGTCTGACGAGCATTCCAAAAAGGAAAAGAAAAGAATTCTATTAATGAAGGCATCGCGTTGCCTACCTTATACCACAAACACTCTTGCTTAACTGATTCTCCCCTTGTATTAATTTGTTATTTTTGCATTTGGAACATGCATAGAAGTACATGTAAACCCACAGAACAATCCATTCTTCATCAAAATTCTCTATCATGAATCTTTCACAATCCAAGACAACACATTTGTTCATTGTTTTCAACAATCATTTACCGAACTCTTATTAAATGCCAGACTGTCTGGTTCTTGGGGAAACATGTTTGAATAAGTTCTCATGATACTTACTACTTAATGCAGGGGAGACAAACAATAAAGAAGTAAACAAGGAAACAGCAGATGGCAATAAGCGCCAAATGATGAAAATAATCAGAGTGATGATGTCCTATGGAGCACCTACCTGGACATTGGTGCTCTTTTGGATGAGTGGTCAGAGAATTCTTCTCCAAAGAGGAGATGTAAGCTGAGGCTTTTGTGATAAGAAGGAGCATGCTTGCCAAGCATCTGTGCTTACCAGGTAGAGGGAACAGCAAGTACAAAGAGCCTAAGTAGAAATAAGTTTGACACATACAAGGAATAGAAAGAAGGTAAGTGTAATGTGAGCACACTGGTGAAGGCAAATAGTAAAGGATAAAATATAAGGAAGTTAGGCATGTGCCAGGTGAGGTGGTCAGATTGTACCTTAAATGCTATAGGAGGCCATCAAAGGGTTTTAAGCAGGAGCACGCCATGATCTAATTCATATTTTCAAAATATTAGTTTGGCTTCTCCATGGAGAACAGAATGTAAGGAGCAAGAGTGAATGCAGGAAAGCCAAGAAGCTACTAGTGGCCACTGCAAGAGTTTATGTGATAGATGATAAAAGTTGGAATGAGGTAGTAGCAGTAGAAATAGGAAAAAAAAAACAAACAAATTTACTTATGACACTTTTGAGGTAGTACTAATATTCTACCTTCCAAACCACCGTCCCTCTACTCTTCAAAATCCCATACACAGAGCATGCGTTCATTTACCCTATCATTTAACAATGCTTTATTGTTAAATGATAGGACACACTGAAGAATAAATGTCAGCTCAGTTTCCAACAAATAATTTTGTTTAGTCATCAAAACCAAACCATCTCATCCTAAAAATCTAGTTCTGAATGAGATACTATTTTACACTAAAGTCTCATATAGAGAAGGCATAAGAAAAATGTGGGAGGGGATTAAAACTTACAGCCAAGAGAATTGCATTCATTAGTTTAATTTTTCTGCTTACAGTATACTTTGATTTTAAAGAATTCTATTTGCTGATTTCATCTCATTCACATCCTTTCAATTGTCTTCCTGGCCATTTAGAAAGCTAACTAGGAGAGCTCCCCCAGGCACTTGCTAGAAGAATTGGTCCTATTTTCAGTTCCTCTGACTTGCTGTACTGCTGAGGCTGAATGAGACACTCAAATACTTTGTTTCACAGGCTTGAATCTTAATACATGCTCCTACCACCCACCCCTCTGCCCATTTTATTAGATGGCTCTTTTCAGCTCCTAATCACTGTTGTGATAACTAGAAGTTAAGGAGTGAATCCTGGAATCTTATGTTGAATTTGCATGTTCTATAAGAATCATAATGCTTGGCAAACAAAAGCAGACAATACCAGCTTTAGAAATTTTTTTTTAAAATTTTAAGTCGGGTACAATTTAAAGATCTTTCCAGATATGTAGAAAAATGGTCTCGAATTTCCCTATCAGTTCTTCAAAGAGTTAACAATGACCATTTCCCTCCCATTTAATGAAATATTCCTTTCTTATTAGACTTCCTTTTCATGTATTTTACAATAGAATTCTTTCTATTATTTTGTACTGTCATCGTGTATAATATGATTTTTCTTGATTCTTGATGATCCAACTTATTGAGATTCATACGGGCCAAATTCTGGCAATTATATTCATGTTATTTACTCATGGCACTTCGCTGAGAGAGCAAACCCAGTGCATCGCCTGGCTGGAGTGTGACTGTCCAGTCCTCCGACCTGACCCCTTGGTCTAGGCCTGCCCAGGACAGGCCCAGCCCAGGAGCCCTCAGTTGTTCCTGAGGCTTCTCTGGGATTCCACTGGATAAATCTATACCATTGGCCCTTTCTTTGCTTCCCCATTTGATTGATAAACATGTTAGAGAATGCTATTTATAATTTACCATTTATAGAAATGTGATTAGAACATTTTATGCTGTGTGATATAAAAGTGTATTTCTGACAGTTGATTAAATACACATCTGTGGCCCGTTATGTTTAAAAAATTAGGTGCCAGTTTCTTAGTCCCCTACATCCGTGAGTCCCAGATGTATTCAACGAGTCAAACAATTAAAAGTCTTAATGTGAAACATGATAAAATATCAAAACAACAAATTCCGAATAATTTAGTTCTGAATGAGATAATATTTTATACTAAAGTCTCATATAGAGAAAGCTTTAAAAATACGAAGGTTAAAAAGTTTAGCAGAGAGAAATCTACTAATTAATTAAATTTTTTTCTTCCACATTTGAAGAAAAAGATCACTGTCATTAAGTTTTAATAGCAAAACCCCATGGTCCAGCTTGTGGAATGGAACAAGAGTCTGAAACTCATTACCCTGTTATAATATTGTTAATAGGTACAAATTAGATTGATTTACATTGTTTACAACTCGAGGCTGTTACCTGGCCATAATGCCAAGAATTGCTTTTAGCAAAATGTCCTTAGCAAGGGGCTTTCACATTTAGGTTAAGAGCTTTTGAAGAAATCAGCTTTAGTAGGTACATTGTGCTTCATCTTAACGATTTCAAATATATTTGAAGAGTTAGTCAAGGAGTTGTCTCTGAAATTCTCATATTAAACGGCTTAGGTTACCAAATAACCTAATTTGAAAGATATTTCACGTTTTGATAACCCCAAGGTGCAAGGGCTGTGTGTTTGCAATTCCCGTTCCATAAGTACCTGAGGGATGGTGTCAGGCTCCTTGGAAAAGTGTGTTTCTAGGAAATTTCTTAGACTCTGAAAATAAAAGTGCATTAGGGATCAGTGAGTGGAAGACATTTACATACTAAAATTCTAAGAAAACCTTTCAGAAAAGGTCTTTTAACTCTTTTGATAACTACAAAGCAAGGAGGCCACTAGTGGAAGTAAAAACATCTTTTTCAAAGAACTCTCTTTTCCCAGCCAAGACAAATGGAAACTTACAAACGGGGATCTAAAATATTTGCAGAAAATTTCCTTTGGAAACTTTAGACTTTAAAATTGGTATTGAAAAATGTAACTGCCATAATAGATATGTCACAATCATTCAAATTAACCGTTATCAATGTGTTTGTAGGCAGAGGCCTCACCAGGCCTGATTTTACACGTCCTGGGACCCTTAACTATTGCTGTGGAAAAAAACTGGAGTGTTGGCATCTGGGGGACTTGGTTTTGGATTTGGGGGCTCGACCAGTTAACTAGCTATACAAAATACTAGCTTAGGCGTATTACTTAAATTTTCTATGGCTTTTCCAACTATAAACTGCAAATAATAATAGCTACCTCAGAGTTGAGGACTAAAAAAGTAGTATGTGGGGAGACATCTAACACTAGAGTCAGCATGTTTTTTCTACCCTCTGACGCCCTTTTCACAAATGGCAACTTTTGTGAGTAAACACAAGGCACTGAGGTCCTCCAAAAGAATTCTCTTACCATTCTCTTCACCTTTTTGTTTACTCTTCTAACATATAACACATTAGTACCATGTCAATAAAAGAAAACTGTTAGTAAAATTCTGAATTAATGTTATGTTTTACATGCAAAACATGGTACTTTCCTCCATTTTTCATAATCTTTCAAAATGTGGTCATAGTGGAATTCTTGCTTATCTTTCTTCCAAAGAATTCATCACTCTTTCTATTTTATAATCTGTATAACATTTCTAAGAGACAAATTTGTAGGTAAAGAGTTGGCCAAAGGGAGAAACTCTGAAGAGTTGCAAAACTGGTTTCCTTTGTCTGCAGCCTTTCCTGACGGTCCAGGCCCACACTTAGCATCATCTCATTCTTTCCCTGCATGGGACAGGACCTCAGCTCTGACCCTTTCAACCAGACCTTTGACACCATCACCTTCCTCCACCTCCAGGAGCACTGAAGGATAAAAAGCTCAGTCTCCAGCACAATAATCTCAGAATTCATAAAACGGCCATTTCAGGGTGGAGGGGGGGAGAGCAGATTTGGGAGAAGCAGGTCCAGTGCCCCGCCCCTCTGCCCCAGGGGAAGCCCAGTTTCTGTGGCAAGGATTTCTACTCATCTGCCCCATGCAAGACCCTCTCCATCCCGTTTTTCATTTTGTAAAATGGTGTCTGAGTGGAACAGTGTCTTCATTTCCACCCGAGCTCTTCAGGGGCCCATTAATTCTTAACACATCTACTCCAGGTAACCTGTCACCATTTCCAATTATCCTTTAAAAGGGGCTGATGCTAGACCCACCTTAAACTTAGGTTATGCAGAAAATAAAAACTTGTGATTTCAAATGTATATTTGACTTTTCTTGAAATGTAATTTCAGTTTGATAAATTCACTATGCAAGGCTTCATTTATGTTGCTTTGATTTTTTCATACAAATATTGATAGATATATAGGTATGGAGACTGCATGCTCTATATACCTTTGGCCCTCAATGCACACATATAAGTATTTATAATCTGAGGTAGCACTGGATATAATAAGTAAAATCAAACTTGTGCCGGATGTATGCCTTTTTCTTTGTAATGTCAATCATTTTTTGCCTTTATTTACGAAGTTAATATTTGTGATTACTGAGCAATTGAAGTGTTTCACTTAAAACCAATAGATTGTGGAAGTAGATGTATTAAATAATACTATGTAACCTATTCAGGTTTCTGAATGATTTATGATTGATATATAAATAGTGTCAGAATGTTTTAGTTTAAATCTAGAAGTGTATTCCTATGATTAATGTATTGAAATAAAAAAAGTGTTTTGATGGCCATGCTTCATTCTAATATGTTAATCATATATGTAAAATATGAATCAGGAGAATAAATTATTTTAGG
>NW_011888828.1:6533425-6542385 GCF_000151845.1 Pteropus vampyrus | reverse complement strand
AGATGATTCATTAACATCTGATAAGTTTACATTTTCAAAAGAAGTGGTGCTGGTATTTTACAAGCCCTAAAATACAAGTTGAATGCCTTAAATCTTGAATTTTCAATCTATATTTGAGTGGGTTCAGACTCTTGCTAGAAGCAGCTGCTGAAAACTCATTTCCAGGACCCCTCTCCACTCCCACCTCCAACTGCCTTTGCAACAGGGAGTTAAAATTTAACCTTCTAGGTATATGTGAAAATTAACCAGTTAGCTCTGCCAAAGCACACCTAGTTACTTCTGATAAAGAAGGAGGGCAGCTGGCCAGCAGTCCCTGCCTCATAGTACCGAAAGAGGCAGTTTTCACAATTTCATTTGTGAGAGAGATAGTTTTTGATCTCTTTCACAGATAAAATTGCCTTTGATCCTCACAATACCCCGCAAAAATGGCAAGCGGGAATTATCATCTTCATGAACGAATGAATGAATGGAGGGTCAACTTACAGTTTCAATGGCAGAGAGCATTAAATCATGAACGAAGAACTTCCACATGATCATATCGGCATATAGATTTGTTTTATCAGTTTGAGATTGTCACTTAAGTTATTAATTAAGAAACTGTTTAAATTATCTAACTTCCACACTTAGATGTGTTGCTTATTTGCTCTTCCTGAGGCTGCAGCAACGGAGATTTAATCAAAAGACTTTAAGAGGAGGGCCTTGTCTGAACACAAACATTTTGAAATCTCAATGAAAATGCAGTTTAATGCATCCAGTTAAATTGCCTGAGAGAAAATAGTGAATACAGCTTTCTTAAAGCCTTTCCCCTCAGGGCATTAACTAAGAAACTGGTCACTAACTGCTGGTAACAACCCGTTTTGGAGAGATTATTGCTATTATTGGCATCCTGTGGTTTATGGTAACATTTTGTTAGAGATGTAACGAACGAGAGTACGGCTGGACTTGGTACTTTAGAGAAATCAGCCCCTTCCCTTGTGTTTTACGGCCATTTTTTATTCCAATCTAAATGTACCGAGGCTGAGCTGCGCTGCGGAGTTTATTATCTACTACATTTCGTGTTGCTCTAAGAAATATGCTTTACACCAGAGTCAGCATTCAAATCAATGGAGCAAAAATACAACATTTATTGTTAGTAAAATTGAATCATGCTGAAAAGGCTGAATGAATGCTTGACTTAAACTGGATGTTAGAAATCATTTCACTTGCCACGAGCACTTTCTGGCTGACACACAGCCATATGCTATTCCTTTCCAATGATTAATTGTTAGCTGGAGCAGGCATATATACATTGCCAAATGGAGAATAATAACCAAAGTTATATTATTGATTTCCCATAACTTTATGTAAACGTATATACCTAGAGAGCGGCCTGCTCTGTGTGGCTTATAGCTACCTGCTGATAATTCTACTCTCTGATAATATAATTTACTAAAAACAGAATTAGAAAGGAGGCAGCCTGGGTAAAGGGCAGGCAAACATCACGCAATGAAAGAAAAGTTCTCTAGAGTTTCAAAAACATTTCTTTTGTTCACTTCAAATGGCAGAAACAAGTCAGAACCATGATGGCTTAAAACTATAAGCTATATAAGGGAGATCGAATGCAGATTATAAATAGGTTATCTGCATGGAAGACATGTTTTTCGCCTTTTTGGGGTCCGTTATTCCTCCCATCTTTTAATTACAAAAAAAGGAAGATCAGAACATATCATTAGCTCTGCTTCTTAGTGAACCTGACTTTTCTCAAGAAATTTACATCTTTCTCTCATTTTCTGTTAAGGTTTCTTCTCCTGTTTTCTCACCTAAAGAATTATAATGAGGTAGAGTGAATGAGATCTATGGGGAGAGCAGTGGACCCAGAGACTAAAGGTAAAAGGATGATTGATGGTATGAAATTACCATAAAAGTACAATCAGGATCAGATTTTAAAATGAATTTTTAAGCAGCCTAAGAGATACTCTTTGATTTGCAGTCTGGTGGAATGGATAATGTCTCATTCAGTGGATAAAGTTTCTCACTGTGTGACTTGAGCTTTTTCTGATCTTTCTGACTGGGAGTAAAATGGAACCAAAGCCTAAAGTGGTTTTTAATGCAGAAAATATCAAATATAATATTCTTAATGTCAAAACCTGGGCATAGCAGGCGAGGAAAGAAAAATAAATAGAAGACCATTACTGTTAGTATAATTGTTTCAGGCTCTCCTCTTACTACCAAATGGGTTAAAACATACATTATTTAAAGGGCAAACTTGTTTACATATTGAAAAAGAATTAAAGTTTAGGCTGGTGTCAGATTTTAATCTTTCTTAGGTATATAAAATGCTCCAACTAAAATATTAAAGCAAAATGTATTTCATGGGCTATATGTTTTCCCATTTGCTTTTTAAAAATTTAAATATACTTCTTCTTTTAGAATAATTTTAGATTTATAGAAAAGTTGCAAAGACATTACAGAGAGTTCCTATATACCCCTCATCCAATTTCTCCTATCGTTAATTATCTTACATTATTATCAGGGTTGCCAGATTTAGCTGATAAAACACAGGATACCCAGTTAAATTTGAATTTCAGATCAATAACAAATCATTTTTTAGAATACATATGTCCCATGGCAACCCTAACACTATTCTAGTGTACATTTGTCATAATTAAGGAATGGATATTGGTTAACTAAACTCTACACATTATTCAGATTTCATTAGTTTTTCCTAATATTTCTTTTCTGTTCTAAGATCCTATTCAGGCATCATGTCTTTGTGGGCTCTGATCTGTGACAGTTGCTTAAACTTCCCACTTATTTTTAAATACAGTACAAAATGAGATTAAATATTAATTGGTAATCTAATAGTGTTAATAAACACTTGATGTATGTACTCAAGATCTATTTTTTAAATTAATAAATTTCCAAAAAATATCTAACTTATAAATCATTTCAATGGTCTGTATACCCAATGCTCTATTATAAGATTATAAAACAAAGATAAGTCCTAATTATAAATCAAGAATTTTAATTTTTAACCTTAGAAAAAAAATAACTAGTAGCAACTTATAAACATGTCCAAGCTCGTCAGACCGAAAATATTGTGTTCATTGAATATTAGAGCTATCATGGTTCTTCGATATAAAAATAATTACTAAAAACTTTCAAATCATGTGCTTTTAGTATACTCAGTTTACACTTTCATTTTTTCAATCTTTTCCACAGAATATGCATGCTTCTAAGAACAGGTCCTTGAAAAATGGTAATTCATATTTGTTGTAAACTTTGTTTATAGCCATAAGAACGAAGGTTTGGCTTTTTAAATTTTTATTTTTTAGAATTTTTCCAAGAAGGTTAAAAAAAATAATAATAATAATAAAAAAGAAAGAAAGAAAGAAACAGAGAGATGAGGTTAATCAACCTAGCAGAAAGTATTTGAAGCTTGCAGCTTTGTAATTTAGGTTGATCTTCATCAAGTTAAAATCCCTACTTTAAAATGTTCAATATTATGGGAATCTTTAACATTTCAGACAGTTGCTTCTTGTGACAGTTTCCATTTCTTCCTCCCTGCTGACAGTTCCTATAATGACTTTAATCATAGAGTCTGGAAACGGAACCAGCTATTGAATAGCAACAAACTCAATGGTCAATGTCTATGTCACTTTTCTGGGAGCAGGACTTTCTGAGCATCAAGGAGCTAATACTCAGAGCCTCCTGGAAAAGTGCTAAGTGCATTAACTCTCTGTCAATCACATCGGTAACTTGCAGGCCAAATTATTACTATTTGGCTGAAGACATTCCATTGAAACTTACTTGTGTGGTATTCATATCTGTGTACTGTATATAACTAATGATGATTGTTTATGGAAAGGTGCCTGTCCAATTATTTTTGAAGAAACACAAGAATGCAGAATGACTGGAAGCATCAGGTTTTTGCCAGAGAATGCCTCAGGTAAGAGGAGAATGGCTAGAGGCTATAAGGAATCACAAGAGACAAGTCAGAGTCGTAAATTGGGAAACTGACATATCTCATCTAATATACTTGCTAACTAGGCCTTTAAAAACCTTGACATTTAACTAAGTTTGTGGAAAAGTTATGGGTTTTTGTCCTTTTCTATTGGCTTTAACTCATTAATCCAGTGAATTAAGGTGTTTATCATTGTTACCACATTAGTAGGGAACAGAGGCACTGCTTAGAGAGGCAGGTAAGCGTCTCTGCAGCTGAGCAGCTGTTTACGCAGGCTGTGCCTGTTTCAAAGTCAAGTCAGTCAAAACTGATACTTCAAGTTATTTACCCTTTTGGTACTTCAGGGCTTGAAATGGCATGAAAGAAGCCTTTCATTTGGCAGAGGCATTTAAATAAAGGTTTTGAAAGGCTGATGTGTTTGGAAGAGGGTGGGCTCTTTACTGAAATAAACAAGTTTCCAGGGATTTTAAGAAAGTAGGAAAGAAATGAAAACTTTCCAGTGGATACTGTCTACTTCAATATCTGAATTTGATCAAATTTATATTATTTAAAGGCAGAGCAATGGCCCATGGCAAGATAATCTTTGGCTTCATATGTTAATGTTCCTAAAGTAGGTTTAACTTTACATTGAGATATTTTTTAAACTCCAGAAACATTAAGCAACAAGACAAAAGACATATCATTTATAATCAGAAAGCAGCAGTTTCCCAAAAAAGGCAGAAAGAACAGGCTGTATTCAAAAGCTTTTGGTAAAATAGCTGACTTTTTCATTCAGCATTTTATTAAACGTATGTTAAAAGGACTTCATTAAACTGAAATTCTTCAGAAAGAGGTGTTTGCATTTGCCTTTATCAAACAGTTGTTGCCAAAAATTAACCGAAACACTATCCTCTTTTATTTTTTGTAATTGCAAGGCTAAACGTTTTCCATTTATTTACATAAAGTGGATTATAAAGACATCTAGAGGCACTTTAGAAAATGTTAAGATAAGACTATCTAACAATTAATGTATGAAAACTGTTACTTAGAAATCGTAAGAAACTATTTTAACTTTTTTCAGCTATTAAAAATTATAAATGTATGTTTCTTTTTTCACCATTTATCTATGAACTTTGGAGATTCATTGTTTTTTTAATCGTTTAAAAAAGATAAAAATGCCTTTTACTACTTGTTCCTAGAATTACCATTGATGATTTGTAGCACTTATAAATTTACTGGACAAATGAAAAATAATTCAAAACATATATTTGAAGGGACATTATAAAATTGTTTATACCAGTTCTTTTTTGTTGTTGTTGTTAATTCCTGTCAACATTATTTCAAGCCAATATTCATTTAGTATTTTGTATGAACTTAGCATAATGTCATGTTCTTTGGAGAAAACATGAAAGAAGTTTAAGACATGGTCCTTACCTTCAAGGGAGTTCTAATTTTATGTGGAAGACATGTCCAACACATCCAAAAATAAAAAGCACACGGGAACAATGTAAGATGATATATAGTGATTAACAAAGGCATTTTGTAATAAAGAATAAAATGTCATGTTATGTAGTTTAAGAAAAATAAAAAGAAGTGATTATCACAGTCCAGAGAAGGAGCCCCCAAGGTTGAGGTGTGAAGGCTATGTGGTCCATGAGTGATAAATCAGGGGTGGCATGTCTTTAGAATATGGTAGCTTGCTTTACTTGGTGATTAGCTTGTGGGTTTAGACCTGGAGACAGATGATTATACATCTGAACAGCCCACTCCAAAGCTAGAAAGCAAGCTACACACAGTGCTAGTTAATCGAATGGCTAAGTTCATAGGCGTGGTAAATTATCCTTGACAAAGAGGGTATCATTGGATGATGGCATGTGGATTACACAGTGTGCCTTCTGTGTATAAATGTCTATCCACCACATTAGACAAGTTATTTAAACTTTCTAAGTAAACCGGGGTTTACTTATCTGTTCCATGGACCTATGAAAGTTTCAATCTCATCATTTTTTGGCGTGTAGTAAATGACAAAAAGCACAGCAATAATACCTATTCCATAGGACTGTGGTGAGAATTCAATTGGATAATACGTACAAAACATGGTAGAGGTTGGGAGCAGAGACTGGAAAGTGTCAGGAAGGGTATAGCAGCTGGTCTTAGTATCATGTCTATAAGGGCTGGGAATGCTCAAGCTCAGTTTGGACAGGTCTGTGTTTATCTCATGTGTGAGATGAGTCAACAGGGAGTAACTCAGAAACTGAGGAATGTCCTGATGCTGGCTTGTGTTCTTATACATTGCCTTTAATAGGGACCTTTGGAAAAGGCCCTGTGGATAGGGATGAGGTTGTTCTTTATCCTGGGGTGGAAAATGAGAGCCCAACGATTAGGTTTTAGATAATATGGATAACTGTCACTTTATTTGGAACTGGAGAAGAAAGAAGTTTGAAATCAGAGTACAAGACACATCTGTAAGGAAGTCTCATTGCTAACATGGGCTGGCCCCTGCAATATGTTGGGAGAAAGGAGCTGGCAGATGAGCACATTACAGGGGCTTGGGCCTCCAAAGGGGCTTCAGAGGACCTTGATCTTGGACTCTGAGAACAACCAAAGCTAACGACCAATTTAAAGTCCTCTGTGTATCATTCCACTCCATTCTCCTAAGCCATCATGGGTTTTGGTAAAACATTATAGCTCAATCTTCCTTATTACAGTAAGGAAATATGGAAAGCCTCTGAGCCTACACTTGAGACAAAGTCAAGCCAGGGAGAATAGAAGCTGCTGACTGAGTGAAATGAACCTTGAGCAGGAAGAGGAAATCTGCAGAAAGGCCCAGCAGGGCCCAGACCCAGGCCGACATGGCACAGATGGCCACGTGTTTTGCGATGGAAAGAATTTCCTAGAATTCCAGGAAATCTGTGGAAGGGAAACTGGTAAAGAACTAGATATCTACTAGTGACAAGAGATAGAAATCCAAGTCATTGTGATTGGGGTATCAATGGGAGATAACGATTTTGTAACCTGCCGCCGTATACAGTGTCTGAGTTAGACAGGATTGTGGTGACGTTGAAAGTAGATGACAAATGAAAAGTTCTTAGCATAATGTCTGGCTTTTAACAGGTTCATAATGAAAGTCTGTTGCAGTTGATGTGACTGTTGTTGACTATGGCGTGCCATGTTAGGGGATCATGTCAGGACACTGGGGCGGAAGGTCATGTAAGACGTGTTCACTAAGCAAGTCTTGTACGTAGCCAGGCTCCTGCATCTGCATACAGCAAATGGCACCCCTGTGTGCAGAGCCAGACTCAGGCATGACCAGAAAGCCATCTCCACTTGCCATTTTCCCAAATATGGACAAGGTTATTGGCACTCAGAAGTATGATTTTCTAAAAAATGATAAATAACAACTCAATAGAGGTATTTCAGAAGGTTGTGAATCTGTGGTGGTAAGTGCAAGTCTCAAATGGTGACTGTGTTGAGGCAGTGGTAGCTCTGTGGGAGTTTGTCAGTTTTTCTTTCAAAGACAACCTGAGCCCCTGCTGAGCTGGTGGGTAGTCTGATAAGACCCCATTGTAACTTAGTGTCTTTATTCTTCTATTGGGCTTCTTAGGCTCAAAGAGGGAGGTAGCCATTTGACAAAAACACAGGCCCCAGTGAAACTTGTGTCTGGAGCAGTCTTCTACACCTAAAGATATCTCCCTATAAGACACAATTGTCCTGGATCCTTGGCATTGTGGTGGGGAGTAGGCCGGGGCTTGGCAGGTGCCAACAGAAATCTCATTTAAAGCAGAAGGCAAAGTTGATTCAAGGAGTCGAATGGATGTCTAGCCAGTAGAAACCATGATACAGGAGGAAGGATGGGCAGCAGATGAGAAACAGCACCAGCTTCTCAACATGTTACCCATACTGACTAGTTTTACCAGCCAGAAGCAGCAGGTGGCAGTGTCCTCAAACATCATCAGGTGGAGAATTGGACTAGCTGAGCCAGAATATATGAAGCAGTATCACAGAACTAACAACTAATAATTATCAAGAAATGTTTATGCACAGGTCCTGTTTAAAGTTCTTAAATGAATTACCTAATTTAACCTCACAACAACCGTATTTCATAGGTAATGTCATTATTCCAGACACACTTCAGCCTCGGGGCCTTTGCACTTGCTTACTCCTCACTGCATTCAGACCTCTGGTCAAATGCCATCTCCTAAGAGAAGACTATTCTGATTGCTCCATCTAAAATACTTCACGTCACTGTTTATTTTCTTACCATACTTAATTTTTCTGCATAGCTGTTATCTCTTTGACAGTGTATACTTATTTTTTCCATGGCAGCAGGGAACTTATTTATTTTTTTTAATGGCTGTATCCTCAGCCCCACAAATAGTACCCTTCCCAGAGGAGTAGTACAATAAATAACTGCTGAATGATGGTTTCAGTTTACAAGGAAGGATATGAATTACAAGAAGTTTAAGAAAATCGCTCAAGGTCCCAGCATCATAAATGCAGAATCGGGCTTGGCATCCAGGCAGCATGGCTCCAAGGCCCCAGCTCTTGATGGCTACTCTGCACTGCATCATTGGTATTTCGTTACATCGTCGCCTCAGTTCTGAGAGAGAAACAGATCCACTGCAAGCAGGACAGCAGCATGGGGAACACTGCTCTCTATGAACAAGGACTAGAAAGGGCAGAAACTCGCATCTGGCCTCCTTGGCTCTCTTCTATCCTAGGCCTTCATACATGTGGCTGGGAGGCCTTGGGCCTCCTGGCTGGAGAGAAGCCTCCACGTATATCTCTGCCTTCCCTGCTGAGCATGAGAACAGAAAGTTGGGCTAAGTCCCTCTGAAAACCTACATACGAGTGCTACCCTTACTGATGAAGAAAGAATGGCAGAGTTTCTGTTGCCAGTGAATTTCTGGGTACCAGTCTTAAAATGCTATGATTAAAATGCTTAGATCCCAGTCCTACTGGCTGCACTCACATCACTCACTGGAGAGGGCACTACTGAGCCTCAGGACACAAATGGCCTTCGGAACTCCTAAAGTCT
>NW_011888828.1:6525197-6531312 GCF_000151845.1 Pteropus vampyrus | reverse complement strand
GTGGTTCCTAAAGTCTTTTTAATTGACCAAGAAAATCACTCTGAGGTCACAAAGTCCATATGTTTTCAGTATACCAAATAACCAAGTAAAAATAATGTCTTTCAGAGACATATCTTTTGAATGAACTTGGCTGCATCTTGATTGGTAATAATGAAGCAGAATTATTTAATAAGCAAAGAACATGAATACAGGTAGGAGGAAGAAACTGAGGAACACATTAATGATGACTAAAAAAATTTTTTTCATATTATAATAATGGAACTATCATCTAGGTTCCTGCTGAACAGAGGATTACGAGGTTGTATAAGACTAATGACAATTGCTTCAGGCCAAGTTCTCTCCCCTTAGATCTGTATGAAGAGCCACCTAAACATTGCCAGGTGAGATGTCTTTCAATAACAAGGCTCCAGGCTGGCCCAGCCCTTGTACTTGCAGCCTGTGTTCTAAGGGGGACTACATGATTCTTCTAACTTCAGTTAAGTCCCGCGAACCCCTAGGGCCTCTCTCCCTGCTGCTCTCTCCTGCTAGCCAGCCTGAGCTCCTCAGGGAGCCTCTACCCTCACACGTCTGCCAAAAATGATCATTTCTTGAAAGAGTCCATTTCCTTGGAAAGATTTGAATCTCCTCTTCCTTCTTAGATCTCCGAGTTATTAATCCTTAAGAAAACACAATTATTTTCTGTCCTAGAAACATTCAGCAGCTATAAGCAATTTGTTTCCTCTTCCCTCTGTTTTTGCTGTTGTTGAGCTTCAAGCCCTGTTCATTTTGATGGATATACTGCGTACCAGGCCTGTGGTAAATCCTTATATAATTTAATTATTTTACACTACAGAAACCCCTCCAGCTAAGTTTTATTATCCCATTTTAAGAGATGAGGAATCTGAGGTCCAAAATAAACGATAAAATTTGCCTAAAGTCACAGAGCTCATGTTTACCACACCAATTCAAGAACTCAGATTCCAAAGACCGTGTTGTTATTCTCTAAGTATATTACTTCCATCAGCCAAATCTGTATATGGCGATCTTTGACCTTTATTTTTCTTCATAATATTTACCACCGACATTATATAACTCTTCCTTAAGGCCCTGTGACCTTGAACAGGGTACTTAACCTGTTTCTACCTCATCTGTAAAATGGAAATTATGATAGTTCTCACCTTAAAAGAGAGTTGTAAGAATTAATGGAGTTAATACATACAAGAGAATAAGAACAATGTTTGTCCAGTTATAAGTATTATATAAATGTTAATTATCATTATTAGTAATATAATAATAATAATAGTAGTAGTAGTAGAAGTAGTTGCAGTAGTAGTAACAGTAGTATATTTATTTATTTAAGGGTTTATTATCCATCTCCTATACTAGAATATAATCTCCTTAAGGACAGAAACTTTGTCTTGTTCACTACTGTACTTCCACTATCAAAAACAGTGCTTAGCACAAAGTAAAGTCGTAGTAATTCTTTGCTGAATGAGGAAACACATAAATGACTCCATGTCTTCATATTTGTTTTTCTGTGACTTTGGGCAGTTAAAATTCATAAGTGGGTGAACATAGTCTCTGATGTCAAAGCTGTACACACCTCGTCCAGCACCCCCATGAGCCCAGATACAAAGTGGCCACCATTTATGTTCTTTGCTGTGCCTCATGCTGATGGCCTTCTTTCTTAATTTAACATCTTCTTCCTAGGGACCTCATGGCTAAGTCACTCTCCATTCCTTTCAAGTTGTCCTGCCTCTCCATTCCATAAAAATAAAGCTTGCCTTAATTTTATGCTATAAATCCTCCTCACTGGCAGGTAATACTTAATTACTCTCGCAAACTGATATGCTATTTAAATTTTTCTAATGCCCCTTGCAATTCTAAAATTCTATAAACCCTGATCTTCGGTTACTTCAAAATTTGCCATATGTGTGATGATATTGTATCCAAAGTGTTCTAATATTTCCCCTCTAGCTGGTAATGAATAGCTGCATCCAAAGGAATAGCTTTAGTGGTAGAAGTCAGGCATCAGAGCTGATCTCTTGGGAAAAAAAATATTTTTGGTGCTGATAGAGTCTTCAGAAATCCCTTGGTCTATCCCATGTTTTTGTTTCCCAGAGGTAAGGCTAGTGCTCTATGGGTCACCCAGTCAGCTTCCTCTGATTTCATCAGAGACACAGGCTTTATTCTGGACTGGGTAAGTTTGGGATTTAAGTTCCCTCTGTCCTATGAAAAGTTGCTGTTTCCCGAGAGAAATCATAGGTGAGGATAGAAAAGAAGAGCGAGCGAAAGAGGGTAAGAAATCAGTGAGGTGTGCAGCAGCAGAGCAAAAAGGACAGGTCCCTGTGAAGTGGAAGAGCCAAAGAGAGAGCTACTAAGCAAACAGGAAAAAAAGGGAGGAAATGCAAGGGAAAAGCAGAAAGCAGAGGAATTAGCACAGAAGGTGGTGAAATGCAGAGGATTCTATTGGACAACTGAGACCGCTGTGTAGGGAAGAGGGGGCTAAAGTAAAGATAGGATACAAATGGATTAAGACATAGAGTAACCATTGTCAGTTATCTAAGGAAGGATTGGCAGTCTAAATAAAATGCACACTATTTGTTTATAATTCCAGTGGTTTATGGTTATGCTATATCTAGGTGTTTAATCTTATTAAGCTCTAGTTATAATTTCATTCATTATATGCAACTGATTATTTTCAAAGTGTTATGTATAGAGGGCCCCTTATCAAGGGTTAGAAATGATATAGCTTCACTTATAATCCATTATTTTCCATACATAAATCAACCTCACATGTTGGAAAATTTCTGACAGTGCCTCTCTACAGAAAGAGAAGCAATTATTTCCCAGAAAATAAGATACGATTTAAATGTTTTGGCCTAATTGGCTGTGTAGAGATATGGCTCTGAAAAAATATGCAGAAAAGCCAATTCACATATGAACACGCTCCTTCTCCATTCCCTCTGCCATCCTAACTCAAGCCACTATCATCTCTCATGTGAAATATCATGACAGTCTCTTAGTTCCTTTCTTCACTCCCACCTTGGATCTTTCTGGTTATCCACAACATACAAACTAAACTTTTAAAAATATCACCGCTCAGCCTCTATGTAAACTTTTCAGTGGTTTCCCCACAGCACGAGGAATAAGCCTAAACTCTCACAGGCACTTGTGCAATCCTGCCCGTGCGTCTCGCCTCCGTGTTCAACTCTGCTGACCTCACTTTTCCTCCTCAGATGTGCCACCCTCTCTCCCATTCTAGGGCCTTCATGTATGTTCTGATCTAAGACTGGAACACTCTTCTCCACTTGCAATCTGGCTAAATAATACCTGTACTTCCTGGCTCAGCATAAACACTGTTTTCCTCAGAGAAGCTTTGTCTGACCACCAAGCCCAGGCCACGTCCATTTGTTACATGTGCTCACTGCTTATTTTATTTCTTCTACACATCAGTTTACATGATTCATAATAATTACTTTTAATTACTTATCTGAACACTTATTTCTTTGCTGACTGTGACCCCCAGGTGACTGTAAGTCTTATGAAAACAGTGGCCAGGCCTACTTTGCCCATCACTCTTTTTCCCCAGTGCCTGCCATGGTTTCTGTCACATGACAGGTACTCAATATACCAGTGAAGGAGTAAATAAAAGTTACATTTCAAACATCCTAGATTTTTTGTTCAGTCCCAAGGAGTCTGCCTCAGGTAGCGCACATACAATGCATACAATGATTTCTATGCATTTATTTGCAGGGAGGAGAGAGAATCCCTTCTGCTCTCTGCCCCTTTCCCTTACATGTTCTGTGTGTGCTGAGTATTGCAGCGCCGTGGTAGAAATAGAGACAGCAGGTCTGTGAATCTTCTATACGGAGAAGGCCTACTATTGTCCCTCATGAAAGCAAAGTGGTGCACAGTATTCAAAACCTTCTCAGCTGCTGAAGCAGAGGATTTGCAGTCCTATTTAGTTAAGATGGAATCGAGCTGAAGGGCAGAATGTACTTGGAGTAAAGAAAAGCACTACTAGAACTCTGTAAAAAATAAAGGAGACGATATCTTTGGTTCTTTACTTACTTGACACTACTTTCTTCACAGCAAGTCTCATGTTATCCTCTCCTGATGTGCAGTGCAGTCTTCTTCCAACTTGTCATCAGTCCCTCACGCTTTATTCTGAAACAACAGTGTCAAAAATCTGTACTTCTGAGTGCAATGACTGGTTTCGAATATCTCAGGATGACTGACTCAAAATCTTTTGACTAAATATTGTCAGTTAGGTTAGAGTGGTCCCCAGCAGGGCCAGATTCAATATAATGCAGCTTTCAATTGTGTTCCTGTATGTCCAAATATTGTTTTAAAGATATTGACATAAGCTGACCTATTACATGTGCTTATTCTTTTCTGGTGGTGATATAGACTAGGAAAGACAATGTACTATTAACTCTAACATAAGGATTGGATGCAATTGTTAGGGTTTGGTGATTCTTTTCTGGCAGCCAAACCTGCTTGTAGCTTTCAGAATTCATGGCATTAAACACTTAGGGCCTCTCATCACAAAATGACATATACACAATTACCCTTCCAATGGCTGGATCAGCCCATGTCAATGTTATGTTTAATATTTAAACATAATCTACTGTTATTTCTATCTGTTCACTCAGTGGCCATCTGCAGAACCAATATGAATACAAATGGAACTTGTGGGGCAAGAAAAATACATTGAGAATTATTGAGTTGGACAGACCTAGTGGGAAGATTGTGTCTATTCAAACACCTGTCTTCCACTCTCCCACCATCTGTGCAGTCACTTCATCCTTCAGCCTCACTACTCACCCCTACAATTACCCTGTCAAGAGGAGAATGCCGCTCAGGTGGATTTGATGTGGGTTTAATACATATGGCCCATTGTGCTTAATGCTGATTTTCTCTAAGTAACTATATCTCTTCTTGCTATAAATCTATGTATATGTATCTATACTTAATATGGATGATAAGTCCATCTAAGGAAAGAACCAGTTTATGTTTTGTAAAGAGACGAGATTAAATAAACAGATGATAGGCCGTCCAAAGTTGTAAGTGAAAACAGTAGAATAATGCATAATTCACAGGTTATAGTGAAATTAAAAGAGAAAGTTAATATATTCATGCATTCTTAAGAATTCTTTCCTTCAAATTCTCAATATGAATATAAAAATTGTCTATATATAGCTAGCTATAAAGGAAAGGGAAGAAACTAAAATGTAACCCAAATTTACCATGTGTTGTTGGCTGTGATGCTGAAGAGTTTATATTCATTGTCTCATCTAATAAAACAAGGTGAGTATTTTAAGACAAGGAACCTGGGTTCAGAGAGTTTAAGTATCTTGGGAAACAAGCCTAAAACTATCTGTTTCAAAGTATGTATTCTTCCCTCTAAGTGTTTTTATCATTTACCTGGTGATAGTATATCAGTCTGGACGAGTCAAACCTCTAAGAGTCTCATCTCATCAAGTGTGATATATTTTACTATATCCCCTGTAGGAGACAAAAACAAATGATCAGAAAAAAATGGAAATCATAAGAAATTGTACACTCAATTACCTAGATATGACATCATTAGAGCACAAAGGAATTGGATAACCATACTTTCTCTGTTTCCATCCACTCATTCTTTCATCCCAAACATATTCTTTTGATTGCCAACTATGTGTGAGGCACTGGGATAGACATTTCGAATACAATGATAAGCTACACGAAAATGCTCTCTGTGTTCACGGAGCACACAATTATAGGGAGCAAGGCAGAGGGAGAGCACCAAGATGGCACCTCCAGCCTAGGCTCTGAGAGAGCCACTCTGGAGGCCCCTAGATATGTAATAAATTGGAATCTGGCCCCTCAGACCAAAGCTCCAGGAAGAGCCAAGAGGCCTCCTTCACAGAGAGGCTGGGGGAGGGGGAGCCTTAGTTTGCTCTCTGAGCAGTGCCCTGAGGTGGCAGCTTGCCAAGCACCATCTCTCCAATTGCCACAGTTCCATGGGACCCAGGAACACAGCTCCCCTTGGCCACCATAGCCAGGTGATTAAGGGGCTTCCCCTGGGAGGCAGCCACAAAACTAGGCCACTAGACATGAAAACCAGGGAACCAGCCATGTGTAAAGCTCC
>NW_011888828.1:6498478-6524060 GCF_000151845.1 Pteropus vampyrus | reverse complement strand
TTGTCAACACGTTTACACCACTACTCAGTATTTTATTTTTAGCAGGTATATTGAGGAAAGGTACATTTGGCCTTCAATTAAAAAGCACAGCACCTCAGTTCCTGGACCATGAAATTCCCATTTAAAGAGTAAAGTACTCAGAATCATTCAGCAGCATGCACAAGTCATAAATCCTTCCCAGT
Organism: Pteropus vampyrus; assembly: GCF_000151845.1. Classification (NCBI taxonomy): domain Eukaryota; kingdom Metazoa; phylum Chordata; class Mammalia; order Chiroptera; family Pteropodidae; genus Pteropus; species Pteropus vampyrus. The sequence continues at coordinate 6,523,878 of NW_011888828.1, read as the reverse complement.
GGAAAATTTCACCCTCTTCCCTGGTTCCTGAGCCAAGAGTAGAGAGTGGCATTCACTCACTCCTCATCTTTAGACTTAGTAAAGTCAACAACAAAAAATTCATACGCAATACATTAAATGTGTCACATCAATTTCTTTGCTGTTTAGATGAAATGAGCTTTGTGTTGCTCTCAAATTAGACATTCATCACGCATAATTAGCCCCTTACATAGAACAGCTGCTGGCTTTTACAATGATTTCAACCCAGTGCTAAGTGTACCCACTGTGGGTGTTTATGGTGAGCATTACTGAATCAAATCTATGAGGTATGCATCATTCGATTTGATGATAAATACAGAAAAGAATTATCTAGATAAAAACATGGTATACTCATCTTCAGCTAGAAAAGTTACTTGGAAGTAGTTCTATTAAAATGCATTATATTGAAAAACTATTTTAATTTTAATATTCAAAATTCTCTTAATTTAATACTAAGTATTATTTTGTAACTTTAGGAAAAAGGAGAAACAGCACATTTTTCATCAGTATGTTCAAAAGACTGAAGAGGCAATTGAATCATTGGGACGGGTTCCATGGATAAAGCAAGAGTCAGGAAATCTTAAATTTAACTCTAACTTTACAGCTGTGCCGAATCCCTACTTTTGCCATCTCTGAAAATGTAAACTAATTATCAACAAGCATTTATGTGAATTGCAAAATAATTATCAACAAACACTTTAAGATGGAAATTGTTACCTCAGAAATACAAAATGTAATTCGCAGACTATAGTTGTAAATTTGAATAATAATTTGTATTTGCCTCAAATCAGAGATCTTGTAATTGATTCTGTTAGTGATGATTTAAGTATTTGAGAAGTAGAGAAAGCATGTGGGAAATCTAATATAATCATTACAAGCAGTAGTCTACCACCTTTTATTTTTTAAGTGTGTGTATTTATCATCTCTAATTGGAATCTGTTTTACAAATAACATAACTGGGAAAAAGGAAACCTACAAAGTCACAGTGAGTTAGATAAAGAGATATTGCTATAGTCCCTCAGTTTATAAATTTTACTCTTAATCCTACCCAGCTAAAAAAAGCAGCAGAAATTTAATGTCATATTTTAGATGGTAAAGGGCAATAAAAGCTTTGTCATGATCATGATTATCCCTTTTCAAATTAAAAAGGTAAAAGATGACTAAAGGTTATATTCAAATTTTGACCACCAATGTATAATATTTCTGTGAAACCAGTTTTTGTGGGCTTTTCTAAATGCCACTTGTGATATTGGAGCAATGTGTTTAGGAGTAATGTACTTCGAAGAATCTTTTTGGAAGTGAAATTACCTACCTGTTCATATATAAATATTTGTGGGGGTGTATGTATTCACACACGCACAACTACATTAACAGAGTTTATTAAACAGAGTTCAACAAATGTTTATTGTTGACACACATTCTGTTTTTCTTAATGGGTCTACTTTTTGAAATCTGTGTATACAGGACTGATATTCAACTGGTACACAACCAGATGGGCTAAAGCAACTGTTTATGGCTGGCATCCCTCCTGTTTTATCTAACAGGCATTCACTTCTATTGATTAATGCTTATATCATACTGGTTATTAAATATTTTTATATTGATAAATACTTTTTATATTTTAATGTATTCTATAAGATACTTTATAAACCATTGACACTATTGCTAACAATTAGTTAATAATAGCAAAAAAATAGAGATAATATTCATTTATTGCATGCACATTGCTGAGAGATAAAGCTAGCTAGCGGGAGGAGATAACTGGAAATATTGTTATGTTCAAGTTAAATAAGGACACATAGAGTGAAGCAGATCAACACAGTTGCATCTGTGTGATTACAACAATGGTCAGGAAACACACAAGCTGAACAATTCCACCCTGTATCAAAAGAATTCTTCATTTAAATTGCTTTGAGAAATCCTCATATGATGGGAATATTTTTTAACATCTTTGGACTGAATAGATAAAATTTCTCTCTCTCTTGTTCTTTCTCACCCTTCCCTGCCCCCTCTTTCTCTCCACATAGATTACAAAGAAAAAAGAAGTGATTGGCTCCTTAACACAATTAAGCAAAAATACGACAATATTCACAAATGCTTTAAAATATATATATGTATTTAATATATATATATGTGTATATATTTTAAAAGGTAAGTATTTTACATTTTCATCTTTTGTGACTTTGGTGGGCACGTTTTTCTATATCACTTTTATATACACTGTCTTTTAATCTATTTCAGTGGTGTTCACACAGGCTCAGCTGGGAATATAAGGAGTAATTTGGCCACCATTTATTTTGGGAGAAAATAATTAGAAAATAATTCTTTTATAAATTGTATTTGATTGAAATCAACTACTTGTTCTCATCATAACTGACTTAATTCAACTAGTTTTTTTCAAGTTAACTTGATTAAGTAGATTCACTTTATATTCAAGATTTTTATTTATTCTGTTTCATAAGGTCAAACTCTATAAAATTACATAAGAAAAATAATCACAAAGAATTCCCTATATTTCCTATATCTATTCCATACCATTCATCATGAAAAAGAAAAAAACTAAATAATTTTTTAAAGGACAGTTAGCAAAACCATCCTCCATCTACAACCACAGGTCTTAGTCTTCTTATATGCAGCAACTTTACAGATAACGTCCTGTGACTTATTTCATTTGTAGAACTGTAGGAGCCTCTAATGTAAAACTATATAAAAAAAAAAATTTCCATTAAGAATACTTGAATACCCAATCTAAGTGACATAGGAAATTTTAGCTTATATGGCTTTTCTAAATGCACTTTATAAATGATCGGTAAAACAGAGTCTCCACTGAAATATATGGACTTTTAAAAATAGACTTTGAGCAAATATTAAAAAAAAAATTATATTTACAAATGTACTTAAAAGATCTCAAACATTATTTTCCATGCTTTCGAATTACATATTAAGACTCAAAAAGAAGAAAAGAAAGAAGGCAGGAAGGAGAAGGAGGGAGGGAAAAAGAAAGAAATCATCTATGCTTCTACCATGAAAATAATAGGAAGAGGTCATGTTGACTACTTAGGGCAAAGGCTGATCCGGAGTGACACTTCATACCAACATAATGGTATCAAATGAGCTATTTTGACATTTAACATTGTCATCTTTTGATGATTTTCCTAAAATTGCAATTATCGTAGGATAGGTGCCTAGCTTTTACTATTTAGGCCAAGTTTTCTTTTTTAAAAACTAAAAGCCATACGGTTCTTTAGAACAGTGGTCCCCAACCTTTGTGGCACCAGAGACTGGTGCTCCTGTGAGAATCCAATGTCTGATGGATGATCTGAGGTGGAGCTGAGGCGGTGACGCTAACGCTGGGGAGTGGCTGAAAATATGGATGAAGCTTCTCTGCTCACCTCCCGCTGTGAGGCCTGGCTCCTAACAGGCCACCGATTGGTACTAGTCCATGACCCGGGGTTTGGGGTCCACTGCTTTAGGAAATATTTTTGTTCTCTAGTCTAAAAAAAGGAAAGTCAGTTTTGAGATGAGTCCATTGCAGTGTGCAGAGACTGGAAAGATGTAGTATTTTTATGGCTTTATGTTGACAGCAATCTATACAGGTGCTGCCATTCAGGTGAATGACTGAAAAAGAATGGGGAGCATCTATTCAAAGTCACTGAAGAATCTGAAGAATTCACTGAAGAGTTGCTATTGAAGAAATTAAGAAAAAAAGGAAATCTGACATAATATAAATGAAGCATATATAATCTGTGTCTATATGACAGAGCATTTTTCAACTCTCTCTTCCATTTTGTCATGACATACTTCAAGGTTGTGTCACAGAGAACCATACAAATACATATATTCCAAGAATTTTCAGCATTTGCATTAATTAATCAAACTTAGGAGTTTTTATCTGTAAATTACAGATGGGCCAATCTGGAAGTTAAAAGCAGAGAGTGGAAGCAGTTAGCCTATGGGTCTTCTTCACGAGTTCTAATTAAAATTCATATTGAGAGTTATTTTTTTAAATCGGGAGAGCCACTGTCTGATTTTCAAATGAGATCTGAAAGTTGGTTCATTCATTAAAAAAAAATTCTTGAACACCTACTGTATGCCAGATATCATTTTATCTATATGCCAGATACCACTGCGGATGCTAGAAGGGAGAAAACAATAACCGACTTATGTTTTATCAAACTGATGTCTGTTGAAGGTAAATGAAGTAGAGAACTGCAAACAATGCAAGTGTTATGGCCTGAATGTTAGTGTCCTCCCCCAAATTCATGCTAAAGCTGTCATCCTCAGTGTGACGATGATGGAGGTGGAGCCTTGGGGGTAATAGGCTTAGATGAGTCCTCATGATGGGATTAGTGCCCTTATAAGCAGAGACCAGAGAGTTTGCTCACTGTCCACCACGTGAGGACACAGCAAGAAGGCAACAGGTTCCTAAGAATCTGACCATGGTGGCACTCTGACCTTGAGACTTTTCCAGCCTCCAGAACTGTGAGAAATAAACATCTATTGTTTAAGCCACCCAGTCTATGGTAATTTAATATAGCAGCCCTGAACAGACTGAGAGAGCAAGAGAGGATACTTTCGGGAGACAAAGGAAGGAGGAGGGATTTTGGCAGTAAGATATAGTACCTAGAGATGATCATCAAGGCCTTTATGGTTGGACAGTTTATTTTTACCTAGACTCAAACTAGTAATTGATTTACACCAAAACAGGTCAATAAGTTAGGCAGGTTTAAACCAGTAGGGTCTTTCCTTCTTAATAGGGAAAGGTATGCTGGAGAGAGTCAGGCCTTGGCTCTACTTCTGGGATGACCACTGTGCAGCTTCATCATGTGGATTGAGTTTTTCAACCTTTCTGGGACCTAGAAACTTCATCTGCATAAGAGACCAAAACCCTTCCAGATTCTTCCTGTTGTTATTATTCTGAATCCTGGGCAGGCACCACAAATGTGTGCTCGCATCCTGGGATGAAGGTGTTCCGCTGAGCCCTACCGAATGGCTCAACAACATCCTATTCCCATCCTAGAGAAAGTAACTCACAACACATTCTAATGAGGGTGAATTAGTAGCATCATCTTTCAATATGAAACAGAAAACTCTTAGTTTTTCCTGAATATGTGAATTAAAGAGAACCCAAAACGAAATATTTGCTAGGTTGTGCTTTATAATACCTTCTAAGTTAATTGCTTAAAAAAAAAAAAAAATCTTGTTTTAGATTATGTAACTCATCTCTAAGTATGAGCAGATATATTAAAAAATAGTGTTCTGATATATATACATATTTTTTTCCAAAATAGATGTTGAATCTCAAGCCCAAATTAAAAAAGAAAATTATTCCTCTACCTCTAGTTGAATATGGAGCAGGTTTTCCACGATCCAAGTCTTCAAATATTTGCCTGATTCAGGGAGACCTTTCTTAATTAACTTCATTCCCGCTCAGAATCAGATAGTCATACGAGGTCGGACTTTTTCTGAGCCAAGCCAAGCTTTTTAACTTGTCAACCATGTTTTTTGTGGAATTAGGATAGTAGTGTGGGGAGAATTCAATGACACTCTTAAAATAAATAGTAAATATCATAATATTTACCATAATATAATTATATAGTTATAAATTTCGAAGTATATGACTAGACACACTGGAGTCTGAGCAGGAAAACTGAGATGCATTTTCCCTAAACTTAAGCATATTTATCAGCCCTTCTTCTTACACAATCCCTCAGGTTCATCCTTCTGAAGCTTTCACTTTTTCTTACTGCTTGTTCTCCTCTAAGATAATACCCCTGGAGTCTGCAGTCACTGTTCATGTTTTCAAATGCTACTAAGGATTCAAATTACTAAGGATTTGAATTTTAGTTATCTCAGAGAGGAATAAATATAGAACCAGAAGAACTTGTCTGAAATGTTATTTAGGGATAATAAAAACCACCTAATGTACGTTACCAGCATTGGGTTTCAAAGCGGAATGCTTCTTAAGTGCTTGCTTTCAAGTTTCACCCTCATTGTGGTTGTAGCACTAAGTTAGGGCTTGGTTTATTTCCTAAATATAAGTGTTTGTATGTCCAGAAATATATAATAGAATCTTGTAAACACTAAAAGAAATTTTAAGATCTCTCAGTTAACGGAAGCATCCTTTCTTACCTCTCATGAACTTGAGATTTTAGACTAGGACTCATTAGCGCCTAAACCTAATATAAACCTATCAGAACTTCCTCTCTCAGTGAATTAGAGTGTTTTTTTTAAAAGATCATTATTTTTGTGTTTTCTTTCCTTTCTAGTTTTAAAATGTGTCTCTCTGCTCCATACCCCTCCTTACAAATTATGTTTCCTATTACCTTTTTCCTTGTTTCCTAGTGTTCTTTTGTCCTTGCATGCGACAAGTTTCTTGCCAGTACCATTCCTTTTATTTCCAACCACTTTTTGTTGGTCGTTGGGCTCGTTAAATCCTGGCCTTCACGGGCTTTTCCTATCTAGCACTTCTCCTCAGCTTTCCTTCTCTGTTCACCTGCTGGAGTCACCGAGCTCTGTCTCCACCTTGCGCTGGGCTGCCCCACACTCTGCCCACTGCTGCAGAAAGGGACTTCCCCCTCTCACATTAAGCAGTAGCCTGGAACTTTGCAAGGAACTTTCAAAACCTCCTGGGTGTGGGCTCTCTCTCTCTCCTCCATGAGTGGTGGTCAAAGCCGGTTCACACCTTTTGGAGCTGAGCCTTCCATTTTGCCTGTTGAAAGATTACCACTTCCTTGTGGTGGAGACATTGTACTCTTTGGAGAGCCTAAAGTGGGGCTGTCACTCTCTGCCAGGCTTGGAGGTGTTTTTGTTTTTTTTTTTTTTATTGTCCCTGTCAGTTAGCAGCCCAAGGTTACCGCCAGCTCTCTGTCAGGGCTTTGATTTTTGTCAGCTATGGCCAGGTCCTTTTAGTTATCTGCTATCTTTTCAGCTTTGTTCAGGCTGAGCTCTACTTGTCTACTAATTAGCTCTTTGGAGATTTCCCTTTTAAAACTCACTATCACAGAGGACAGAAACCGTTCAAAAGTTTTGTGCTTCACAGAAATTCCATATTCATCCATATCTCATGCAGCCGTATTTTTAAAATTAAAAGTGGCAGGTCAGACCAATTTAAGGTATGGAAGTCGCATCGTCTGTAAAGGGAGACCTTCAGGTTCTTGATCAGGAATGTAGATGAGTGACAGGGAAAGAAAAAGATTTACATCAAAAAACACAGAGGGGTACAAATTAAAAAGAAACTATCACTCTGTATAACATATTCACATGTTCTTTATCTTCTGGTGTGCAAATATTGTGCTAGCTGAATATAAAAGTAGCACAACTTTAGGGTACAAAAAAACACACTGTAATAACATCAAGAGTGGTCTCACATCAAGGAGGGCCCTGAGGATGTCTTTGTTGTCAACTTCAGAAGAAAAGAGAGGAACAGAGGAGGAAGCTGGCAGAAGGAATAGATGCCAAAGAGAACTCAAAGGATTAGGTCCGGGTGAGGCGATCGGTATTCGGAAACAGTCTGCCTCCTGGCTCTGATCTAAGGGAACAGGCTGGCAGCCAAGCCAGAGGGCATAGCAGCACAAACACACCTCCAGCACACTGCTCGAGGGTTGCCTCGGTGCCTTAGAAACTGTGTTAGCAATTAGAAGTAAAGCTGTGGAAGAGCAATAGGCAAAATACTCCATCGATAAAACTCTGCTTTTTACATAATTCCCAACCTGACTGGCCCCTCCACACAAACAGACCTTTTCTTCCTTTTTCTGCAGCCCCGCCCCCACCCCTTCTTTTCTAAGGCTCCTAAGTACATTTTTCTTCTGCTAACTTAGTGCTGTGGTAAGTTGCGCTTACATTGCATTTACACACTGTTTAATGCCTGCAAGATGAAAGTAAAAACCTTTGAATATATTAATGCTATAACACAGATGTCTTACTTTTTACTCTCTCTCTTTTTTTTAGCAAGTTGATGTGGCTAATAATGATGCAGATTGTGCTGGATGGATGTGCAGATGAAACAGGGGAATACAGATTAAATAAAAATTTCTTCAAAGCTTACTTTTGCTTCATAATTTAACTTCTGGGCTTGTCTCAGCGGTAGTAGGTGTGACCAGGCATCACAACATTGTTCTAAAACATCTTGGCATCATAGAGGAACAATCGCCAAACAGCACTGCTGTACTTCGACGCCTGAGATAAATAATAATAGAAAAAATAAAGCCTGTCGGTGGTTCTGTACAGAGAGGTCTGACCCAACTGCTAATAACGGGGGAATTGTGAGAAATCAGAGACAAAGTTTCCATACTTAAGAGGTAATCTGCTTGTATACTGATTATATAATATACCGAACTTTGCTTTTTGTAGCTACTTTCAAAGCACCAGTAGCTTCTTCTTCCAAACACTGAATGTGGTGTGTGCCAGAGGTGGTCACATACTCACTCTGGAAACATCCATGGAATGACTCTGTCACTGAGCTCTTTTAAACAATGAATACAAGGGACAGTGATGACAGAAGGCCTTGGAGCAGGCAGAGTTGATTTCTCTTTCATGTAGCCATTCAGGAAAATGTATTAGCATGCCACTCCTGGCCAGGTATGTTGCTAGGTCCCTGGGATATGAGAATGGATAAGGCACAACCCCTTCCCTCAAGAAACTCATAGGGAGAGGACATGTATAAGCAGAAAACCTATGATATCATTTTTCAAAGCATTTAAAAAATGCTGTGGGATCTCCTAGGCGAGAACTGTACTGTTGTCAGGCCCAATGTGTCAAGACTGCATCTGGAGTCTGCGTCTTCAGTGTATGGAGAGAAGCCCAGCAGCGGGGCAGAGAGGCATGTGTCGCGGCATGGAGTCACGGACGAGCAGCAGCATAGGGGAATGGTGAGAACTCAGGCGGCCAGAGTTTGGTCTGCGCGCGTGTGTGTGTGTGTTGGGCGGGGGAGTTGTGGCTCAGAATGACCGGTGAGACTAGGGAAGTAGGGTTAAGCAGACTCTACAAGGCCTCATATGCTAGCCTAAAACATTTAGAATGTACTTGACGGATAGGGAGCCAACCGGAATCTTCCAACAAAGGGAAGAGGTAACATGACCTGAATATCCTTTGTGTGGTAACTCTCACAGCTGTAAGGATGGGCCATGGGCCTCGCAAGGAGAGACTGGAGCAAGGGGAACATTCAGACACATGCAGTTCTCCAGACTGGGATGACAATAGTCAGACGAAGAAAAGAAACTGGAGTCAAGAAACACTTTAGAGGGACTTAGATTAGCTAAGAATTTCAGCCAGTGGCAAATCTCATACTCTACCCTTCCACTATCTTAACTGATGTGGGAAGTTCTGAGGTTACTTGCTGAGAATCTCAGGCTTCATTATGGGAAAAAGGATCTCATTTCACAAGGATATAATAAGACATGAAAGATCATTCTTCCCGCTTACACAGTGAGCTCTGTGGACATACAGAGCAGCCATGCTCTTTGATGCTATGTTACCTCTCGCCACAACTAAATAGAGTATTGAAGACAACACATGCTTTGTAATGTTGTCTTGAATGAATCAGCCGAAATGAATGGCAAAGCTGGAGTATAAAAAAACCCCTACAGATTATAAAAAAACTTTGTATTAGTTTAAAAATAGTTGCTAGATTTTTTTTTTTGAGAGGAAGTGACCAGTTTATTGTAAATAATAAAAAAGCTACTATCTTGTGCTATTTGAAAATGAGTGCCCAGCCCTCTGTAGAAATAAGTCCAAGTATGTTTTTTAGGTCATGGCCTATAATGCTGATATCTTGGCTTCCCAAGTGACACACCCAGCATGTCTATGTGATTACATGGCAGATTTGCTTCATGGAGTGACTGTCCAGGTCTTATGCTTTTTGGAGATGATGAATTCCTGATGCTATAAGAGAAGAGATCCATTGCCTTCTGCCGACGTTACTGAAGAAGCAATAAGTAAACATGGCTGACAGGGACAGGTGGGCAGGCTGTGTCTGTACATGGACTCCCTGTTGAGGGACAGGTAAGTTCTGAAATCTAGAACTCATGTCTTACTTTAAGGGGTCTGTTCCTTAACCACACCTAAGTGCTGGATGGGAGAATGGGAGGCCAGATTTACGGTAAAAGAACTTGAATGAATGGAAATAGATATTGCTGAGACCAGTTTCAAGGACAAGTTCCCAACATACCCAGCCCCCAGACTGCATCATGTCCTTTTAAACTATACCTTCTTATTATTTCCTCTCAGTAGTTTTTGAGCTTCATATCAGTCCTGCTATTTGGATTTTCTCTTTCACAGTAAACTTGGCTGGTACAGCTTTAAAGGGGCCTAAAAGGGAACAGGCACACACACAGTGTCTTTAAACATGACTGACATAGCCATCTGCCAGAGCGTCTGGGAGAGATTGCTCTCCGTGCTCATCTGGCCAACTAGTCGACTACGGGATCCTAATAATCATATTATCTGAGTGGGAGCATCATCCACTAGATGAAACTTCAAAAACATTACTTATGGATGAAATGAGGTCAGAAGAGGTCAGAAAAGACAGGAGATGAACAGGCCATGACAGCTGTCCAAGCCGCCCTGGAGATGTAGCATCACAGCACAGGAGGCAGGGCTGCATCTTCTCGTGGAGAAGGGGTTCTGTGCACCAGAATCACTGCTGCTGCCATGTTCAACCCCAAGGGAAGTCTCCCAGGCAAAGCAACCTTCCTGGAGGAGGATGCAGGAAAATCAAGCAAACACTGCTTTTGAAATAATGAAAGCATTAACTTCATGTTTATGCTCTTCTTGTGAGCTTTATTGCCAAGCTAGGAGCTCCATGAGAGCAGCCGTCAGCATCGTCGTTGGTTCTTAAGCACATCTCTGTATGGAAGCATGCGTGCAGGTGTGGGTAAACGGACAGCTTGATGACTGCAAAGCACATACTGCCTGGTGTAGGGAGCTGGGGGGAGAGCTTTCTGAGAGCAGGTTTCATGGAAGGAAAAACATTTTAGGTGTATTTCTTTGGCTGTATAGTCAAATAAAAAGGTCTACTCTTATAAGTGATAGTTCACCATCATCTGCCTAATTTTCTCAAGTGGAAATGTGAAGTTAGAGGTTCACCTGGAGCATTATAACAGGATTTACTCTATCTTAACAAATATAAAACCACAAATAAAACCTTAAGACAAAGTCATTTCAGCCTTCTATAAATTGTCCCATCATCTAGGGCCAGAAATGTTAATAAAGGGAATAGATTTAGATCCCTAAATTTATCATTCATAAAGTTTCTGTTTTGTTGCCCAAGAAAATAGCATATTGAATTGAGAACTGGTCACTTTATTAAGTGTTGCAAAGCCCCCTTTTAATTTCACCTTGAACATTGTCTCAATTATAGTTACCACTTAGAATAAAATTAAAACACAATACACACATACTTTGTGAAAAAAATAATAGTAACCTCAAGAAGCTAAAGGTTAAAAAGAGCAGAGCCCCCATTTCTAAGTATAATAAATCAGTCCAATTTGGAGTCAAGACTATAAAAACATGTCCAGAGCTTTTTACTGTAAATACAGTAAGACCAGGAATTTTTCCTTCTGGAAAAGAAAAAATGCATTTCTAAATTGCAAGCACTTTTAGCATATTGCTCAATGCTGAACACGGCTTCCTTCTGTTGCACTTTATTTTAATGCTATTCTTTTCACAGATGAAAGTTTCATTTAAAAAAAATTAAAAAGGATATAGGAATATGTAGATAGTATGGGAGTGATGGCTAGGAGGGGTAGCAATAGTTTATGTGGCCTGGGAATTCTCTTCTATGTCACCATCCTCCACCTTCTGTGAGTGTAGCAAAATAATTGGCCAACATAATTAAATATGAATCCACATAACTTCAGACTCTGAACGTGTGATCAGTCCTTTGATAGGCTAAAAGGGGAGCTTTACCCAGCCTTGAAAGCAAAGTGGAAAAACCTAGACTTTCTTCGATTTGTAAAAAGATGCCTCTCCTGTAAACAAGAAGCACATACTTGACATTTCCTTAGAAAGACATCTGAAACCTTAGAATGTATTTACTGCAAATGTGCTGGGAACATTATAATACATTACAGTTCTTTGGTCCTAGTTTTCTGACCAACATTTATATGTTCTGAAAAGGAAGATGTTTTCAGCTTATATGGTAGATAACAGTACTATAAAAGTAAAACAAAACAAACTAGCATGAAACCATAATGTCATAGTGCTTGGCAGTTAGATATTTACAAAAGACCAGTGGTGGGCAGAGCCCTTTACCAGGTACTATGGGAAGGTGTAAATGAAATGGCAAATAGATTTCCTTCCCTCAAAGGGTTGATAGTCAAATGGAAGAAACACATATAAACAAATGCATGTGAATATGTAAACAGCATGTAAATTGTAAAACAGCTGAGCATGCAAAACTGTTGACAGCCATATGCTCCAGTTTGCGCAGAGCCACCTCACTGACAGGCTGACTTCATTGGAGAAGGCCTCAAAACTTGGACCACCAGGCACAGAAACATAACTGGATGACCATATTGTCCACAACATAAACTTGCTCATTTTCTGTCAAAGCATTTCTTTATTGTGGAATAGGAAAATAGTTATATAGTTTGATCATATGATAAAAGGTTTAATTATTAAGGTTTATTATTAAGGTTTAATAAAATTAATTTAATAATTGATTTAATCACTCTTCTGTTGATTGTTTTTGACAGAGTATAAATTCTGTTTTAGCTAAAAAGTAATATAGTTTATAGACTTTTAACTTGCAATATTTAAATAATGTACCTGAAAGATTATTTTTTTTTAGGTTAATTGGAGGGAAATGTGACACATGCTAATTTAGGGATTTTAAGTTTAGAAGGCAAGTTATGAGAGGTAATTTAACAGGTTCCCCCCCTCCTTTAGTTTAGGAACCACTAACAGAGACTATCAAGTTAATTTTACTATCGTCTTAATATGTAGTACTTTAGTATGATAGAAAAACAAGAAAGTGTCTGATTCTAAGATAATGTCTCATAGAAAATTCTAATATTTATAAGCAAACCCCATGAACATTCAAAAGGAATAAGCAGAAAGACTACCTGAGTACAGAAATGCTGGCTGCTATTTTTGATAAAGATTTAATCCAAATGACAGTAATTCTTCAATCATAAACAAAGCAGGATTACAGGCAAGAACATAATACAGTAAGAAGGTACTGATCACAAAATTTAGTTTAAGAAATTAGGGAAAGTTAATTTTTAACCAGATTCACTCTGTCTAAACAGCTACACTTCCGCCCTAGGAGGGAATGGTCAAACAAGTGAATCGCAATGTTGACACCTATGAGTTACCACCTATTTTGAGAAGAGATGTGGTTTAAGTGATAAAAGCGTTATTTCAAATCCATCTATGCCATAAACGACCTGGTTCTTTTGAGTCTTCTTTAGCTTTTTTATATGCCATCTATGGGAATATTTTAAGAAACAGCACACACCCAGAAGAGTCAAAAAATGCAAAGAATAAAAGGATCTGTAGAGCCCAGGTAAAATTGTCACATATAAATTGTCTATTTATTTAAGTTCTATTAACCAGAAACTCCAATTAATTGTGATATTTCTATAATGGCTTAATAAAAATAATTGGGTTTTAAAATTATAAACCTGGAACTCTTGAAGTACCTTCTTGTTTACATGTATAAATTCACACCAAACTGCTATTTTTAAAAAAAGGGTGAGGAGTTTGAGAAGGTATATCATAAAACAAACACACATATAAAAAAAAATCTTTGAAGATAAGCTATTTGGTGCAGTAGAGATATAATCTAATTTTTAAAATTCTCTTTTGGAACTGTGAGAATTGTAGAGGAACACAACAAATGCCATCAGAACAAGTAGGAGCCAAAAGGTCCCTGGCCATGGATGGAGTCGGGGACTCCAGTTCAGGCTCAGAAATGGCATTTTGTGTGTCTCAGTTTCTCTGTCAGTACAAGGCAGAAGCTCTCTACAACTCCCAGCACTGACCTTTCGGGGTTCTACTGACGAGGGTCAGGAAGAATTCCTTCTCTGGCACACCCCACACATCTTGCATTAGAGCAAAGGCTGAAAATCATAAAACCAAGCTCAATGAACACACACGATTAATTCACAGAGTCACTGCTCAGTGAGGGGTCTTAAATAAGCCAAAAAGAAGAAACTCGGTGGTTGGAGTAATAAGAGTCAATCCCCAAAACCACATTATCATCATTTCATCTGCACGAAAAACAGCATTCGCTGTAAAATAATGCATAAAATATGTATTTGTTTTAATTAACTTTAAACATGTTAATGTGCTAATTTCTACAAGACAAAATTTACTTGCAAACACATTTACAAATTCTGACACACGACACATTTTTCATGTTTGACTAAGGCATTTCTGTTACAGACTTTGTTTTAAAACAGGTAACTTTTTCATTTTTTTAGAAGCCACTTTATCTTCCAAAGATGTCACACGGTGGTGGAGATAGAAGAAAAAGGGAACCTTAGTTATTTTTCTAAAACTGATGACTCAGAACAGTTTGCACACTCCCTCCTATTTGACAGATGTTTGTGTCAGGCCCAGTAAGAACTATGCCAAGCCGAGTAAACACCGAGGAACTGTGGTACGGCAGCTGAAATGCTGGGGAAAGTTGGGTTCCAACTGAGAAAGTTGTACCTTTAATCTCTCATGGTTGAATTGGAAGGGGGTGAAAAACTGCAATTAGAAATTATACGGGATACAGAAAAAAAGCAACTACTGTGTCATAAAAGCAACGTGGGTTCTACCTGGTCCCTTTTGGGCTAAGTAAGCTGTTTGATCAGCTTCTCTCAGTCTCTGTGGATGTCCTTATATGAGTCTAATTGAAGGACTCCTGTTCTCTTTTTATTTTTACTCTATGAAAAATGTATCGGAGATGTCTTATAATGAACTTTGATATGGTGAAATGATAATAATGTCCTAATTATATATAAAAATGTAATTACACTTGCTTCTATTATAGAAAAACTCCCTTTATAATGAAGTGTTATGTTGGAAAAAGATTTTCATTATAGGTGGACTCCTTTACTTGTTAATTTGAGCTCTGATTCATCACTTTAATATTAAAAAAGTTCTTTGTAAGTTACTTTTGATGTGTCTCATTTATGGTTCATTTCACTTTCTGGGCACCACCAGGAGCCCAAATCCAAACTTCTCTGAAAGACACTTAAAAATACATCTTTCGAAAGAAATTCTTCTTTCTATGTGGTAGAACAGCAGTATTCAAGAAAAATATTTCA
This sequence comes from Pteropus vampyrus, assembly GCF_000151845.1. NCBI lineage: Eukaryota > Metazoa > Chordata > Mammalia > Chiroptera > Pteropodidae > Pteropus > Pteropus vampyrus. The sequence goes on along the minus strand of NW_011888828.1, from coordinate 6,508,600 downwards.
GACCTTCTCGTTTACTTGCATTGTGAAAATCCTTCGTTCTGAAATTCGGAAACAAAAAATATATATATCACTTCTCAGATATTTAAAAAGTCTATCACTGGATAAGGTGGTAATATATAGACTACTTAAAAACTATAAGTTTTAGTAATAATCGATTATATAGGTGAATTCATGGACTCAAACCATATGGCTTCTTTTCTACTCCTTTGGGGATTTCTCAGATCATCATTTCACCAAATCAAGTGCAGATGGAGAAATGTGACAAATCTGTCTTTGCTCTTTATGACAAATCTCGTCAAAGTCTTGGTAGGAAAAATAATTAGATGGTTAAAATTTGTTTTGAGGTATTCAGTTATTCAGCTGAATCTGTCCACACACCATCACAGGGGATGAATATTTCATTGTTAACACGAGAGAGAGAGAGAGAGAGAGATTGTTATAAACTGTCAGAATCAACAAGAAAATTTGACTGAAATAAAGGAAACATTTAAAAGTGTTGAAAAAAAATCCAAAAATTAACCTACAACTACCATAGAATATTATGTTTATTTTAGGGCATCCGCATTCAGATTTTAAGTAAGGCTAGTTTATTTAAAAAGAAATTAATTTTTAGAGTGGTAAGTCCTTAGAAGTGAGACTATGATTTAAATAGGTCTAACTTTTATAACATCAGAATCACTATCTATACTTATTGTTCTAGAATTTGTAAGTAGAATAGAAATCTTGAAAATGCTATTGAGTTCTAACTTCTTTTATAACTCTTCCTGAATTTGGTGACTAGGAATTTCACTACAACTTCAGTTATGAGACTTCAAGAGAGTCGTGCTGTAGTCCTCCCTCTCCACTGCCCCAACCCAACATCCAGTCTTTTAGTTATTCCTTTTGATTCTACCTTCTAAATATTTCACAATCCACTGCCTCCCTCCCCACACCTGTCTGAATTACCACCATATCTCACTCAGATTCTTGCAATGACCTCCTAGTCTCTTTGCTTCCTCTGCCATCTATTCTCCATAACTCAGTTAATGAGCTTGTAAATTGTAAGCCAAACCATGCCACTTTCCTGCATAAATTCTTCCTGTGGTTTCCCTGCACACTCAATAAAATCCAAGTTCCTTACATGGCACAAATGACTGGAGATGATCTGAGACTCACATGTCTCTCCAACTCTGCCTCCTGCCGCTTCTCCTTCACATTCTCAACTCCTCCCAGACATGCTTTCAGTCCCTTAAACCGACCAAGCTCTGCTCCCTCTGCCTGAAATGCTCTTTCCCAAAAGTGACATGGCTGGATCCTTTCGTGTCTCAGGTTCACTGTTACCTGAAATGCCGGGCAGCCTGCCAGAGCAGTGCCCAATTGTGGCCGTTTCCTCCAATAGCACCTATTTCTCTTTCATTCTGCCCTCCCTAAATGTCACCCAGTTAGGCATTTATCTGTTTCATTTCTGTATCCTTCATAAAAGCGGTTTCGAAGAATATGAGTGATGCTAAGTCCCACACCACATGCACTCCCCGACTTCCTGCCTCCAAGAATCTAACCTTCTTTGTTCTCCCAAATTTACTAGGCACATCGACACCATCAGATTTCTGCTCATGCTCTCCCTTCTTCCTGGAATGGCTTCCTCACAATCTGCAGACTTTCAAAATGTTTCTTGATTTTCAAGACCCCGCTCAAATGACAACCCACCTCAGAAGGCTTCTTCGATACCCACATTCAGAACTGATTTATCCTCAAGTTTCAGCTCACTTTATTTATAGTATCAAACCCACCTTGGTTTGTACCAAGGTTAGCTGTATATAGGTTTGTCACCTTCACAACCATATTTGTTTGGGGTATTTTTTTTTAGTATCGGTTTTTCAATTCTTAAACAACACTTAATTGATACTCTCTCTTTATCTCCTTTCAGCAAATAAATTGTATAAATAGGCAAAAGATATGCCCACTTATTAAACAAAATGGGTAAATAAGTCGATCGTTGTCTATATCAGAATTTTCATAAAAATCTCTCAGAGCATTGCTATTTTTCGGACTAACAATAAGTAACTTTTTTGTATATTTGAATACTGCTAAGAGTAAATATTAAGTTTTCGTTACACACGAAATTTTTTTTTACCTATGTATGGTAATGGATGCTAAGCAGACTTAGCACACTGTAAACCAAACCATGCCACTTCTCTGCATGAACTGTGGTGATTGTGTCATAACATATACAAATACTGAGTCATTATGTTACACACCTCAAACTCATGCAATGTTACATGTTAATTATACCTCAATTAAAAAACAATAAGTTAATTGTAAAATAATTTAAATGCCTATTTGGCAAATAATGGCAACTTAAGGACAACAATTATATTTCCTCCTTTATCCTTTTACTTTTAACCAAGTGAAAACTGAGAACCAACCTTTACCAACAATCACTGCTAATGCAAATGATATCATAAGAATGTAAACATGAAGATGTCTCAGCGACAACAAGGATTCACACGTCCCAAAAGGTAACATGGTGCTTAATATTAACAGAAGGAAGACAGTGCCAAGAAAAACCCATTGATTTTCCAAAAGAATTTTATATAACTAATTTATAGAATGATTTTGGAAAAGGTAAGAAATCCAAAACACTAATTTAAAAAGATATATGCATCCCTATATTCATTGCAGCATTATTTACAATAGCCAAGATATGGAAGCAACCTAAATAACCATCAATAGACAATTGGATAAAGAAGATATGGTACATATATACAATGGACTATTACTTGGCCATAAAAAAGAATGAAATCTTACCCTTTGTGACAACATGCATGAACCTAGAGGGTATTATGTTAAGTGAATTAAGTCAGACAGAGAAAGCCAAATACAACATGATTTCACTTATGTGTGGAATCTAAAGAACAAAATAAATGAATAAACAAAAACAGAAACAGATTCATAGATGCAGATAACTAACTGATGGCTGCCCGATGGGACAGGGGGTGAGGGGCTGTGTGAAGAGAGTGAAGGGAATAAAGGGTACAATTGATAGTTACGAAATAGTCACAAGGATGTATAGTATGGCATAGGAAATATAGTCGATAATATTGTAATAACTGTGAATGGTGCCATGTGGTTACTAAACACATTGGGAGGATCACTTCATAAATGACATAAATATCTAACCACTATGCCGTGCAACTGAAAATAATATCAAATAATGTTGAATGTCAACTGTAATTTAAAAACATTTTTAGAAAAGGTAAATACGATTAGATGACCTACTTTAATCCCTGCTCAAAGGGATAGGTATAACAAGTAACAACACATTCAATTCAAAAGAGTGGGAGTTTAGAATTGAAAAAGTCCCTGCCAGCTTTTTGGACATTCTGAGGTTTTCATTTCTCTATGTATAAGATCTTTTAAGTTGTCTCATTTTAAATGTTGAAAAGCATGAAAAAAACGTATATATATGAATCATCTCTGAAAATATTTTTCCAAGGAAATTATTAGTACTAGGAAAATCCTTCTCAAAATACCTCATTTTTTTAGTCTTAGCGATGTCTCCTTTCCTAGTAAACTATATCATTCTTATTCACTTTCAATAACTAGTATTTGAATTCGAGGCTTGAATCTAAAATAACACCAGGTGTGGCATTTCTGAAAGAATTATGTTCAGTTGCGTATGACAGAAAACTCAAAGTGAACTGGCTGGAATAAGACAGAAATTTGTTTTCCTCTCATATGGAAAAAGTTGGGGTTAAGCACTCAGAGGCTAATATGGAGGCACTCTAGGTAACAAGGACTCTGCTTCTTCTAGCTTTGTGCTCCACGTTCTTAGCTATGGATTTATTCTCAAGAGTGACACATGGCTAAACATGCCTGCTAAAGCTCCAGCCCAACAACTACCCTCCAGGCAAGAAAAAAGAGAAAGAGGAGGAAAGACAAAAAAGGTCCTGTCTCCTAGTTGAGTCAATATCTCAGAAATCCTTCCCAGTCTTAATGTCTTCGACTTGTATCTAATTATTTGTAAGACAGGAAAAGTAGTCTTTTATCTAGGCACATTACTATTTGGAATAAAATAATGACTTTTTTAGTAAGGAATAAAGGAAGAATGGATATTGGGAAAGCCACACACTGTAAAGCTGAAATGACTCATGTACCTGAAGAAAAACATTTCCGACCTTATCACATACCCTCTCTCCGGCTTGCTCACTATGCTTCAATCATAACAGCTTCCTGGTAGGGCCTAGGACATTGGAGAATCCCTACAATTGGTTTCTTCCTCCGTGGAAGGCTTGCCATATGACTTTGTCCATGATTGGCTCTTTCTCACATTTTAGGTCTCAGCTAAAATACTACCTCCTCAGCAAGACCCTCCTCATAATTTGTGTCTGTATGAGTCTCCTTCCCCAACCCTGCCTGTTATTCTCTCCATGACACCTTGTTATACACTTCAAAGCACTTATATTTGTTTGTTGGTGTATTATTTGTATATCCCCCCAAAGAGTGTAAATCCTATGAGAATAGTGGTCAGCCTTGATCACTGTTGTATTCCTAGACCCCAATCTCATGACCAACACATCGCGGGGTTCTATAAATCCTTGCAAAACAAATGGGAGAAGCTTCAAGCAAACTGTTTTTCAACTAGAAAATAAAAGCAACACTTTGCCAACAAATGAAAATGAGTCATGAGAATCACACTTTATATGTGACAATCTAAGGGCAGTCCGGTTGGCTGCAACAGTTCCACTACTGAACCTAAGAATTTATTTCCTTCTGCATGACATGACGAGAAACTTGGAATATCTGCAAGCTTGGCTATGAAGTCTCCAAGGGAAAAGCCCCAGTGGGCACATAGTTTTCTTTACATGTTTCCCATAGGAACATAATCGGACCACCCATGTGTCTTTGTTGTTATTGTTGTTGTTGTTTTAATATGTCAGAAGTTTACAGAGAAAGGTGATCCTAATGCTTTTTTCTAACAGCGTTTAACCTGGTATTCTTATAAACGAAAGGATGGAAAAAATGAAAATGATGGAAGAAAGGCAGAAAGAGAGGGCAAGAGGTAGGGAGCAGGAGAAAAAAGAGAAAGGAAGTGAGCGGCAAGATAAGAAAATGGCCCCCTCAGTTGCAGAGGAGCACTCTTCACTGTGGCAGTTTGAGTCCCAGTCTTTTGAGACTTGCTTGAAGACATTTTAGCATCTAATTCTTCAAGTAACTCATTAGGGCGATGAAAAGCCCATGATGAAGGGGCAGTGCCATGTTTGAAGAGCCAGGGGTTCCTGTTGTCCTGAATTATTAAGTAGTCAATATTCAGTGGGCCACTGCCTGCCCGCCTGTCTTCAGCAGGTGGTGGCTCTCTGCCATTCTCTGGAAAGCAGCTGTTTACTCCCAGCCTCCCCAGAGCCCGCAACAGCCAATTGTTTCGATTTAAGACAGACACTGTCATTATTTTGAGCAGAACTTCACAGAAATACTTCCTACTAAATGCTTGAACCATCTGAGTAACACCAGGCAGGCTGCGGGCTTCATTAATAATGCATCCGTGCTTACCAATAGGTTTAGACAACTGGTATTTAGAAGCTTCTGCAGAAGTGGGGTGGATCTTTTTTCACACCAGTTAGCTTTATTCTGTCAGTTCCTTGATGTTGACATTACATCCAACTGTGTTCTTAAAACCAGAGGTGCTAAAACTGTGTCTGAGCTGTTCCCTCACTTTGGAGTGCTTCTTGATGGAGCTAAGTCGTGGTGGTTGGCCTGCCTTTCCTTTCAAGTGTACTCGAAGGGAAAAAAATATTTCCAATCACTCCACTTGAAACCTTTTTACAGGGTGGCATCTCACACTCAATTAATTTGGGCCTGTTCTTGTTGGCACTCTGCTCTGCTTTCGGTATGTTTCAGTAGAACACAGTAGGGCTAAACTCTGACATGCATCCTGTGCACGGGAAGTCACACAACTATTTTTAGATCACTTACAGTCACGAAAGAAGCAATGTACTTTCTAGATCTTTGGGTTTGAATAAATACCCATTAGAAAGGCAATTGCAAAATTCAATCTACTGGCTTGTCTGCAACCTGTTTGTACCTTGCCGAAAAGCAATGCCAAAAGTAATGAGGGTGCTCTGAAATCTTGTAGGGCATCAGTGACAGGAAGAAAAGTCATGAAAGTACAACCAAAACATTATTTTTTTTTTTTAATGCTGGAGAGTGGAATATATCAATGAAGCAATTTCTTTTCAAAATAATGATTTCTCAAGATTCCTTTCTAAAGCTCATGTATCACTGCTGCTTATCAAAATACATAGCTATCCAAGTGAAACTGATAAAGCTGGTGTCAGAGCTCCACTTTTAATGGAGCAATTATACAAAAAGAAGCTTAATGATTTTTTTCTAGAGCCATACATATAGAAGTACAATGTACACAAAATCAGACACACATACACACACATGCACACATACACACTTATCTGCACTTAGATAATGTAAATGTAGAATTCAAATTGTATGTACCAATTCATTAAAAACCTCTTTGCTATGTTGTAGTTTTCCTTATAAGAAAGAAATATGTGGAAGGCAGAATAACATCAACTAAAGATGTCCATTTCCTATCTCTAGAACCCATGAATATGTAATGTTACATGGTCAGGGGAAATTAAGGTTGCAGATGGAACTAAGGTTGTTGATCAGCTGACCTTGAAAAGAAGACACTTATTCTGGGTTATCCAGGTGGGCCAATGTGATCACAAGGGTCTGTAAACGGGGAACTGGGAGGCATGGAAAAAGTTGGGGTTAAGCACTCAGAGGCTAATATGGAGGCACTCTAGGTAACAAGGACTCTGCTTCTTCTAGCTTTGTGCTCCACATTCTTAGCTATGGATTTATTCTCAAGAGTGACACATGGCTAAACATGCCTGCCAAAGCTCCAGCCCAACAACTACCCTCCAGGCAAGAAAAAAGAGAAAGGAAGTGAGCGGCAAGATAAGAAAATGGCCCCCTCAGTTGCAGAGGAGCACTCTTCACTGTGGCAGTTTGAGTCCCAGTCTTTTGAGACTTGCTTGAAGACATTTTAGCATCTAATTCTTCAAGTAACTCATTAGGGCGATGAAAAGCCCATGATGAAGGGGCAGTGCCATGTTTGAAGAGCCAGGGGTTCCTGTTGTCCTGAATTATTAAGTAGTCAATATTCAGTGGGCCACTGCCTGCCGCCCGCCTGTCTTCAGCAGGTGGTGGCTCTCTGCCATTCTCTGGAAAGCAGCTGTTTACTCCCAGCCTCCCCAGAGCCCGCAACAGCCAATTGTTTCGATTTAAGACAGACACTGTCATTATTTTGAGCAGAACTTCACAGAAATACTTCCTACTAAATGCTTGAACCATCTGAGTAACACCAGGCAGGCTGCGGGCTTCATTAATAATGCATCCGTGCTTACCAATAGGTTTAGACAACTGGTATTTAGAAGCTTCTGCAGAAGTGGGGTGGATCTTTTTTCACACCAGTTAGCTTTATTCTGTCAGTTCCTTGATGTTGACATTACATCCAACTGTGTTCTTAAAACCAGAGGTGCTAAAACTGTGTCTGAGCTGTTCCCTCACTTTGGAGTGCTTCTTGATGGAGCTAAGTCGTGGTGGTTGGCCTGCCTTTCCTTTCAAGTGTACTCGAAGGGAAAAAAATATTTCCAATCACTCCACTTGAAACCTTTTTACAGGGTGGCATCTCACACTCAATTAATTTGGGCCTGTTCTTGTTGGCACTCTGCTCTGCTTTCGGTATGTTTCAGTAGAACACAGTAGGGCTAAACTCTGACATGCATCCTGTGAACGGGAAGTCACACAACTATTTTTAGATCACTTACAGTCACGAAAGAAGCAATGTACTTTCTAGATCTTTGGGTTTGAATAAATACCCATTAGAAAGGCAATTGCAAAATTCAATCTACTGGCTTGTCTGCAACCTGTTTGTACCTTGCCGAAAAGCAATGCCAAAAGTAATGAGGGTGCTCTGAAATCTTGTAGGGCATCAGTGACAGGAAGAAAAGTCATGAAAGTACAACCAAAACATTATTTTTTTTTTTAATGCTGGAGAGTGGAATATATCAATGAAGCAATTTCTTTTCAAAATAATGATTTCTCAAGATTCCTTTCTAAAGCTCATGTATCCCTGCTGCTTATCAAAATACATAGCTATCCAAGTGAAACTGATAAAGCTGGTGTCAGAGCTCCACTTTTAATGGAGCAATTATACAAAAAGAAGCTTAATGATTTTTTTCTAGAGCCATACATATAGAAGTACAATGTACACAAAATCAGACACACATACACACACATGCACACATACACACTTATCTGCACTTAGATAATGTAAATGTAGAATTCAAATTGTATGTACCAATTCATTAAAAACCTCTTTGCTATGTTGTAGTTTTCCTTATAAGAAAGAAATATGTGGAATGCAGAATAACATCAACTAAAGATGTCCATTTCCTATCTCTAGAACCCATGAATATGTAATGTTACATGGTCAGGGGAAATTAAGGTTGCAGATGGAACTAAGGTTGTTGATCAGCTGACCTTGAAAAGAAGACACTTATTCTGGGTTATCCAGGTGGGCCAATGTGATCACAAGGGTCTGTAAACGGGGAACTGGGAGGCAAAAGAATCAGAACCACAGAAATGGTGATATAAAAAAGACTTGGCCAACTATTGCTGGCTTTGAAGATGCAATGGACCATTAACCAAGAAAGCAGGCAGCCTCTAGAAGCTAGAAAGGGAAGAAAACTGATTCTACCCTAAAACTCTGCTGAAACCTGATTGTAGCCCAGTGAGACCCATTTCAGACTCCTGGCCTCCAGAAATATAAGACGATAAATTTGCGTGTGTGCGTGTGTGTTTTTTTCAAAGTTACTAAGTTTGTGGTAATTTGTTACAGCAGCACAAAACTAATCTAAAGCACTTTCTAGAAAAAAGTCTGAACATTATAAATAATAAAATAAATGAGTTTAAGGTGAACAATGACAATCAAAATAACCACCTACGAAATGGCCGCTCTCCGATATCACTGGCAGCATAGCATTTCTTGAGAACAATTTAGAACTATTTATTGAAAACAATAACAAATGTTTCCACACTTCTCGATGAAGAAATTGTACTTGGGGTTTTCTTACAATAAAATAGGTGCAATTTCATGTGCCCACACAAGCACATGTACGTTTTGAAGCATGATTTAAAATACTAAACAATTAGAAACAACCAAAATATGCAACAGTTTGGGATTGGTTTAAATAAATTATGGTAATTGTGCATATTATGCAGCCAATGAAAATAATACTCCAGGAGAATATCTAGTGACATACAAATATCTCATGATAAAGGTTCACAAATAGTATGATTCCATTTGTATAGAATATACACATTTTTATACATTTAAATGTATTTGTTAGAATAGAGTGAAAAATTAGAAAACATTAACAATGATGATTTCTGGGTATGGTGATTACTTTTTCTCTTTCCAAAATTTTCCAAAATGAAATGTGTTATTTTAATATTCAGAAAAAACTGCAACAAACTCTATTTTAAAAATTGCCTTGGAGAAATGCCTTTTCTCAGTTCAAGATAGGGGAGATTGAGATGATTTCCCTTCCTAGGCATTCATGTCCTTTGCCTGAAAATAAACAACTATTAAATTATCCAAAGTAGTGAGAATTCTGAGCTGAAAGTATTGTATATGTGCAGAGAAGTGAATTGGGATGGGTCACATGCCATCAACAACTGACAGCTGGAATGTAAACCCAAATAGGAAAGATGCCTCAGGGTTGTTTGTTCATGAGGCAAAGCAGGATATTTGGAAGCCAATGAGTAGGTCAGACAAGAATTGCTCATTTGGCACAATCTGATGTTCTCTTTTCAGGTTTTATAGAGTATCAATGTGAACCAGCCACAGAAGACTCATCACACAGAGGAAAGGGCTTTTCTAGCTTAATTGAATGCTTTCTCTTACTTTAGAAACCTCTGACTTCTTTGTTAATTGATTTGTGATTTCAAAGTAGCCAATATATCTCTGGCTCACAGATGGGCAAGGGAATAAGGGTTTTGTTTAATTACCTAATATATAAAAATATTGTTTTTGGTAAGAGATTTAGAGTATATATATAT